>NC_056440.1:57779158-58112730 GCF_018296145.1 Oncorhynchus tshawytscha
CTACAACAATTACAAAAAATCAGAAACCTGTGAATTTTTTACTCATTTATCTGTTTCAATAGTAGACCTATTATTAGCTGACTTTGGATGGCCTGACTGTGAAAGAACAATATGGCATTTACAGTGCATTCGTAAAGTATTCTGACCCCTTGACTTTTTACACATTTTGTAACGTTACAGCCTTATTCTAAAATGGATTTAAAAAGAAAAATCCTCATCAATCTACACACAATACCCCACAATGACAAAGTAAAAACAGGTTTTAATATTTTTTTTGCAAATGTATTAAAACTTAAAAACAGAAAAACATTATTTACATAAGTATTCAGACCCTTTGCTATGAGACTCAAAATTGAGCTCAGATGCATCCAGTTTCTATTGATCATCCTTGTAATGTTTCTACTTGACTGAAGTCCATCTGTGGTAATTTCAAATGATTGAACACGATTTGGAAAGGTACATGCCTGTCTATATAAGGTCCCACAGTTGACAGTGCACGTCAGAGCAAAAACCAAGCCATGAGGTCAAAGGAATTGTCCGAGAGCTCCGCGACAAGATTGTGTCAAGGCACAGATCAGTGGAAGGGTACCAAAGAAATTCGGCAGTATTGAAGGTCCCCAAGAACACAATGGCTTCCATAATTCTTAAATGGAAGAAGTTTGTAACCACAAAGACTCTTCCTAGAGCCGACTGGCCAAACTGAGCAATCGAGGGAGAAGGGCCTTGGTCAATGAGGTGACCAGGTGACCAAGAACCCGATGGTCACTCTGACAGAGCTCCAGAGTTCCTCTGTGGAGATGGGAGAACCTTCCAGAAAGAACCATCTCTTCAGCACTCCACCAATCAGGCCTTTATGGTATAGTGGCCAGACGGAAGCCACTCCTCAGTACAAGGCACATGACAGCCCGCTTGGAGTTTGCCAAAAGGCACCTAAAGGACTCAGACAATGAGAAACTTTGGATGAAACAAGATTCTCTGTTCTGATGAAACCAAGATTGAACTCTTTGGCCTGAAGCGTCACGTCTGGAGGAAACCTGCACCATCCCTACGGTGAAGCATGGTGGTGGCTGCATCATGCCGTGGGGATGTTTTTCAGCTGGGACTGGGAGACTAGTTAGGATCGAGGGAATGAGCAAAGTACAGAGAGATCCATGATTAAAACCTGCCCCAGAGCGCTCACAACCTTAGACTGGGGTGAAGGTTCACCTTACAACAGGAAAATGACCCTAAGCACACAGCCAAGACAACCCGGAGTGACTTCTGAACAACTCTCTGAATGTCCTTGAGTGGCCCAGCCAGAGCCCGGACTTAAACTCTATTGAACATCTCTGGGGATACCTGAAAATAGCTGTTCAGCAACGCTCCCCATCCAACCTGACAGCTTGAGAGAATCTACAGAGATGAGTGGGGAAACTCCCCACATACAGGTGTGCCAAGCTTATTGCGTCATACCCAAGAAGACTAGAGTCTGTAATCGCTGCCAAAGGTGCTTCAACAAGGTACTGAGCAAAGGGTCTGAATGCTTATGTAATTATGTTTTTGGTCAATTTGAAAACATTTCTAAAAACCTGTTTTTTCTTTGTCATTATGGGGTATTGTTTGTAGATTGATAAGGGAAAAAAACAATTTAATACATTTTAGAATAAAGCTGTAACATAAACAAATGTGGAAAAAGTCAAGGGGTCTGAATACTTTCCAAATGCACTGTATACATTTATGTGATTTAGAGTGTATGTCACTGTTTCTCATATCACATATGGTACCTTTCCTTCACCGGGGGAGCCTTTTGTGATTTTTTTGCTAAATTAGCCTATACCCACTTCTCCAGGCACCACTACATCACTGATTTAGCACTTTCTTAGGCCAGGATTCAATACATAGCGCAATGCACTGGACAGCCGACAATGGGGCTTTAAATGGCATTTTCTCTGATGTTCACAGAGATCACCACATACACGGTAAATGCTGTGCATGTCAAGCATGCTGAAACATGGATCTAACACGGATCAGATTGAATCCAGGCCTTAGATGCATCTGGTCTGTATCTGCTATTGTTTCCTTTTGCAATCTGACCTTATTATCACAGAGATAACACATCTCTGCCTGCAAGAGTTGTTTTTCATGGGAACACAGGCTCTGACTTTGGATCATGGACATTCCTCTCTCTCTTTCCAACTGTGATAGTTAAACCACTTTTGGCCCAAATACATTACCCAGAAGAGGTTGAAGATATGAAAACATGATTTTCACATGATCTTTTATTCCTTTCTTCACAGAGGCCCTTATCATTATCACAACAATGAAGTGATGCAATTAGCTGAAATATGGACCAAAAAGGTACAAGCTATTTCAGAAGCTAAGATCTGAGTAAGGAATTAATAGCGATACAGTGACTACAGCTAAATTACTGTGGATGACGACAGATATAATTGTTCACATGTGATTAAATGTATGCAGATACATAAACATTAGGCAGATATGTAATCTCACCAGATGTCAAATTAATTGGTTCTTTGACTGATGATATTAGTGCTTGTGTCTAATAACAAATCTTGTATTAATTAACATGTTTCTGACTGCTTTATAAAGATTATAACGCACGCATTTACTGAATATACTATTCAGTAAGGACTGAATCCTTTAGACGTGTGGTAATTGAATCTTGCTTAAATCGTGCATCGATGTTTCAGTGACAGTTCTAGCCAGGTACAAAGCACGAAAAGCAGTGTCTGTCCTCCAGTGTAATGTACCTTAATCTTTAGTTTAAAAAAAATGGATGATGTTTCTCATTGAAAATATCGTAAAATCAAACCTAGCTAAAAATCCATGTCAGAAAGTAGCTGTCTGGCAGCATAGTACATCAGTCCCCTGGAACAAGCAGTCTTTTCGCTTGGTGAAACAACGTGACTGAAATTCCCACATTTGCCAACAGTAAGAATAATGTGCCTGTTGAGAATTTATAAAACTGATAAAACTGGATAGGTTTTATTTCCAGAAAGTGCTGAAGTTCTCTGTTATAAAGTAGAAAAAAAGGTTAGTATTCCATTATTCATGAAAAATACCTTACAGTACATGACAACACATTTAGCCTCTGGGCAAATTGTAACACAGAAACATGCAAATACACCAAACTGAGGAGTCATTTGATCTACATTTTAGAATTGTTTTGAATGGCAGACTAGCTACTTTCCCAACTTGGACCAATTAGGAGCCTCACAAGAATGTATGCAGATGAAACTTTTAAAACATTGTGCAAGTTCAACTGTGGTCAGTCTCATTGCTGAGTAATATAAATAGCCTAGTTGGTTGGTCAAGATGGAGTTGATCAAAGGAGTTGAACGAACATGAGATAATGCTCTTGACCATTGAACAACTTTTGATTTGATTTGTTAGTATCACTCACTCACCATCCATTAGGTCACTCATAGTCTCAACACTTTTTTTTATTCTGCCACTCTCTCCCGTTCTTTCATTGATTCAACCTTATGCATTGTATTGGAGTGGGTGAAATTCTTGCAGCCATCACTGATTCACGTAACTGTTGCTGGTGAGATATGGAATGTATATATGTATGTGTGCGTGCAGATGATGTGAATCAATGTATGGGGATGACAGACTGTACTGTAGGAGAGGAGAGAGGCCAGGGAATTAAGCCAATCTGACATGTTTAGCACAGCATTTTACCGCACCCCCACTCTCCAACGATCTTCTCCTCTCCTTCCTCACTCCCTACCCAGAGATCGCACAACATGTATTGCATGAGAGAGTTAACTCTCACACAGACCAGGCCCCAGCCCATGTAGCCATTCTCATGAGGAGATTATCTCCAAGGTGGTGCGTAGACAAGGCAGACAAATTCAAAATATATTTTTTTCCTCTGATTGGTATTTTTACCGATCACATCAGATCTTTTCAGAACTGATCTGATGGCCAGAAAGTATCTGATTTGTCTGTCTAAACTGTCTAGACGCAGCCCAAAAGACAGACGGTGTCAGATTCTGTCAGTTGGAGGCAGTGTGGTAGAGGGAAGATATTAATCCATGTAACTCGTGATGGTTGTTTGGATGCATCTCAGAAAATTGAATTGTTTATGTGCAGTTGTGCACACACTCAATAATGCATTTACTGCAGTGCAAATTTGATTGAATTTCCAGCCAGACATAGACATCCTCTCTCTCTTCACCCCTGTGAAGCCTAGCCACAGCGGGAGTGTGTGGCTGGGAGATAACGAGGCTTGTCGAGCACCCTTGATAGCCATGCTACGATAAGATCCAGTTGCTGTCCATCAGGCCAGCTTGTAGCACTGGCTGTCATGAGCATCCAAGGAAATCTGTCAACAGCACAGGCTTGTCATATCACTGCCATTACACAGGCAGCATCTGCACAAACCGGTCCTTCGGAGGATTCATCACACTGTTAATATACAGCTAAAGTCGAAAGTTTACATACATCTTAGCCAAATACATTTAAACATTTAATCCTAGTAAACATTCCCTGTCTTAGGTCAGTTAGGATGACCACTTTACTTTAAGAATGTGAAATGTCAGAATAATAGTAGAGATAATGATTTAATTCAGCTTTTATTTATTTCATCACATTCACAGAGGGTCAGAAGTTTACATACATTCAATTAGTATTTGGTAGCATTGCGATTAAATTGTTTAAATTGGGTCAAACGTTTCGGGTAGCCTTCCACAAGCCTCCCACAATATGTTGAGTGAATTTTGGCCCATTCCTTCTGACAGAGTTGGTGTAACGGAGTCAGGCTTGTAGGCCTCCTTGCTCGCACACGCATTTTCAGTTCTGCCCACAAATTTTCTATGGGATTGAGGTCAGGGCTTTGTGATGGCCACCCCAATACCTTGACTTTGTTGTCCTTAAGCCATTTTGCCACAACTTCGGAAGTATGCTAGGGGTCATTATCCATTATTATCCATAACTTCCTAACTGATGTCTTGAGATGTTGCTTCAAAATATCTACATAATTTTCCTTCTTCTCGGTACCGTCTTTTTTTTTAGGTGCACCAGTCCCTCCTGCAGCAAAGCACCCCACAACATGATGCTGTCACATCCCGTTCACGGTTGGGATGGTGTTCTTCGGCTTGCAAGCGTCCCCCTTTTTCCTCCAAACGTAACGATGGTCATTATGGCCAAACAGTTCTATTGTTGTCAGACCAAAGTACATTTCTCCAAAAAGTATGATCTTTGTCCCCATGTGCAGTTGCAAACTGTAGTCTGTCTTTTTTATGGCGGTTTTGGAGCAGTGGCTTCTCCTTGCTGAGCGATTTTCAGGTTATGTTGATATTGGACTCGTTTTACTGTGGATATAGATACTTTAGTACCTGTTTCCTACAGCATCTTCACAAGGTCCTTTACTGTTGTTCTGGGATTGATTTGCACTTTTCGCACCAAAGTACATTCATCTCTAGGAGACAGAACGCGTCTCCTTCCTGAGCGGTATGACGGCTGTATGATCTCATGGTGTTTATACTTGTGTACTATTGTTTGTGCAGATGAACGTGGTACCTTCAGGCGTTTGGAAATTGCTCTCAAGGATGAACCAGACCTGTGGAATTCTACATTTTTTTCTGAGGTCTTGGCTGTTTTCTTTTGATTTTCCCATGATGTCAAGCTAAGAGGCACTGAGTTTGAAAGTAGGCCTTGAAATCCACAGGCGCACACACAAGGGAAACCTACACGTACAGTACACTGTTACAGAACTGGACTGGCCTTGATATTGGAATCAGTCTTGTGTATCTATTGATAGCACTCTCATGGCACAGTCCCATAGTTACAGTGGTTGGTTGAAACAATCATGGGTGATCTTAGAGAACATGATGTGCTACATAGTACATACTATGAAATTAAACCTTTCAATGTGCAGTCAGTTGCACGTAGCACTAGGCTATGGTCTTTAGAATATCATTTTGAAAAGAAAGGTTTGACCATTTTGTGCTCCTACTGTTTTGATGCTCCACAAGGTAGTTCCCCTCGTCCTTCTCCACCTCTGTTCATTGGATAAAATGGGTTACGAAGGAGTCTTTTGTTCAAATCAAATATAATGTGTCTCTTTGTGTTATCAGCAGACTTGCTGGTAATGACACACCACAATGGTGCATATTCATGTTGTAATTGTAAGCTACCTGGCTCTATTTCCAATTAGATTATTACATAATTTTTCCCATTATTGCTTTTGGGGACTTTTCTCTTCTCAGCACCTGACTAAGGAAAATGACAACATGGTGGCTATTGTTTGAATGCTAACCTGCTGAGGTGTCTTTCGTTGCTTCTATATGCTCTAATGCAATCCTGTTAGGTATGAGGACAAGCAACTTAAGGCGCAGACAAGACCTTTTTGGTCTCCTGCTTCTCCAACTCCCCAGGGGTCCAGGTCGACTTATATATTAGCGTGTTTTTTTTCTCCAAACTGAATGAAGGAACACTCTTGCAGTTAATTGCCTCCTCCCCTAAGACTCAACAAGAATGCATGCTTCATTTGAACAGAGGTTCAACGTTCATCCCAAGTCAATGTGATGATTGGTAATTTTTCCCAAGTACAGTGCCTTGCGAAAGTATTCGGCCCCCTTGAACTTTGCGACCTTTTGCCACATTTCAGGCTTCAAACATAAAGATATAAAACTGTATTTTTTTGTGAAGAATCAACAACAAGTGGGACACAATCATGAAGTGGAACAACATTTATTGGATATTTCAAACTTTTTTAACAAATCAAAACACTGTATCTCTTGTTCTCTAATATTTTGGGCCCCCCTTTAGTCATATCATCTGAATGGTCAAAATGGTCCAAAAATGATCTAGAGTAGTGCTTCCCAACCATAGTCCTTGAGTACTCTCAACAGTACACACTTTCATTGGGCTGGGAAACACTGATCTAGAGACTGATTAGAAGCTGAGCCTAGGGATTTTTATTTTTTTGTTGTAAACCTTTTGCAGTGACTGATATTCATGCACAGAAGTACATCCTTTGAAACACTATTGCAGACTATGACGATCTATGGGACATGATATAGCGGTGCCTACATAGTAGGAACCACACATCTGAAAATGAAGTCATCAGTACAATCTCATACCCCGAGGCAGAGAATCACACAGACTCAAGAGTACGCCAGGAAAACTCATACATCCCAGAGCGAATATACTTCTGATCCAGTTCTGGGCAAATGAATGACTTACCTGGAAGCAATATGCTGAGCATCTCTCCAGGTTATGATACCTGCTCCTCACTTAAAGGAGTGGACAGGGACCATTTCCAAAGGTAAACAAGGACTATCGCCAGGTATGCCATAGCTTTGAACAGAGTGTCGGTTTTATTGCCCTGATCTGTAGGCATGCTAATGTAAGCATGCTAATGTAAGGTCGGGTTTAAGAACATTTTTCCTTGGACACCGCGACTTCAGATAGAGATAAGGTTTAATTAGAGCAACCGCAAATCTTCAGGGGACAATGAGGTGGAAATCATAGGCACAGAGAGCTGGCAGATGCTATGGCACCAAACTCTAAACTGAGGAGATAGAACAGGAACCCCTGCACTTTATACCCAGAGCAATAGCATCCGGTATCAAAATAAAGGTCATCCAATTGCAGTCCCACACTAATATACACCAGCATGCTCACTGGAGAAACTCTGAAGTACTTGACCAAAAATGATTTGATTGAGTGTTGAAATTCTTGAAATGGCAAACAAAGAATGGCAAAAATGAAAATGCTCATTATGCTCTTTACATAAGCCATCCTCTGTACCATTTAATGCACTCCCTTTTCGAGACAGAAATGTTTGCGCACCTTCTATGTTGAAGTACAGTACTTCATGAAATAGGCAGAATACACACAATACCACAATATTTACGTGTGTGTTAGGCAGTGAAGAAAGCGAGAAGAAAGGATTGTATCCCAGAAATAATGTTTCTGAATAGCTCCTGCTTTTCTCATTAGCCTATTCCAGGAATAAGCCAAAGCAATGTAATGCTTTTCAGAAGTGAGTTGACAGAGAAACCGGCATGTTGACTTTATATCTGAGGCCATGGGCCAAAGCAACTCCTCCTGTCTAGACATTTTATGACAGCAAGTTAAAAGAAACCAAAACAAGACCTCACAGTTTTCATGTCACCTGAAAAGCTGCTTTTCCAAAAGAGCACACCAGCCTTCATGGTTCACTTCTCCGTCCTATTTGAGTTTACAATGGAAAGAAATACCCAACACTAGGCTAGAACACAAATTTATAGCATTAATAGAGTATTTATTTTTCAGAGGAATCTGTTAAACTTTTTGTACTGTGACATGGGAAAATGGGTTTGTGTTAGATTCTGCATGCAAACTTTTCTCAAGTGAGGACAAAGAAGAGACATTTTGTCTATCCTGCACCCACTTGCATGCACAATTTACAGACTGTGGGAAGACACATGGAGAACTATTGGCCAAATAAGTGCAAAAATACAGACCAAAACTTGACACTGGACGTTGGGATGGATACACTACCAAAGCGCTTTCTTGAAGACACATCATTATTTATCACTGTGAGGTTTGACGGTCATTTTTGAACACATAACAGACTGAATCCCATTGCATGTGTCCTTTTGTCATTTAGCATGATAATAACTTTGAGTTGTTCTTGAACATGAATCCAGATTGGCTGGTGTCGCTCTGAATAACACGTATCAAACATCTTTCATTTTGTATATTGCGTTGTTGGAACAGTGTGAAGCTGACTGTGAGGAAAAAGAAAGAGCATGAGGGGGGGGAAAAGCTGTCTGACTGACTCGTCGTCCTTTTCATTATTTACAGATTGACCTAGCAGTCTTTCTTTCCGTCTTGTTCTCCTCTCATAAGGACTGGATTATCCTATTTGGTTCCAGGTAGACCACAAAATATGAGCATGCCGGTACCAGATTTTCTGGCACTGAGCTAGCCCCCCTTTATCAAACTGACTCAAAGGATCAAGGGAATATACACACGTGTGCTCAGGTACAGTCCACTTCAGAACATATGAGGAGAACTGTATTTTTTTTATATATATCTGTCATGGGTCTAGTATAAAGAAAATGTCTTTGCTTAGATTTTTTTGAAAAATCGATAAACAGTTTTGCTCTCACAAGAACTTCATTTATGGGAGCAAGTAAGACAGAAAATAAATTGGGAAATCAGTTTTCACAGCCAGGAATTGAGAGCTGTGATCTATGTCAGGGCCAGGACTTTAAAACTCCATTTCCAGAGTAATATATTTCTAATTCCCTGCCTGGGTAAATCACTGCTGCCTGAGAATGGGATATTAATAATCGGACTCCAAAGGAACCAAAGAGTGAATTATGCTTTTAAAGATGGATTACCGAATGGTGTGACTGTGCTGGTTTTATTGCTGTAAAAGAGAGTCACTTTTTTGTAATTGATTAATCCGATGTGCAAGCAACTGTGTCCACAGCAAGGTGTAACATCTTCATAGACAGAGAAAGGAATATGTCTCAAACTCAAGACGACTGTTGATGATTTGTTACAGATGAACACACAAGCACTATGGACAGAAAAGGGATCGGATTTAGTTCAATAACAAAGTCTGTACATATATCTTATAAGTGTTCCAATGGAAACCAAAGGGCATCCTTATACAAGTACTAATCAGTGGGAACAGGGGACAGGTGTGTGTAATGAAAGTTCCGGAGGGATCCGTGACAGTACAGGCTTTAAGACCAATCGCAAACCTTTCATTCAAATAGAATAACTGGACCAAAACCCATGGGAAAGACATGAGAGGTTTCAGAGAGTGCATATGTGTACAGCAAGAGAGCTTTTGAATTGTGTCTCACTTTGCAACCTGTTACCTGTCTCAGCAATGACAGCCCTCGTTCCCTCTACCTGATTCGCACAAGCAAAGCATATGGGCCATGCCAAGTGATCACCATGTGCCATCTGGGGTGTTTCCAGGTAAAACCACCCAGGCTTCGTAATAAAGAAGGTAGAATACTGTGCTGTTCTATAATGTTCTCCCACATCATTCAATCTGATCGAGTTGGAAGCATTTTTTCCCCACCTCCAACCTCCCCATTGATTCCCCTGAACGGGCCTATGAGGCATTGGATCTGTGCATTTGGTAGAAAAGCCTCTTTATACTGTCAGTTTAAAGTGAGAGCCTGGGGTTTGACTGCTGTGACCACATAGGACAAGCCTGGGGTCACATATCTGTACAGACCCAGGGATTTGGTGGATGAAGGGGGTCAGGTGGTGCACACTGGCAGGGTGTCAGCACTAATAACATTGCCTCGCTCCCATCACTGTTGACAGATGCAACTTGGGGTTAAACACTGACTTAGACTTATCGATACATAGAAAAATACAGCTGCTCTATTTTATCATCCTTCGTCATTTCTCTCATGAAGTGCAGAGCAATGGATTTGCTGTGCATTTCTGGAGTTATTACGTTTTCAATGTGTTCTCAATATTTTCCCCCCTTTCCACCCCGAATTCAACAGTCGTCAAAGACAACACAAAGATAGATTCTGAGACCCCTCGGAACTCATTAAGACTTCTGAACTTTCAGAAGTGGATCATGTTTAAAACATTCAGTATCTCTACAGCGACCAAAGAAATAGACCCTATTCATCTTATAATTCCTCGATCCAAAATAAATGTTTTATATGAGTCTTGAGAGAGGTCAGAATTATACGGCTATAAACGTTATTCATGTGATATTAAATGGTCTTTGAAGGCTTGACTCTATTAAAATGTGTCATTACATATCATGCAACTTTCAAGAGGAATCTATGGGCAGTGTATTTGATGAGGCTGGCTACAGAACATGACAAGAGATAAGTGAGAGAGTCATAGCAGAGGTTCACACTATCCTTCACCTTTGATCTTTCATTTCTTCATGCCTTGTATTGTGAATTATTTTCCTTGGTTTGTTATCCATTGACATTGCCTTCAGAAAGTATTCATACTTGATTTATTCCACATTTTGTTGTGTTACAGCCTGAATAGAAAATGTATTAATGTTTTACTGCAGTGGGCTAAATCAGGGTCACACAGAGTGATTCTTGGTAGTCTTAAAACAAATCTATTTTGAAACAAAAGTATACACCTCAAACACAATGGCTATGGGCTTAAAAAAGAAGACACCTGTACTATGTCAGATATAGAATTGCAATGAATTTAATTTTGAGTTTGCTTCCCATTATTACACTTTATATACAGTACCAGTCAAATGTTTGGACACACCTACTCATTCAAGGCTTTTTTTTATTTTTTATTTTTTATTTTTTTTTACAATTTTATTTTTTACAATAATAGTGAAGACATCAAAACTATGAAATAACATGTATGGAATCATGTAATAACCAAAAAAGTGTTAAAGAAATCCAAATGTATTCTATATTTTAGTCTCTTCAAAGTAGCCAGACTTTGCCTTGATGACAACTTTACACACTCTTGGCAGAGAGTCACTTCCCCAGTCCTTAACGATTACAAGTATGCCCAAAACATAATTGTTAGTATTGTGGAGTAACTACAGTGTTTTTGAGCAACCTCAGTTCTCCTATCACAGCCATTAAAATATGTAACTGTTTTAAAGTCACCATTGGCCTCATGGTGAAATCCATGAGCCATTTCTTTCCTCTTCGGCAACTGAGTTAGGAAGGACACCTGTATCTTTATAGTGACTGGGTGTATTTATACACCATCCAAAGTGTAATTAGTAACTTCATCATGCTCAAAAGGATTTATAATGTCTGCTTTTTTTTACCCATCCACTAATAGTTACCCATCTTTGTGAGGCTTTGGAAAACCTCCCTGGTCTTTGTGGTTTGTAACATCGACGCAGGGAGTCAGGAAGCAGGTGCAGTTAGTTTAATAATAATGAACGTAGAACAATACAAAACAAGAGAAACATCTGACAAGTAAACTTAACCAATACTGCCTGAAGAGTGATGCTAGGGAGTGCTAGATAAAGGGGGGGGTAAAGAAGGTAGTGATGGAGTGTGCCTCATGATGGGCCGCAGGTGTGAGTAATGAAGGGTTGCCAGGACCGGTGGTTAGTAGTTTGGGGACGTCGAGCACCGGAGAGGGGGAGTGGCAGTAGATGTGACAGTAACCCCCCCCCGACTCCAGAATGATGCCAGAATGATGGCGAAGGTGGAATTCTCGGATGATGTTGGGATCTAGAATGTCATCCACTGGAATCCAGCTCTGCTATTCTGAACCGCACTCCTCCCAGTCCACCAGGTACTGGAGCTGAACCCCACGATGTCGGGAGTCTAGGAGTGATCTGACGGCATAGGCGAGGCTCCCCTCGATGTCCAAGGAAGGAGGAGGGGTGTTGTTGGTCCCCTGGCATTAGCCTGGGGACCAGGAACTACCAACCTGAGGAGGGAAACATGAAAAGATGGTGAGATCCGATAGTTAGTGGAGAGTTGTCATCTGAAATTACCTCATTGACCCTCTGGAGGACCTTGAACAAACCGGGGACTCAGCTTCTTACAGGGCAGGTGGAGCGAGAGGCTCCTGGTAGAGAGACAGATGCATTCACCAGGAAGGAACACGAGAGCCTCGATGCGGTGGCCATCCGCCTGCTCTTTCTGACTGCGGGCCGGGGCGCTCGAGTCTCAGCTGGGCATCGTTCCAAACCTTTTCTGCGCACCTGGACCACTCGTCCACCGCAGGAGCTTCGGTCTGGCTCGTAGTCTTCGTAGTCAGGGCCAGTTGATAACCCAGAACACACTGGAACGGAGTCAGCCCGGTTCAGCCCAAGGAAGGAGTCGGGCCCACTCCCCCTGCCGGGCCTGGCAGTGACTCCTCAGGAACCTGCCCAGCTCCTGGTTCATCCTCTCCACCTTCCCGTTAGATTGAGGCCGGTACCTGGAAGTGAGGCTGACCGTGACCCCCAGCTTCTCCATGAAAGCCTTCATACACCTGATGTGAATTGGGGGCCTCGATCGGAGACGATATCTTCCGGAAGGCCTTATTGCTGGAAAACCTGCTGGAACAGTGCCCGGAGAGCGGTAGGGAGCCCAGAGATTGGAATGAAACAGCATGATTTTGAAAATCTGTCCACAACCACCAAAATGGTGGTGAAATCATCAGAGGGGAGATCAGTGACAAAATCAATGGGCAGATGAGACCAGGGACACTGAGGCATGGGAAGGGGAAAGAGTTGTGCCGGGGAGATTTAGATGGAGAATATATAGAACATGAGTTGACATCGGCTGCAACGTCCTGTGCCAAAATGGGCCACCAGTATTTCTCAGAAAGGGATTGAGTGGTGCAGGTGATACCTGGTGTGCAGCGGTGAGGGATGTGTGTGCCCAGGTCAGCAACCGATCTCTGACTCTCGTGGGAACGTAGATGCGCCACGAGGGCAGGTGGCAGGAGAGGGTTCTCACTGCAGAGCCTGGCAGATGTCCAACTCTACGTTCCAAAACATGGGGCCAACGAATTGGGAGGACTCATTGATGGGCTGAGGGACACTCACAGGGCCTTTCACTGACGTGGAACCACAAGTGCTGGAAAGCAGGTCATGCGGTAATCACCCTCTCTGTCCAGGAGATGGTGGGATTATGGAGTTGGAGCCATGGGAGGCCAAGGATGACTTTGTGCACGGATGCAGACTTTGTGCACTGATAAGGGTGAGTGGAGCTGTGCCGTGCGTAATAGTGCCAGATCCCAATGGTTGCATATCCACCGCTTAGACCGGAAACAGAGAGGACAGGACAGGAGAGGAGTATGATGTGATTTGCACGGAGGAGGCAAGGGCCTGGTCAACCGGACACCAGGCACTCACCCCCCTCTCTGCCCTCTGAAGATGGATGGTCAAAGACACCCCTGAACAGAGTCATGAACCCCTCCGCCTCTCCTCTCTACTAGACGGCCATAGCCCACTCCAATGCCAGTCCTGTCAGCAGGGAAATAACAGTGGGTGCTCCCATCTGATGAGTGAAATAGAAGGAGCACTGGAGTAGGAAGCAACGGCACTTGGTGGAGACCCGTCATATTTGTCCAGGAGTGGCAAAGGGGCATCGCTGACCTGGGCGGACTGTTGGATGGGCTGGGGTGCTGGATCACTGGGTCGACTTGTGGTAGAGAATCCGCTTGTTGGAGGTGACGCCCCTCGAGGAATGTCGAGACATTGATGAATGGTGAGGACCTCATCCATAGCCGTCCCCAGTTCTGCCAGCTGGTCGTGGTGTTGGTGCAGTAGGTGTCCCTGTTCGCTAACCATCCAGGAGATATCCTGATTAACTGGTGCTTCTATTTGCATAGGTAGTATTCTGTAACGTTGACGCAGGGTGTCAGGAAGCAGCTGCAGTTAGTGAGTTTAATAATACGTAGAATAATACAAAACAAGAGAAACGTCTGACAAGGAAACATAACCAACACTGCCTGAAGAGTGATGCTAGGGAGTGCTAGATAAAGGGGAGTAATCAGGGTAGTCATGGAGTCCAGGTGTGCCTCGTGATGGGGTGCAGGTGTTTGAAATTAAGGGTTGCCAGGACCGGTTGTTAGTAGACCGACGACGCCGCGGGCCGGAGAGGGGGAGCAGGAGTAAAAATGACATGGTTGAATCTGTGTTTGAAATTTCACTCCTCGACTGAGGGACCTTTCAGATAATTGTATGTGTGGAGTACAGAGATGAGGTAGTCATTCAAAAATCATGATTGCGCCGTTATTGCACACAGATTCCATGAAACTTATTATGCGACTTGTTCAGCACATTTTTAGTGGTGTTATAACAAAGTGGTTGAGACTTATTGGCTCAATAAATTTCAGCTTTTCATTTTTAATTAATTTGTTAAAAAAAATCGATAAACATAATTCCACTTTGACATTATGGGGTAATGCTTGTTGGCCAGTGACACAAAATCTCAATTTAATCCATTTTATTTTCAGGCTGCAACATAACATAATGTGGAAAAAGTCAAGGGGTGTCAAAACTATCTGAAGGCACTGTACATGTATCGTTAGCCTCTGTGGAGATGTAAATTCAATATATTTCTTGGAAGTTAGAAATACATTATTCATCCTCATGTACAGTAACTGACTATTGAATTGAATCATTACTGGAAAATGTACAGTATGTAAACACAACATAGCCTTTGAGCAGGCTAAATTCCTATACATTTTATAAAATGGGAAACTGATGGGAAGGACTTAATAATCTACCTCTTTAGCTGAATAGTCCACTATAGTGAAATCAAAGTACTATAAAACCGTAATGTTCTTTTGAAGACTGTTGTTGTGTCTGTCTTCCATAGTAGTGGTGTCAGTGTTCCTGTATTCAGCTGGTGGTGTGAGTCACAGCCCTCCCTGAAGGTCCTAGGTGGCTGTGGCTGTGACAGGGCTGCTGGGGATCAAGGGAGCATGGCCTGAGACTGGCTGGAGACAGGAGATAATTGGGCAGAACGTTGCCCAGTGTGGCAATGTGGCCACCCAGGGGCTCCTGCACTAATCCATCACTCCCGTGAGGGGATTAGTCAGGGGATCACTATCTCTACTCTCCCTCCATGGCACCAGATCTACTGGTGAGCCACTGAGGGTTTAGACTGCTGGAGCTAGTCCTGCAGCTAAGCACTCGCCCTCCCAGTGCCCGGCCCCGGACACCACCAACCTGAACCTCCACACAGTGCCAAGCCTCACTGCTCTGCCCCCCCAAACACACATTCATACACCATATTTTGTCTGGAGTATGAACCTTTGACAGAGTCGTGACTGGTAGTCAGTTATCCGGTGCCAGGTGAAGTTTTCAACAGAAGAACATGATATAGCAATTTAGATCTGCCTCTCTCTTTGTCTTCCCCCTCCCCCTCACTCTCTCACTGTCCTAACAGGATTCACAGGGTGCCTGTGTCAGGGTCCAGACCAATAAGATGTTTAGCTGCTACCAGGGGTCAGGGGTCACAAGGAGTAATTACTGGAAAAACAGGTTGTAAATTGAGGCCTGTGTCACATTCTGTTTTAATTATCTAAATAAGTGGTATCACTTTTCTTTCTAACCATTAAAGGAATACGCCTCGGGGTTCTGGGGTTTTGAGAACAAATGCCCATCATTTACATGAGTTTCCCTTTGGAATGCTTTGTCTGTCGACGTCTGAACAATTCCAATCAGACCCCTGCTGGATCCAATTAAATGACTTCTTCAGTTACAATGAGATATTCCAACTTCTAAATCTATAACGCTGTAGCAATGGGCAGACGACATACCAAATAAGAAATATATATATATATATTGTTCATTAATACATAATCTTTTGTTAATGTATTGTGGCTCTGAACATTTACTGATTTGTCAGACATGGATATTAGCATTGCAGTTTCTGCAGTGATGTTTCTGTTAAATCTCAAGACATTTAGAGCTAGAGGTTGTTTGCTACGATTTCTCCTCCAGCACCCAAAATATTTACAGGCCTGTATAAAAAACTATATTCAGCATCTGTATGAGGTTAACGGGGAAGGGTTGGTGATGAATGAATGTATGTCCTGGCCTCACTATTTCACAACGTTAGTATTCTCCTCCTCACATAACAATCAGGAACGGTTTGGAATTTTAAACATCCTCAGACCAAGGGCTTCATGACGGACGGCTGTCGTTCTGTCTTTCACCCACCCTTCTGTAGGGAGTAGAAGGGTCTCTCTCTCTCTCTCTCTCTCTCTCTCTCTCTCACACACACACACACACAAGTGTGGTTTTAGATTCAAATGCACTGTAAAGAGCTGAAAATAGTCTTTAAAACCTTTTACTATTGTCTTGTTTGCCACTGTCAGACTCCAATGTAATGCTGCCTGATGCTGATGTGATTACAATGAACAGTCAGTCATCTCAGAGAAGCCTGGAAAATGAGATTTGGCATGAAAGAACTCCATCAGCAGAGTGGTTGGGTGGAACTGCGACAGACAGGAGAGAGTGAGGAGTGTGTCGTGAGTAGGCCTACCTACATTTAAAACACTGGCTTGGCCTGTGTGTTCACCCTCCAGTCAGCATTAATCAGGCCTAATGTATTCCTCTGATACCCTTAGCACTGACTCTTTCATCTCCTTTCCGCCTTTCAGCTTAATGCCTCTGAATACCAAATGTACTGTACATTAAGAACGCCTTCCTAATATTGAGTTGCACCCTCCCCTTCTGTCCTCAGAACAGCCTCAATTGGGCTGTTCTAAGGCACTGCATTTCAGTGCTAGAGGCATCACTGCAGACTCTGGTTCGATCCTGGGCTGTATCACAACCGGCCATAAACGGGAGTCCCATAGGGGGGCAAACAATTGACCCAGTGTTGTCCGGGTTAAGGGAGGCTGGGGTAGGCTGTCAATTTAAATACAAATGTGTTTTTAACTGACTTGCCTAGTTAAATTCAAAAAACAACATAATAATATTATCTGTACATGGACTCTACAAGGTGTGGAAACTGTTCCACTGGGATGCTGGCCCATGTTGACCCCAATGCTTCCCCGAGTTGTATCAAGTTGGCTGTATGTTCTTTGGGTGGGGGACCATTCTCGATAGACCCGGGAAACTGTTGAGCGTGAAAAATCCAGCACCATTGAAGTTTTTGACACAAACCGGTGCGCCTAGCACCTACTGCCATACCCCCTTCAAAGTCACTTAAATGTTTTGTATTGCCCATTCACCTTCTGAATGGCCTACAGCCACAATCCACAGCCATAATCCATGTCTAAAAGTCTCAAATTATCTCAATTATCTTAACCTGTCTCCTCCCCTTTATCTACACTGATTGAAGTGGATTCACCTGGAAAGTCCTAATGTTTTGTATACTCAGTGTATGTTTTTGTCCAGTATCCCAATCATCATACTGCAGTTTCCAAGACAGGATTTTGAAAGAGCTGGCTAGGTTACGTAAGGACATGTCAGGCATACTGAGACAGACAGGCAGACAGGCGTCCAATCGCAACAATTACACGCGTGAAATGTACTGCGGAATATGCAAGTCAGGGAAATGGCGTCTGGCTTACCACAGCTGGCCGGCCTGGCTTTGTGGGGGCAGAGGAGTGGTGAGACATACATCCCAAGCTGCATGGTGTCATTAAAAGAGCTGTGTGGCTTTGAGCAGTACCATAAAAATTCCTGGCCACTGTGCATCCCTTACATCACAAGTTCATCAACATCACTATTTATAGCACTGATTTACTGCATGTGGTCCTTGGTCTAGGAAGTCTGGGATGATTTTCCTCCCCTCTTGTGACGTGTATATGGCTATGAGACCTTTGTTGGTTTCAATTAAGCTCATGTTTAATCCTCCCCTGAATATATTTTCTATAAAAAATGTTTTACATCAGATGCACGTCCAATTCCTAACTCGGAGACAGACAATCTATTAGGGTAAGGTAAGACCCAGATGCAGACCGTGTCAAATTAACAATGTTAATTACAGCAACAGGGGCAAAGATACAGGATGGCAGGCAACCTCAGGGTCAGGGGCAGGCAGATTGGTCAGGCGGGCTCAGGGTCAGGACAGGCCAGGGTCAAAACTAGGAGGACGAGAAAAGAGAGACTGGGGAAAAGCAGGAGCTGATACAAAAAAATGCTGGTTGACTTGACAAACAAGACAAACTGGCACAGACAGACAGAAAATACAGGTATAAATACCCAGGGGATAAGTGGGGAAGATGGGCGACACCTGGAGGGGGTGGAGGCAATCACAATGACAGGTGAAACAGACCCCCCTCTGAGCGCATACCTGGTTGAGCGGAGTGCCGGCGTTGGAATTCAGAGATGAGGCCTGGGTCAAGGATGTCCCTAGCGGAGACCCAGTACCTCTCCTCCAGGGCCATAACCCTCCCAGTCAACCAGGTCCTGGAAACCCCTGCACCGGGGTCGAATCTCCAGGAGACGTCTCACCCTGTCAGCCGGTTGGCTGTCGATGAGACGGGGGAGAGGGTGGGCCTGGAAACAGGAGACAAAGGGCTGTAAAGACATGGGTTTACATCTAGACACTTGACAATTAGGAAGTATATGGAGGGTATGGGGAAACAGAGGATGAACAGCAGAGGGGCTAATGATCTTGGAGCAGAGGGGAAATGTTTCGCTTCCAGGGGTGTAGCCGCGGGGCTATAGCAGCATGCCATATCCGTCGGTTTTGCGGAAGCGAAGTGGCCTGGGCCTCCTCCCGAAGGTCCTGATACCCTGTGGGAATGGCGGACAGGTCCAGGGCAATTACCAAGCCCCCATCAGAGCTGATTTCAGGCTTATAGAACACCCGTCCAGCGCTCTAACATTCATGGGAAAGGAGAAGGGTTGAGTGGGGATGCCCAGCTCGGACGCTAGGGTAACGTCCATGAGACTCATATCGGCCCCTGAGTTGATGAGTATCTGGAGAGACTTGGACTGGTCGCCCAACAGCAGGGTGGCATGCAGACGGGGGTGAGTAGGGGGAGAAACGAAATTGTACTTAGGACCCACCAGAGTACTCATTCTTGGAAGTTTAGGTCTTAGGTCTCTTGAGAAACGAAATTGTACTTAGGACCCACCAGAGTACTCATTCTTGGAAGTTTAGGTCTTAGGTCTCTTGAAGGGACAGGTAGACACATAATGACCGGCAGTACTGCAATACAGGCAACTCTGGTTGTTAAGTCTGCGTACGCGTTTGGCTGGAGACAGCCTAGCCCTGCCGAGCTGCATCGGCTCGGGAAGAGTTAAATCGGCAGTCTTCGGCGGCTCTTGGAGGAACTCGGGTAAGCTCGGATCCTCTCATGGACGTAGACGGCGGGGACTTCCGGAGTCCATCAGATGCAAGGTGGGTTCCTTGGAGTGTTTGGAACCGCAAACAGACCTCTTCTCCCATCTATGTTCCCGTAGCTGTCCATCGATCCGGAATGGTCAAAGTGATGAGTCAGTCGAGATCCGTCGGTAGTTCCGTGGCTGCAAGCCTGTCCTTAACTTCCTCCGATACTCCGTGCAGGAATGTGTCTAACAGCGCTTCCGGGTTCCAAGAACCCTCCACGGCTAGCTTGCGGGATTTCCACCGCATAGTCTGCCACACTGTGGGAGTCCTGCCGAAGCTGGAATAACCTCTGAGCAGCCTCTCTTCCGGACACCGGAGCCTCAAAAATGTTTCTCACCTCCGCCTCGAATACCTCCAGACTGAGGCAGACGGCAGATTGTCTCTCCCACACCGCCATGGGGGTAATGGGGAAGATGTGCGACACCTGGAGGGGGGTGGTGGAGAGAATCACAAGGACAGGTGGAACAGATCAGGGCGTGACACAATCCTCGTCTTGAAGTCACGTGCCAAACATTGTGGAATTGTTTGAAGAAGTGCAATACAGAGAGATGGTTATCTCAATCTCTATGTCAGTGTTATGTTTTGTCGACAACCCGGATACGAGGTCATGGGCGAGCACATGTCACATGTTTTGAATATTCCAAATAAGTAGTGCTGTAGTTAGATGAGGGATCTCAGCGCATTCCATTGTTCAAGTCGAAATGTCTAGCTACTTGTTTTGCAAAAAAATGATGTAAGCACTGGTCTAAAAGAATCACTGCCAATACTAAGTAAAGTGCAAGAGGCAATGCTTCTCCTTCATACCATATAGTTTTGGTAAGTTCAGAAAGCTAAGTATACTGAATCTAAATAATTGTAGTAATCTGCAGACAAGCGAAACAGCAGTATTAAGGTCTGTGCCAGTCAAGGCTTTAATCAGTGTAAAAGCCTTCTAAGAGCACTGAGATGTGGGACATTAAACTAAATGACACAGGTAATGACTTTGTGTTACTGCATTACTAAAGGCAACTGGTGCCAGCAGAACCGTGGATCTATAACACTGGCTCATTACGTGACCCATAATGCAATCAGACGACCTTTCTGTCTTAGGTCTAGGTTCTATCACTCTGTGAAAGAAGGGAAAAGGATGAAGAGAAGTTTGTTGTCTGCAGATGTTGTTCTACAGTGGCAGCTCGGGA
Organism: Oncorhynchus tshawytscha; assembly: GCF_018296145.1. Taxonomy (NCBI): domain Eukaryota; kingdom Metazoa; phylum Chordata; class Actinopteri; order Salmoniformes; family Salmonidae; genus Oncorhynchus; species Oncorhynchus tshawytscha. Next base: position 57,800,070 of record NC_056440.1, read on the forward strand.
TCTTGCTTTGACACACTGGCAGAAATGAATGCTGGTTTGTATAGCCCTGTGCCTGCACTAAAACAAAGCAAAGTCTGTGTCAGAGGAAAGAGGTATATTTTTTAAATTCCATAGTGTGCTAAGATACCTCTTCATTTGAGTGGTATGACACTCTGTATGCATAACAGAGCCTTCTGGGCCTCTCGTTGTTATAACCCTACCCAAATAAGCATATTTTATATGTCAGCTCCTGTCTCGCTGCAGTGAACCTGTCAACATTTTACTATGACTGTAACGTGTACGTACCCAAGATATGTTTCAGCTCTTGTTTATTTCAGTGTCCTACTGTCAATAGCTCTTGAACTCACATCGGCTGTACTGAGAGTGCACTGTGCATAGAAAGAGCAGTGTTTATGAAAACACAGAGTTAGACGATTTCTAAGACACGTGTTTGGGAGTGCCACGGTGAAGCGGACAGGAGGCAGTCAGGAGTACACTATGAGAACACTATTTTGGTGTGAAATCAGGTATTGCAGTAGGGAGAGGTGTGGCAAGGCATCACACACACTCAAACAGGCGAGCTTTATTAAAATGTACCTTGCCTCTTGCAAGGTTATCAGGGGAATAATCCCCCCCCCCCAAAAAAAAATGCTCTATTTTCCATACAGCTGACTGAACTGCAATTTCAGAGATTACAGATCTTGTCAGATGAAATGTTATAATTCGCCCAAAACCCAGTATGTTCTGAAGTACTGGCAAGTATCTAGATGTTCCTTGAAGATGGGAGCACATAATATAATACAGTTATTTCATAAAAGTGCTGTCACCACAGAGGTTTAAATAGTAATTGTCCCATGCGAGACGTTTACTTTTTTCTACATAACACAGTTTTTCATTTTCATTCAGTCTTTACTCTCCTCTAGTGAATCTGCGCCAGCTTGCCATATTCTTTGGACTGTTTATAAAATATCTGTTCACTCCGTGTTCATGAAATATAAAGAACAAACCTTAACTTTAACAAGCATATAACTCAGTTGAAGGAGTAGATGGAGGAGATGAAAGAGGACATTCTAGCACACTACTTAGCTCTTAACCCTGTCCACTAACGCATCACATGCCGCAGGGAGGGCCGGAGGAGTATCTACAGCTTTTCTTGGAAATTGTAACTAAATCAGTGGCTGAAAAAAAAGGTAAACCACCCAAAGGTCAGAATAAGGCCTGAGAGGCTTATTTTACCAGGTAAGTTGAGTGAGAACACATTATCATTCACAGCAATCACCTGGGGAATAGTTACAGGGGAGAGGAGGAGGGGGGATGAATGAGCCAATTGGAAGCAGCAGCAATACTAGTAACATATCTTTAATATGAATGACCTGGATGATGACACTGGACTCATAGCTAAGCCCAAACCCCAGATATAAGGTTGCAGTATCCCTGTACTGTGTAAACGGTTGATTTTTCAATAAAGGTAATTGCCTAACACATTTCAACCAACACCTAAGTGACAATAATGTACATTGATTATATGTCTGTGGTTGAGTTACAGAAGGGACCTACACAGTATTGTCATAGAAGGGTAGAAAGATAGGATGCCCTAGGACACCACTACTGTGACATACTGCATGTGTACTTAGTGTATTAGCTGCTATTGACATTGTGAGAGGTAGCTGAACCTGCAGTTATGTGCATGAGGCAAAAACAAGAGTTTGATTTGTATGTGCATCTGTAAGAAGCAATTTCAAAGAAGCCTGTAAATAGTGCTAGTGGAACCACTGGGACATAAATGGCTTCTTCTGCATAATTGCTGTGAGTCTTGAATTGTACTACGCCTTGATTGCATGTTTAGTATGGGGTCCATTGAGACCTATGTAATTTAGAAACTGGCGATAGCATTACATTTTCTATGACCACGAACTGGAGTTTTTTTTACATCGTGTCGTGAATAACAGCCATCCTGTGATGGTGGCCCAGTGAGGGGATCCATGTAAAAGAGTGTAAAGGGAAATGATACACTCTGAGGGGAAATGAAATGATATCCCAGGCTGCATCAGTAATTACATGCTGGGAGGGACTTTAGCATGTCGGATGACATGAGGTGGCTCCGCCAAGGAATGTCTCTGAAGCGCCTGGCTGGCTGCCTGTTTGGCTCTGCTCTGAGTGACACATCGACGGCTGGACTTTCTCCGTGCTCCAGGATCAAAGACAGGCCTATCACATCATCTCAAGAGCGCCACGGAGGGAAGGGACAAAAGGGAAAACTTAATGAATATCGGGGCCCATGTAAATATCACAATGGGACATCTCTGGTCATCACTTTGGTCAACACTCTCAAGTTGTCCCCACACTTTAGAATTCTCCCTACCCCTCCCCAGCTAGGCTCAGCTGCTATTGAGCCTACAGCCAACTCTTGGCAGGAGGCATAGTGTCTGCCAAACCCCGCTGAGAAAGCCCATGGAGAATTTGGTGGGAGGTAGTATGAAGGAGAAGAGAGATTTTCAAAGCTCACTGGTGCATTGATGCATCTCACCTCCAACTGGGTAAGTTGAGATAGACCACCGTAAATAACCACAGGAGGGCCTGTATACCTGGCTTCTAAAGATGTGGCTCTGCAATAATCACCTGATAGTGATGACTAGGTTATTACTCTGCAACTTATGGCGCAATTCCACCAGAGGAACCAAACCGTGCTGGGCCGTGCCGGAGCCAGCACTAACTAGCCTCGTTGGTTCTTGGTTGTTTTCCATTTGCAGTGGAACTGGAAACAGGACTAGGTTTCTCGCAGGAAAAGCTGCTAGTGATGGGCATTTTCATGTATGGAGGAGGGAGACGTACTATGGAGTTAGCCTGGGTATTTTGTGTCATCCTATTCATTTTTGTTTGGTGGGCAGGAAACAAGAGGAGACAGCTGAAAAGAGACAGAGAAATACACAACGTATCATCACGTGATGAGACGATCACTTCAGCCAGTTGAAAGACCAGCTTATGCGTCAAGAAGAAATGCTCAGGAGAGAGATGTTTATCTGTTTAGCTGGCTGTTGTGTATCTGTCGTTGTCAATTGTTCAAAACTTATTTGGAATGAGGACAGCTACAGTATTACAGTTTCTTTCAATAAGGTACAGTTCTGCAAATACGGTATTACTCTTGCAATAAGCTGTGTTATAGGCCCCTAGGAGGTATGCAAAATCAAATAATTGTATTGGTCACATACACATAGTTAGCAGATGTTAATGTGAGCGTAGCGAAATGCTTGTGCTTCTAGTTCCGACAGTGTAGTAATATCTAACAAGTAATCTAACAAATTCACAACGACTAACTCATACAGACAAATGTAAAGGGATGAATAAGAATATGTACATATAAATCTAGCAAGATGCAGTAGATGGTATAGAATACTGTATATACATACGAGATAAGTCATGTAGGATATGTAGACATTATTAAAGTGGTGTTATTTAAAGTGACTAGTGATACTTTATCAAGTCCATTATTACGTTTATTAAAGTGGCCAGAAATTTGAGTCTGTAAATTGGCAGCAGCCACCCTAGTGATGGCTGTTTAACAGTCTGATGGCCTGGAGATAGGAGCTGTTTTTCAGTCTCTGTCCCAGCTTTGATGCACCTGTACTGACCTCGCCTTCTGGAAACACTTCTTTTTGGCCTTCCTGTGACATCGGGTGCTGTAGGTGTCCTGGAGGGCAGGTAGTTTGTGAGGGCAGGTAGGAGTTATGTGTTGTGCAGACCACACTACCTTCTGGAGAGCCTTGCGGTTGTAGGCGGAGCAGTTGCCCTTACCAGGCGGTGATAAAGCCCGACAGGAGTGAGTGTTTTAGGTGATAAGCCAAGTTTCTTTAGCCTCCTGAGGTTGAAGAGGTGCTGTTGCACCTTCTTCACCACGCTGTCTGTGTGGGTGGACCATTTCAGTTTGTCTGCAATGTGTACACCCCAGGAACTTAAAACTTTCCAGCTTCTCAACTACTGTTCCCTCAATGTGGATGGGGGGATGCTCCCTCCGCTTTTTCCTGAAGTCCACGATCACCTCCTTTGCTTTGTTTAGCGAGCTAGCTACACAAAGGTATTTGGACACCTGCTCGTCGAACATCTCACTTTCAAAATCATGGGCATTATCATGGAGTTGGTCCCCCCTTTGCTGCTTTAACAACCTCCACTCTTCTCCACTCGCCAAGTGCTGAAGCGGGTAACGCGTAAAATGTTTCTGTCCTTGGTTGCAACACTCACTCATGAGTTCCAAACTGCCTCTGGAAGCAATGTCAGCACAATAACTGTTCATCGGGAGCTTCATGAAATGGGTTTCCATGGCCGAGCAGCCACACACAAGCCTAAAATCATCACTGGCAATGCCAAGCGTCGGCTGGAGTGGTGTAAAGTCTGGAAAGGCTTTCCACTAGATGTTAGATTAGAACATTGCTGTGGGGAATTGCTTCCATTCATCCACAAGAGCATTAGTGAGGTTGGGCACTGATGTTGTGCGATTAGGCCTTGCTCGCAGTCAGCATTCCAATTCATCCCAAAGGTGTTCGATGGGGTTGAAGTCAGGGCTCTGTGCAGTCCAGTTGTGTTCTTCCACACCAATCTTGTGTTGTGCACTGGGGCATTGTCATGCTGAAACGGGAAAGGGCCTTCCCCAAACTGTTGCCACAAAGTTGGAAGCACAGAATCTTCTAGAATGTCATTGTATGGTGTAGCGTTAAGGTTTCCCTTCACTGGAACAAACCATGAAAAATAGCCACAGACCATCATTCTTCCTCCAACAAACTTTACAGTTGGCACTATGCATTGGGACAGGCAGTGTTCTCCTGGCATCTGCCAAACCCAGATTCATCCATCGGAGTGCCAGATGGTGAAGCTTGATTCATCACTCCAGAGAACACATTTCCAGTGCTTCAGGACCTAATGGCGGTGAACTTTACACCACTCCAGCCGACGCTTGGCATTGCCAGTGATGATTTTAGGCTTGTGTGTGGCTGCTCGGCCATGGAAACCCATTTCATGAAGCTCCCGATGAACAGTTATTGTGCTGACATTGCTTCCAGAGGCAGTTTGGAACTCATGAGTGAGTGTTGCAACCAAGGACAGAAACATTTTACGCGTTACCCGCTTCAGCACTTGGCGGCCCCGTTCTGTGAGCTAGTGTGGCCTACCACTTCCCAGCTGAGCCATTATTGCTCCTAGATGTTTCCACTTCACAATAACAGCAGGGCAGACATTTGAAGAACTGACTTGTTGGAAAGGTGGTATCCTATGACGTGCCACGTTGAAATTCCCTGAGCTTTTCAGTAAGACCATTCCACTGCCAATGTTTGTCTATGGAGATGTTATGGCTGTGTGCTTGATTGTATGCACGGGTGTGGCTGAAATAGCCGAATCCACTAACTTGTATATATAGTGTACACATTGTACATACTGTACCTACTGTAGGCCTACATCAAACACGACATACTGCAAGAGTAATATTGCAGGACTGCACTTTATTGCAGGTGTAATAGCTAGCTGTCCTCATTCGATACTGTAAGAGTCATTTAGCAGAACACTCTTATGAGAGACACATCCTGACCTACATCAGATAATAATTAACCAACACAATCAACTATATTACCTATACCTATGCTATGGTGTTGATGTGTGTCCCTTTGACAAATAAACACAATGTTTAATAACAGATCTTCTCTTTTCTCTGGCTTTGTGATTTCCTCACTTTCACAGGCACCAAACTCAACCAACACCCTATGAACAACGGAACTACTAGCATGACAGACAAAGCCTGGTACCAAACTTAGGAAACATTTGACACGTATTTAATGCCTTATTTTCGTTGGCACCTCCATACTTCCATTTGTTTGTGTGGGTTACCAAACAAGTCCTGTGACATACAGTACCAAACAACAGTTTGGACACACCTACTCATTCAAGGGTACTTCTTAGTTTTTTTAATACTATTTTCTACATTGAAAACTATGAAATAACACGTGGAATCATGTAGTAACCAAAAGAGTATTTTAAAAAATCAAAATATATTTAACGTTTTAGATTCTTCAAAGTACGGTAACCACTCTTTGCCATGATGACAGCTTTGCACATTATTGGCATTCTCTCAACCAGCTTCACCTGGAATGCTTTTCCAACAGTCTTGAAGGAGATCTCACATATGCTGAGCACTTGTTGGCTGCTTTTCCTTCACTCTGCAGTCCAACTCATCCCAAACCATCTCAATTGGGTTAAGGTCGGGTGATTGTGGAAGCCAGGTCATCTGATGCAGCACTCCATCATTCTCCTTCTTGGTCAAATAGCCCTTACACAGCCTGGAGGTGTGCTTTGGGTCATTCTCCTGTTGAAAAACAAATGATAGTCCCACTAACCACAAACCAGATTGGATGGCATATTGCTGCAGGATGCTGTGGTAGCCATGCTGTTTAATTAAGTGTGCCTAGAATTCTAGATAAATCACAGACAGTGTCACCAGTAAAGCACCTCACATCACACCTCCTCCTCCATGCTTCACGGTGGGAACCACACATGCAGAGATCATCTGTTCACATACTCTGTGTCTCACAATGACGCGGTGGTTGGAACCAAAAATCACAAATTTGGACTCATCAGACCAAAGGACAGATTTCCACCGGGGCGGCAGGGTAGCCTAGTGGTTAGAGCGTTGGACTAGTAACCGGAAGGTTGCGAGTTCAAACCCCTGAGCTGACAAGGTACAAATCAGTCATTCTGCCCCTGAACAGGCAGTTAACCCACTGTTCCCAGGCCGTCATTGAAAATAAGAATTTGTTCTTAACTGACTTGGCTGGTTAAATAAAGGTAAAATATATAATGTCCATTGCTTGTGTCTCTTGCCCCAAGCAAGTCTCTTCTTATTATTGGTGTCCTTTAGTAGTGGTTTATTTGCAGCAATTCGACCATGAAGGCCTGATTCACGCAGTCCCCTCTGAACAGTTGATGTGATGAGATGTGTCTGTTACTTGAACTCTGTGAAGCATTTATTTGGGCTGCAATTTCTGAGGCTGCTAATTCTAATGAACTTATCCTCTACAGCAGAGGTAACTCTGGGTCTTCCTTTCCTGTGGCGGTCCTCATGAGAGACAGTTTTGTCATAGAGCTTGATGGGTTTTTGACTGCACTTGAAATGTTCCGTATTGACTGACTTACATGTCTTAAAGTAATGATGGACTGTTGTTTCTCTTTGCTTATTTGAGTTGTTATTGCCATAATATGGACTTGGTCTTTTACCAAATAGGGCTATGTTCTGTATACCACCCCTACCTTGTCACAACACAACTGATTGTCTCAAACGCATTAATTAGGAAAGAAATTCCACTATTTAGCTTTTAACAAGGCACACCTGTTAATTGAAATGCATTCCAGATGACTACCTCATAAAGGAGGTATGGAGAAGGCCAAGAGTCTGCAAAGCTGTCATCAAGGTGGCTACTTTGAAGAATCTCAAATATATTTGGATTTGTTTAGCACTTTTTAAGGTTTCCACATAAATCCATACGTGTTATTTCACTGTTTGATGTCTTCACTATTATTCTACCATGTAAAAAATAAAGAAAAACCCTGGAATGAGTAGGTGTGTCCAAACTTTTGACAGGTACTGTATGTTCTTAGAAGTTTCATTTTTTTACCCCCTGTGAATACCCTACTACACAATTGAATATTCTATCTTCAACCAATGTTTGATTGTTGTTTAGTAAAAGTGTGTAAATCATATTATATCCTATCTTTTTTTAATACATTTAAAATCATAAGCATGCATTGATAAGCATGATTATCAAAATTGGCAAAATGTACATTATTTTCATTGTTTAACAGTAGGCTAAATTAAATTAACAATAATTGAAAGCCACATTCAAAATGCTTTTGGTGTAGTGCGGATAAGTGGATAAAAAAATAGTATTTTAAATATGAACTTCAGCGGGTTTAGTCGAGTGTCATGTCTGCTGCTGGTGTCTGATGTCCTTTTATGGCTTGGACAAACTTTCCAAACACAGCTATGAAGCTGTTGTTAAACGACGCTGTCTGTGCCATCGCAGCCACCCTGGCTGTCCTGTCTGCTGCGCTGGCTGCTGCCTCATCTTCACACAGCTGATTGAAGTGCTGATCCTGCTGCTGACGCTGGGCCTCAAGTGTCTCCAGGTGTGAGGCCTCGGCCTCCCTCATGAAATTCAGGTACTTGCTGGTTGTGCTTGCAGTGTGTTTTCTCTTCCTTAGGAAAAGATATAGGCAGATGTAATGGCATGTACAGTACAGGAATGACAAGGTACAGGGAAAATATATAGGCAGAGGTTGGCATGTACAGTACAGGAAGGATAAGGTACAGACTCCAAAGTAAACCTGAGGGTAGCCAGTGTGAGTGCAGTTTTGTTCTCCAACCATGTATTTTCTCCTTATATCTATGAAATATGATTCAACAAAGGCCAGTGTGGGGCCAACCAGATCTACCAACCAGATACACCACTGACGCAAATAATAAAAGTCATTGGTCAGAATTAGATTAATTGAATAAGTATGACAGTTTTATATGTAAATTCCTATATCCACACAGTCTCCTTGAATAATGGTTAGGAACATAACACTGTCATGACAAAAGCCCTCCATGGATGAGATTGCCCACCGCTGTTGAAGACAGCTAAATGGTGTGATTAGGGCTAAACAAGTGAACATGACAATCAACTCACATGAATTGTTACCCAACCAAAAATGGACCCTTGGAGCCTGGGGGGGCAAGGCTCAGGGGTTGCAGGAGCATTGATTGTGTCAATGGACCCTGAGTGTCTGGTGGTGCAGGGCTTTGAGGTTGTGGCTTCACTATTCGAGCAGGCAGCTTCCTCTGAGTCTGTAGGTTGGAATGTCCTCTGAAAAGTAGAAGTGTGTTTGTATATTGTAAAGTTGGATTCTCCGGCTAACGTCAAACATGTAGCTTGGTCCATGGCATTGTCCTTCCATGGACGTTTATGACAAGCTGTCAAACCTGGTTCACGTCTCTCGCGGTGCTCACTCTCACACACTACAGCTAGCTACTATATGCTGAAGACATTGGCAGCTAACTAGACAATAATTCGGCTAAATACAATGTATAACCGTGCTGATCATCACTGCCCGCCGTCATCGTGGCTTCAAAAATTGCTTTCTGATACACCTTTGCTGTTGTGCAGTCTTTTATCTTTTTATATTCTTGTTTGAGGTTTTTGAAGACCTTTTCATTCCTGGTGGAAGAGTCTGCCCAGGTGATCAAAAGCATGTGGACCTCTACAACTGACCAGTTTGCTGCTTCCATTAATCAGTTTTAGCTTTAGAGTTATTCGTTAGTGTAGCTGTACCAAGTTACACAACACTGTTACGTTATTGCGTGAGACCAGTCATTGAGCACGGCCATTTGTAACCCCACCCACCGGCCTACTTGGTTTAAGGTCAGTATCCTGCTTGGTTCCAGGAATCAAGCGGGCCATGGGCAAATGGACATGAAACAGGAACCCTGATATTCAAGGCCCGTCACGGCCCTGCAGCGCCATTAAGAGCTCCCTTACTTCTCTCTTGTTGTTTATAACTCTTAGCTGTAGTGATACCCTCCAGACATACTTTGGCTTGGACAACTTATCCTTTGAATTGACTGTTTTCCTTCACTGATTTCTGCAAATGATTTCTGAGTCAGCAATTTTGCATATTAGTAATATAAGCACATGAAAATAGACAATAGCACTAATAAGTATTGATTACTTTGCAATCAATGAACAAATATGAGTGTCTTAATTATTCTAAAGCATAATTGCTCAGAGATTATAATGTTCTCTGCAAATACTTTGCACTTAGTAAATCATTTAGTGATGTCTAGCACATAATAGCAGTAGCTGAGAGCAGTTTCATAATTGTTAGTCTTTAAAGTGTTGTCTGTTTGATATTAAATACCTATTGCATAATTTATGGAAGAAATACTTGTTGTTGGATGAGTTCATCTAGTATAATGTACCTAAAACTAAAGAGAAATACAGTTTGCGTCTGAGTAGGAAGTAAAATATTTACATCCAGTTGTCTCCTGTAAGCCTGAGACAGGGTGAACAGAAAAAAAAAGTCTAGGCCTCTATCAGATTTAATTGAACATCTCAGAGATCAGAGTACATCAACATTTTAGTCATTTAGCAGACACTCAGTATTGAGTGCATACATTTTCCTACTTTTTCTACTGTGCCTGCAGGGGATAAGCAAGGGAACTGCAATTTTTTTCATTTGAAACTTGCCTTATATGTCCTGATTTATTGATACCGCTAACGTGCCTCCAAGGGTCTATGTTTTATTTCAGGAGGCGCTTTTCTGCAGGCTTTCTCTCCTCGGTATGAATTTTTGATTTCAAGCTGAGCGGATGCTCTTGTCTATAATGTACATATCTTATTAATGGAAGTTTTTCACAACACAGTTTTAATCGCTTAATACGCGGATGTTCAGCCCCCCCCATTCTGAGCCCAGTCCCTGAGACTTATTGATGGCCATGGCTCAGGAAGCTTTCAGCTGGTTTCCCCTGCTGATTGGGAGACTGCACCTAAAGCTACAGATCCTGTCCTGCAACCACAAAAAAAAATCCCTACCAGGGATTTAAGGCCTACAAATCAGAGACGTTTGGACAGTCAGCTACAGAATGTCTAAATATAAAATATACACATTTTGCAACTGTAATCAATGCTAACCCGAGACATAGAGGCTGACTAAACCTAACATTGTGGGACGTCACCTCGTCTGCTATGTGAACCAGCAAGCGTACATTAAAGTCCTCTTTTAAAGACAACAGTTGTTGGTGCTCTTGATTTGTGTTCGTTACATAGTATGTGACTTGCATACAAGTTCAATTACTATACAACTTGACTCCACCCTTAGGTATTAATTTATCGTTTTACTGACACTATTCACCAAAAAAAGTATAGACAAGAAGAGACTTTTGTGAGAAGTGTACTCCCTCTCTCTCTCACTTTATCAGTCATGGCAGATGTCACACTGATCTGAGTGATAAATGTTGCCATGCCACCCACTCGAAAGGATGACATGGTAGAGGAGTAATTTCTCAGAAAGAGCTCTTACTTTGAGGAAGTTGGAGAGAACTCTCAGAGATGTATACAACATATATCATATTATATGGATTGGCCTGAAATGGTTCTACATTTCTCAGGAATTTACAGGTTTGTACGGATTTTATCCATGGGCCATGTTAAGTAACAGATAACTTTGTCATGAGACCAGGAACTATTTGTACATGTCACAGCCGCATATTACAGAGATAATAATGTGAGGAATGGCTGTTTCTATCAGGTTTATCAGTATCACTGGCCTGACGTTTCAGTGTAAATGCATTTGCCTTTTACGTCCCTAACAGTGCCGCAGGTTATCTATATTTTTGTAGCCTATGAATCTTGATTTTAGATGTCTAGACCTATATAATTTAGGGTGTTTTATGTGACAGTGGTGTCAAGTACTTAAGTAAAAAATACTTTAAAGTACTTTTTGGTGTGTCTATAGTTTACTTTACTATTGATATTTTTGACAACATGCACTTTTGCTCCACTACGTTCCTAAAGAAAAAATGTACTTTTTACTCCATACATTTTCCCTGACACCCAGAAGTACTTGTTACATTTCTAATGCTCAGGCAGGACAGCAATATGGTCAAATTCAAATGTACTTTTACTCAAGTATGACTATGTAACACTTTCTCCACAACTATACTTCAAGTACATTTAAAACCTGATACTTTTAGACTTTTACTCAAGTAGTATTTTACTGGGTGACTTTCACTTTTACTACATTTTCTATTAAGACAAATCTTTACTTTCACTCAAGTATGACAATTGAATAGTTTTCCCACATCTGGACTCAGAGAATACATTAGTTGCTGGGGTTAATGCAACATGGCAAGATACAGGAACTAGAGGAAAAACACGAGTAGGGTTTGGGTTCTGGGAGTCAACTTCATGCAGCCAGTGTGAAAAAATGAGCCTTTCAAGTGTTCTGATTGGATAACATGGCCTGTGTCTCCAACTGGCTGCTCTAAATAGAACTCATGAAGCGGGCCACTTGATTCAATTACAGTGGATGATGATTTACTGGTCTGTGCCAATCTCACATTTTTAGAGGCTGCAGGCAATATTCAAGGCAGACCCAACTAGATTATATTAGCATACAATCACTTTCACCATCTTTGACTCGTGTCTGTCCATGTTGCATTTATACATCATCAATCACACCACAAAGGTCAATCTTCACACTGTCATACAGTTTATCCAACATGCTCTTTGAAAACTACAGGCCAGGACATTTTTTCTATTGAAAGTGCAGGTGATTACCACAGTGCAAGCAGGAAACAGTGATTAAAAGGTAGAAAGGTCACTGATAAAAAAACAACAACAACACTTTAAGTTCCAAAGATAGAATTTCCTACAATGAGAAAGTACTGTAGAGCGGTATGTCGGCAAGCGCTCCAGCTCAACTTTGAGGCTGGGTTAGGCCCTTTAACAACGAGCAAATTGTCCATCCCTAGAAAACACTTTTGTCCACTTTGGTTGTTCACACATTGTAACTCTTTTTGACTAAATTGCTGAAGGTAAATAATGAAATTGCACAAGATAGCACCTCTAAGGAATTGCCTTTGTTATTTATCATGACTTTTTCTGCTTTGTCTGAGTGACCCACTATTATAGGGGCAAGTTGTTCAACACTGGCAAGTGGCAACACTGAGTTTGTAACGGATCTCGTCCTCCTCTTCTGAGGCGGAGTAGCGAAAAGGATCGGAGGACCAATTTGCAGCGTGGTAAGTGTTCATGATGTAATATTTAATGAATCAAACTGAACACTGAAATACAAAAACGAACAAAAACCGAAACAGTCCTGTCTGGCGACATACACAAAGACAGAAAATAACCACCCACAAAACACAATGGAAAACAGGCTACCTAAATATGGTTCTCAATCAGGGACAACGATTGGCAGCTGCCTCTGATTGAGAAACATACCAGGACAAACACAGAAATAGAAAATCATAGACAAACTAACATAGACAACCCACCCAACTCACACCCTGACCATACTAAAACAAAAGACAAAACAAAGGAACTAAGGTCAGAACGTGACAGAGTTAACTAGTTACTTGATTATAAAATCTCTGCATTGATAAATTGATGTAGGTCATGCCAGGTAAGGGAACATCCAGACCTAAACTTAATTGTCACGTCAGAGTTTGCTGCTTATTTATAAGGCCACTGTTCGTTGTGATCACCTATACACTCTTTTGATATTCTAAGCACAGAGTGATTCTTTCAAACTCAGTTGGTCACAGAGATAACACTTAAAGCTAGAAAGGGTGTATTAAATCACTGCTCCACTGTGGTGAATTATTCAAGACGGTGGATTTATGTGACTTCTGAACAACAAGAAATACATTTCCCAAAGTTGGGTCTGTGAGAGTGCATAGACAAACTTGCTGTTATTTCCCCTCACAGTTATGTAAGTGAGTACAGGTAGAAAACACTTTTCCAGTGATTAATTCTGAAATATGCATTTGTCTAGAAAGGGAACTTTCTTTTAAGCTTATTTTCTGTGGTCTGTCTTAAAGGCCCAGTGCAGTTGTTTTTATCTCAATATCAAATCATTTGTGGGTAACAAAAAGTAAGTGGCTGTAATATTTTTCCATTAAAATGGTCAAAAAGAATCAAAGAAGTGCATTAACCATAGTTAATCACCAGAGTGAAGGGGCCCAATGGGAGGGATATGTAACCTGAAAACTAGCTGTTTATTGGCAGTTAGGTTTGAAACTCTCTTTGTTATTGGTCTATTAACTTATACAGCCTGGTGATGTCATCAGGCAAGCCAAAAGTCCACCCATACAAAATCTGCTGATTAGAAGGACAAGATGGCGCCGGAGAACAAGGCTGACGTTTTACGTATTCCTAACCAATTGTGTTTTTGTTTGTTTCTTTGCGTTGTTTGTAACAAATGTTTTTACTTATTTTATACATAATGTTGCTGCCACCGTCCCTTATGACCAAAAATAACTTCTGGACATCAGAACTGCGATTACTTACCACGGACTAGCAGAATCCTTTTTTTCCTTTAATGAGTCCCACAGGGCCGACGTGAATTATATACTGCTTTCCTGGGAACAGGCCCAGATCCCCGTCATTTGCCTGAAGAGAAGGCGGAAAAAGGGGCCAGAGGGTGGGCTGCCTTCTGAGAACTCGCAGGTGATCGAATAAACCCCACTTCCTTCCATTCTGCTAGCAAACGTGCAATATTTGGAAAATAAAATCTATGACCCACGCAGAAGATTAAACCACCAATGGGACATTCAAAACTGCAATATCTTATGCTTCACAGAGTTGTGGCTGAACAACGACATTATCAACATACAGCTGGCTGGTTATAGGCTGCATTGGCAGAATTGAACAACGGCGTCTGGTAAGACAAGGGGTGGCGGACTATGTATTTTTGTAAATAACAGCTAGTGCACGATATCTAAGGAAGTCTCAAGGTTTTGCTCGCCTGAGGTAGAGTGTTTCATGATAAGCTGCAGACCACACTATCTACCTAGAGAGTTTTCATCTGTATTTTTCGTAGCTGTCTACATAACACCACAGACTGATGCTGGCACTAAGACCAATTGGGTCCTGGACTTTCTGATGGGCCGCACCCAGGTGGTGAAGGTAGGAATCAACATCTCCACTTCGCTGACCCTCAACACTGGGGCTCCACAAAGGTGCGTACTTAGCCCTCTCCTGTACTCCCTGTTCACCCATGACTGCGTGGCCATGTACACCTCCAACTCAGTCATCAAGTTTGCAATTGACACAACAGCAGTGGGATTGATTACCAACAAAGACGAGAGAGCCTACAGGGAGGAGGTGAGGGCACTCGGAGTGTGGTGTCAGGAAAATAACCTCACACTCAACGTCAACAAAACAAAGGAGATGATGGTGGACTTCAGGAAATAGCAGAGGGAGCAGCCCCTATCCACATCAAAGGGACAGCAGTGGAGAAGGTGGAAAGTTAACCAGTTCCTTGGCGTACACATCACAGACAAATTGAAATAGTCCACCCACGCAGACAATGATACAGCCCAACCTCAGGAGGCTGAAGAAATTTGGCTTGTTACCGAAAACCCTGACAAACTTTTACAGATGCGCAATCGAGAGCATCCTGTCGGGCTTTATCACAGCCTGGTACAGCAACTGCACCGCCCGCAACCGCAAGGCTCTCCAGAGGGTGTTGCGGTCTGCACAATGCATCACCGGGGGCAAACTACCTGCCATCCATGACACCTACAGCACCGGAAGCCAAAAAGATTGTCAAGGACAACAACCACCAAAAACCACTGCCTGTTCACACCGCTACCATCCAGAAGGCGAGGTCAGTACAGGTGCATCAAAGCTGGGCCCGAGAGATTGAAAAAACAGCTTCTATATCAAGGCCAATAGACTGCTAAACAGCAATCACTAACTCAGAGAGGCTGCTGCCTACAGTGCCAATCACTGGCCACTTTAATAAATGGATCACTAGTCACTTTAAACAATGCCACTTTAAATTATGCTGCGTTAATAATGTTTACATATCTTAAATTACTCATGGCACATGTACAGTGCCTTGCGAAAGTATTCGGCCCCCTTGAACTTTGCAACCTTTTGCCACATTTCAGGCTTCAAACATAAAGATATAAAACTGTATTTTTTTGTGAAGAATCAACAACAAGTGGGACACAATCATGAAGTGGAACGACATTTACTGGATATTTCAAACTTTTTTAACAAATCAAAAACTGAAAAAGTGGGCGTGCAAAATTATTCTGTACTCCCTGACTGGTTGCATCACTGACTGGTATGGCAACTGCTTGACCTCCGACCGCAAGGCACTACAGAGGGTAGTGTGTGTGGCCCAGTACATCACTGGGGCCAAGCTTCCTGCCATCCAGGACTTCCTGCCACCCAGACTATTTGCATTGCTCCCCCCCTCTTCTACATCGCAGCTACTCTCTGTTGTTATCATCTATGCATAGTCACCTTAATAACTATACCTACATGTACATATTACCTCTACAAGCCGGTGCCCCCACACATTGACTCTGTACCGGTACACCCCTGTATATATTCTCGCTACTGTTATTTTACTGCCGCTCTTTAATTACCTGTTACTTTAATTTCTTATTCTGATATTTTTTTTAACCGCATTGTTGGTTAGGGGCTCTTAAGTAAGCATTTCACTGTAAGGTCTACTACACCTATTGTATTCGGCGCACATGACTTATAACATTTCATTTGATTTGTGTAGATTGTATTTTCAACAAGCAACTAAGAAGGAAAACGAATAAAGATTGTACCATACATCGCAACAATATCTCTTGCAGGTTATTGTTGAGTCGTTACACAGCATGGCATTGACTAACAACTGAATAAAAAAGGGAGCCATTCATATCCTATTGAAAAGCAATGAATCTACTCCGAACACAATGACTACTTGTGTTGAACAATGGTCAATGATGAATGTTGTATGTTATATTATTGGCCGTGTCCGAAATCTGGCTTGCATACTACTTACTTACATTATTAAAAACTGCATGCTGTGTACTTATCGTACTACATACTATTTAGAAAGTAGTGTTTAGTAAAAAACGAAAGCAGTAACCGACAAATATCAGCATAATAGGTCCATCCTACTGAGAATGCGTCATATAATGCACAATTAAGTTGACTCCCCCCGTTCATTCATTTTGGTACATTGCGTCCAAACACACAAGGTTCTCGAAAGATTCTTCTCTTCCTCATTAGTCTATAGCGAATTCTACTAGATGAAAACCTGAAATGAGTACGATATCTTGGCATTTAAAACATACTACATTTCAAATACTATAAAACATTATTTTTTTTCTTCGCATAGCCATTGACTTTTGGTCTACAAACAGATGATTAATTCAACGCTGTATACGTGACATATGCTTCGTATCAGATTTCACCATGCATTTTTTATACGCCAGAATAAAATGGCAAGACGATTCCTCATCCTATCTGGACATGAGGGAGCCTGTGGTCCATTAAATCTGATCCTTTAAAAGTGATATTTGCTTTCAAAGTGGAAGACCAACAAGAGAAGATGAGTGCAGAATGAGTCCACCTCCTTCCGTCTCTGTTTATTCTTCGAAGTGTGCACAGCCATTCGTGGACAAGGTTGCAGAAGGAGCAGCATAGGGCAGTTGAAAGGAAGCCTTCTCTTGGTAGACATCTTCCGATTATACGCTTGTTTTGATTTGTATGCCCCCTAAGAGCTTGTTCCTCTCTCTCTCTTTGCCAAAGGCCTGGCTACATGATGAAACGTATTTCAATCATGGCACACTAATTGTTGAAATTGAATGGCAAGGTCCTCCCTCAGAAGCTTGACAGCCTCATAAAAAGGATCCCATTTCAAACGATGAAGCTGTTGTTAGGCAGCATACGTTACAGAGGGAATTAAACAGATTGCTGTTAAATGACCATGGCAAAACAATTCGTTTTGGACACATTTCCACCGCCTACAAAATCACAATTTCACTCTTGACAATAACACATTTGTAAACTATTATCTTGCCTTGGATTCTTCTGTCTTACAAAAAAAGACATGTGGACATCCTACATTAGCTACAATTTCGACCTTCGACGATAGCCAGCCAGCCCCTGCAGGAAAAAGCAAATGGCTCTACGTCACTGTGATTCAAATCTGCTTAAATTCCCAAGTGAATAGACCTTCATCCCTCTTTTTCTATCCCTTCTTGCTCTGGGGCTGTAGATTATGTATATTTTATTTCAGTTAAGATTGAAGGCAAATGGCAATAGAGCCCATGGGATATCAGGGTGTTAGGATTGCATGGCCGAGACCATTCCTATACTCAAGTGTGTTCCTATCTAAAACAGTCAACCTCAAGTGGAGAGAAAAAAAAATGACACTGGACAATAACTTACTGCAACAACAACGTCAGTTAAACACTGTTCTTCGGATACGCGTTTGAGTAAGGACATGTAAGATGGACATTTATAACATGTCTGTCACGGGTTACTAGGCGTGGATGGTTGGAGTCAGGCGCAGAGAGCAGAGGGTTCAATAATAGAAGATTTATTTTCTCCGGCACAAAAACGGTCACGCCAAACACAGGGCCCAGAAACACTGACCCGCCCGAGCACACAGGGCAAAACGATCCGGAGAGAAAATACATCCAACACCGACAGAGAACACAAAATAATCCCGCACAAACCCCAGCGGGCCTAACAGGCTTACATAGACCAGAAATCAAGAAACATAAAAGAAACAGGTGCAACTAATAAGACTAAACCAACAGACAAGGGAAAAGGGATCGGTGGCGGCAAGTAGGCCGGTGACGCCGAGCGCCGAGCGCCGCCCGAACAGGGGGAGCCACCCTCGGCGGGAGTCGTGACAATATCACCTACCTATTACATAACTAATAACTATTATATCACTTCTTATGGGTCATAAACTTTACTTACACTACCGTCATGTCATTTCAATACAGTTTTACCCTATGTAATTACCCACAGCTCATTTCGCTGTTTTCTTACATGACAGTGAGACATGAACATGTGGCACAGTACGTGACAAACACAGTAGGTAAATATGTTTCACTTCTAAACATTGTCTTTGTCTCAGGCTCTTAGTATTCCCGTCATGATTGCCTTGGCATCACTGGTGAATCTTTCGAGCATGGCCATTGATCACCTTGCGGTAGTTCCACCTGGGCGCCTCTCCATTTGTCTCCTGTCCCCTGCTGCTGATCCCCTGAGCCCAGGAGGGATATGCTGCTCTGCTCTTCTCTACCCCTGGCTCCCACTGGCCTGCTAGCCTGCTGCTGTGCATCATGACATCTCTGTCTGCCTCTCATCACTTACCCCTACACCCCTCACCCATGGTCATGCACCCACCACGAAAGGGTGTGATGGCTAGTGGTGTTAGCACCCTGATATCTTTTCAAAGAGATTCTTTGCATGCACAAGTAGGTGTGCTGTGTTACATAGGGCCGTAACAGTGTCCAGACTATAAATTATTAAATATCCTTATGCACAGGTTTCAAATGCAAAGCCTGAGACTATCGCAAAGCTAGGCAATAGTGGATGAGATTACAGAGTGTTTTCTTAGCCTCAGCAGAAAAGGCTTCAAACATGGTTGATGGTTCCCTATAGATGTAATTCATATAGGACACCAGCGCCTAGGTTTCAATACCAGACATAGTGAATCAAAACTGTGGCCCATGGTCAACCCACTGGTTCCCTTTACATTGGAGAACTGAAATCGATAGATGACCCCAAGATTACTCAGCCACAGGGCCCCATTGGTAGGGTGAGGAGTGGGAAGAGGACATGTACATTTAAAAGGAGAATTGGTGATTCCGATCACTGATGGATTATGGTATTGGTAGAATGGTGGGAATACTTTAACGATAACAGTAATCACAAGATACATTACATGACCAAAAGTATGTGGACACCTGCTTGTCGAACATTTAATTCCAAAATCATGGGCAGTTATATGGAGTTGGTCCCCCCTTTGCTGTTAAAACAGCCTCCACTCTTCTGGGAAGGCTATTAGGCCTGGCTCGCAGGCAGCGTTACAATTCAACCCAACGGTGATCTATAGGGTTGAGGTCAGTGCTCTGTGCAGACCAGTCAAGTTCTTCTACAACGATTTCAACAAACAATTTCTGTGTGGACCACGCTTTGTGCAAGGGGCATTGTCATGCTGAAACAGGAAAGGGCCTTCCCCAAACTGTTGCCACAAAATTGGGAGCACAGAATCGTCTAGAATGTCATTGTATGCTGTAGCGTTAAGATTTCCCTTCACTGGAACTAATGGGTCTAGCCCGAACCATGTGCGGCTGCTCGGCCATGGAAACCCATTTAATGAAGCTCCTGACAAACAGTTATTGTGCTGACATTGCTTCCAGAAGCAGTTTGGAACTAAGTAGTGAGTGTTGCAACTAAGGACAAACAATTTTTTGGAGTTGCAATTCAACGGCTCAGACACGAGACGTATGTGGCAGGGACTACAGACAATCACGGACTACAAAAGGAAAACCAGCCACGTCGCCGAGACCGATGTCTTCCTTCAAGACAGGCTAAACCCATTCATTGCACGCTTTGAGGATAACACAATGCCACCGACGGGGACCCGCTACCAAGGACTGTAGGCTCTCCCGCTCCGGGGCCGACGAGAGTAAAACATTTAAACGTGTAAACCCAAACGGTATCCATTGCCGCGTCCTCAGAGCATGCACAGACCAGCAGACCTGTGTGTGTTTACGGGCATATTCAATCTCTCCCTATCCCAGTCTGCTGTCCCCACATGCTTCAAGATGGCCACCATTGTTCCTGTACCCAAGAATGTAAAGGTTACTGAACTTAATGACTATCTCCCGTAGCATTCACCTCGGTCATCATGAAGTGCTTTGAGAGACTATATCACCTCTACCTTACCTACCACCCTAGACCTACTTCAATTTGCTTACTGCCCAATAGATTCACAGACGATGCAATCGCCATCACTCTGCACACTGCCCTATCCCATCTGGACTAGAGGAATACCTATGTAACAATCCTGTTTATTGACTACAGATCAGCATTCAACATATGCTAATACCCTCCAAGCTCATCATTAAGCTCGAGGCCCTGGGTCTTGGACTTCCTGTCGGGCTGCCTCCTGGTGGTGAAGGTAGGAAACATCACCTCCACTCCGCTGATCCTCAACACTGGGGTCCCACAAGGGTGCATGCTCAGCCCCCTCCTGTACTCCCTGTTCACCCATGACTGCGTGGCCAAGCACGCCTCCATCTCAATCATCATGTTTACAGACGACACAACAATAGTAGGCTTGATTGCCAACGATGACGAGACAGCCTACAGGGAAGAGGGCTCTGGGAGTGCCTGGAAAACAACCTCTCACTCAACATCAACAAAACAAAGGAGATGATGGTGGACTTCAGGAAACAGCAGAGGGTGCATCCCGCTATCTACATCGCATGAACTGCAGTTGAGAAGACGGAAAGCTTCCTTGGCGTACACATCATGGACAAACTGAATTTTTTATTTTACCTTTTTTAGGCAAGTCAGTTAAGAACAAATTCTTATTTTCAATGACGGCCTAGGAACAGTGGGTTAACTGCCTGTTCAGGGGCAGAACAACAGGGCCATATCCCCGACTTTGTCAGCTCGGGGATATGAACTTGCAACCTTTCGGTTACTAGTCCAATGCTCTAACCACTAGGCTACCCTGCCACCCCAAATGGACCACCCACACAGACAGTGTGGTGAAGAAGGCGCAACAGAGCCTCTTCAACCTCAGGAGGCTAAAGAAATGTGGCTTGTCACCAAAAAACCCTCACAAACTTTTACAGATGGACAATTGAATTGTCCTAAGTTTTCATAACTTTGACCTTAATTGCCTACCGTCTGTAAGCTGTTAGTGTCTTAACGACCGTTCCACAGGTGCATGCTCATTAATTGTTTTTGGTTCATCGAACAAGCATGGGAAACAGTGTTTAAACCCTTTACAATGAAGATCTGTGAAGGTATTTGGATTTTTACGAATTATCTTCGAAAGACAGAGTTTAGGTAGTGAGTGTTGCAACATTTTTTTTTTACATACTACACCTGGGCAGCTCTAGCAGGGCAGAAATTTGACGAACTGGAAAGGTGGCATCCTATTACAGTGCCACGTTGAAAGTCACTGAGCTCGTCAGTAAGGCCATTTTACTGCCAATGTTTTGCTATTGAGATTGCATGGCATTGTGCTCGATTTGATACAACTGTCAGCAACAGGTGTGGCTGAAATAGCCAAATCCACTAATTTGAAGGGGTGTCCATATACTTTTGGAAATATATAGTGCAGACCAAAACATTCTTGATTAAGCCCTTATGATCAAAATTCATCTGATGCGAGTCTATTGGAGATTTCAATGGAGAACACTTTATTATCAACCATCATATTCATAACACTATACACTTTTAACTTCAAATTTGATTTCTGAAAGCTTGAGTAATGCATTTGGGATAAAGTAACTAAACATGATTGTTTCTAATTAACAGGTTGTTTGGTAGTGAATGGCCCCACAGTGTTGCCTCAAAATCTGTCAGACACAGATGGTGATAGAGATTAAAAATTCTGTAGAGAGAGTTGTTTTGAGAACATCATATGCTATGTTTGTGTGTCTCTCTCTCTCTCTCTCTGTGTGTGTACAGTGCCTTGCAAAAGTATTCATCCCCCTTGATGTTTTTCCTATTTTGTTGCATTACAACCTGTAATTTAAATAGATTTTTCTTTGGATTTCATGTAATGGACATACACAAAATAGTCCAAATTGGTGAAGTGAAATTTTAAAAATGACACATAATTAGTTAAATAAAGTCCACCTGTGTGCAATCTAAGTGTCACATGATCGGTCACATGATCTCAGGAAATATACACCTGTTTTGAAAGGCCCTAGAGTCTGCAACACCATTAAGCAATGGGCACCATGAAGGCTATGGAGCACTCCAAACAGGTCAGGGACAAATTTGTGGAGAAGTACAGATCAGGGTTGGGTTATAAAGAAAATATCAGAAACTTTCAACATCCCACGGAGCACCATTAAATCCATTATTATAAAATGGATAGAATATGGCACCACAACAAACCTGTCAAGTGAGGGCCAACCACCAAAACTCATGGACCAGGCAAGGAGGGCATTAATCAGAGAGGCAACAAAGAGACCAAAGATAACCCTGAAGAAGCTGCAAATCTCCACAGCGGAGATTGGAGTATCTGTCCATAGGACCACTTTAAGCCGTACACTCCACAGAGCTGGGCTTTACAGAAGAGTGGACAGAAAAAATGCCATTGCTTAAAGAAAAAAATAAGCAAACACGTTTGGTGTTCACCGAAAGGCATGTAGGAGACTCCTCAGACATATGGAAGAAGGTACTCTGGTCAGATGAGACTCAAATTGAGCTTTTTGACCATCAAGGAAAATGTCTGGCGCAAACCCAACACCTCTCATCACCCCGAGAATAGCACCAGTGAAGCATGGTGGTGGCAGCATCATGCTGTGGGGATATTTTTCATCGGCAGGGACTGGGAAACTGGTCAGAATTCAAGAAATGATGGATGGTGCTAAATTCAGGGAATTTCTTGAGGGAAACCTGTTTCAGTCTTCCAGAAATTTGAGACTGTGACTGAGGTTCACCTTCCAGCAGGACAATGAGACTAAGCATACTGCTAAAGCAACACTCACGTGGTTTAAGGGGAAACATTTAAATGTCTTGGAATGGCCTAGAATCTGTGGTATGACTTAAAGATTGCTGTACACCAGCAGAACCCATCCAACTTGAAGCGGAGCAGTTTTGTCTTGAGGAATGGCCAGAAATCCCAGTGGCTAGATGTGCCAAGCTTATACAGACATACCCCAAGAGACTTGAGGCTTAAATTGCTGCAAAAGGTGGCTCTACAATAGTTATGCACGCTCAAGATGTTTGTTTCACAATTAAACATATTTTGCATCTTCAAACTGGTAGGCGTGTTGTGTAAATCAAATTATACAAACCCCCCAAAAATCCATTGTAATTCCAGTTTGTAAGGCAACAAAATAGGAAAAATGCCAAGGGGGTTGAATACTTTCGTAAGCCACTGTATGTGTGTATGTGTGTGTGCTTGGGGGAGGGGGATCATTGACCAACTAGCTTGTAATTGTAAAATGTTAGAGGGGAAAAAAGCAGTTTTGTTCCTACAAAACCTTTCGGTCTGTTTGGTTTCGAAATGTTCTTCCTGTTTAGTTCATGTGTTGCATGAATCTGGCTCTTCTTTTAACTGTGTGGCAAAGACAGAGACAACAATCCGAATAATTCTGCGGCCCGTTGGGAATTTACAGTTGTTTGTCTATTAGAGGAGTCTTTAGAGGAGTGAGAAAATCATCATTGTCTTCTGCAGCTAGGAAGGAGATCAGCTGGTGCTAACCCCACTGTGAGGGTAAGTGCTCCAGCTTGACAGAATCAGATCAGACTTTTTCAAGTGACTTTCCGGATATACCTGACTGTCACTATTTATTTTACTCAAATTGATGATGTGCCACCGTAGCTTATTCAGACGTATCCTCTCACTTTCAGACGCACGACAAATAGTCCCTGGTGAGTGACGAATACCTTGTTGTCGGATTGCCAGGCTTCTGTTGGATATGTCTTTGGCTTCCTGTTTCCTGTCTGTAACCCGTTTCATCACGCTGGCAGACAGTGGCACTCCCTATACAAGACGCCAGGAAAGCCATATCAACCCAAAAGACTCAACTTAAGCTGACAGTTATCATTCAGTCCCCTGCCAGTTGAGTTATTCATTGGCTCCGTATGGATTTTTCTACCGATAATATGACGTTGAAAGACGTAGGCCTACCTCAGGTACACATGTACAAAATACAACACAGCATATATTACATCCATCATGTCACTTGAGTAAATATACGTTCAGTGATATTATGGAGAGGGGGGGGGGGGACTCCCATCAGCCATGACATGTTGACGCTCAATGGTGGGAGAGATGTTTCTTTTAACAACAAATACAAAATGTGGAATAGGAAAGCTGTGACATATCTGGTGACAGGTTGCAAAAAGCTTTTTCCTGGTGAAGAGGTGGGGACTTCACACTGGACAGGGTGCCTGTGGTCTCATCGGAGGACACCCCACCTCCCCCTTCCACTCAGCTGCCTAGGGGGAAAAAACAGATGAAGAGACGAGGAGAGATGTGACAACCAACAAGCAGTGCTATTCCTGAAAGTTAGGGCCTTGGTGAACTGCTGCAGAAGAGACTCTTAAATGCGAGGGAGCAGCACTGAAATGGGCAGGCTGAAACGCTGGCTGTACTCTACACTACCTCTGATTCAGCCGTCAAATGTGCAATTGCCACAAGCTGGGAAATAAAATTCTCATTGAATGCATCAAAATAACAGGCTCTAAGGCAACAGGATGTGAAATCTGTGCAAGGAGGCCAAGTATTTCTTTAAACTTCTGATAAAGGTTTTACTATGGTAATCAACAGTCATATCACCCCTGTTATAGCTACCATCTGGATCACCTCAGTTCACCACTCCAACCCAGCCTAACCCATTACTATCTTCCCCTCTATTTTTCTTCCCTCCAGTTTCCATGCTGGTTTGGAGATTCTGCCTATCTGGAGCTGTTTTCGCTGTGTCCTGAAAGCCTGTCAGGGGAAGACTCCAGCTTCCATGGCATTAAAGCATCAAAGGAGGGCGTCTGATGTTCCGAGAACAGAGGAAGTCATCATACACAATGGGCCAACACAACCCCAACACTCAGTCCCAAACCGATCCAATTAATCATGTATGATTCGGTTTGTATCTCCTAGCATACTCACATAATGGGACGAGTGATAAAACATTTCCCTTTTTCTCTTACCGTATTTATACTGCTGGAAAAAATACCACACATACATTTGAAATGTGCTTACAATACTATACATACAATGGTTATTATAAAGCGCCTGTGCCTTTATCCCACTAAAGTCCACTGTGTTTGAGAGTGAAAGAGGGCTTTAGATCCAGATATTACATTTGAAGAGTTTCTTAAGTGCTCTTTGTGTGTGTGTGTGTGTGTGTGTGTGTGTGTGTGTGTGTGTGTGTGTGTGTGTGTGTGTGTGTGTGTGTGTGTGTGTGTGTGTGTGTGTGTGTGTGTGTGTGTGGGCTGAAAGACCTGACTGTTTAAGTAATATGACATTCTCATAAGAATACATTATTGGGCCTCTAGGTTGCAGGGTGAAAACATTGCAAAAGGTGTTGAGAGATCCTGCATCCTTTTATCTCTAGACATCCCTAGTAGTTTGTGGTATCGAATTATGCAATATTTATATGTTTATATATATATATATATATATATATATATATATATATATATTTTCCTTCACACAAATGGGTTTGTGACATGTGAAATGTAATCTATGAGAGAGAGCATCAAGGACAAACACATGAGCCAAGCAAATCACTAACCTAAGACTTATGATTGCTTGAATGTATTTTGATAGACCTTCACATGTTTTAGTGATGCTTGTTCTTACTGTGGGATTTAACCAGATCAGCCATGCTGCCCACTCACATTAAGCCACTTCATCGTGTAATGAAGAGTGTGGTCGGTCTTTGAATGTGAATGGGGGCCACGCATGCACGTGACATCTCCTTAGCAGCTGTGTGCCCAGCAAGCGCACACTAGAGAAGTGCTCTGTGTCTTCGTCGGCGTCGGATGCAATTTAATAATTTAAAGCAATTAACACTGGCAAAGGCCGAGGCATGCAGCGTCCATCTTCCACTGAGTGTACTGCTGTTTGTGTCACAGAAGAATCTCTGTTATCCCAGCGCTCGCAGCTGGCCGCAAGGCAACGAATGAGTAATATCAGAGCCCACGTTACCAGGCTCAGTAAATTGGTGCTGGCAAGGAGCCTGTGTTTATCAGAGCCACCATGATAACAGACATGCCTCACATGTTTCTGTTTGTTTCAGCATACAAGCATACAAGCATACTAGCATACTTTGCATGTTCTAAAAACAGGGTTGCGAGCCGATTGTGGCACGCAGGTGGTTTTCTGAGCAAATTGTATTTATTTTTTAGCAGTTTCATTGTTGGACATACTGTGAATGACACCAGGAAATCGGCTCCCAAGAATGCACACGCGTAATAGAGAGACACGTGATCGTATACAAATGTAAGCAAGATATTATGAAAATGATGTTTTAGTCAAATATATCTGTTTGGGTTTCTTGCAGTCAATTTGTAGTCTACAAATTATTTTGTTGTTATGTTCTGGCCCCCCGATCATCCTCTCAAGAAAAAAATCTAGTTGATGATTTTTGGCCTAAAACCACCTCTCTATCCATGTTACTATACAATTGCTTACCTTGGTTGTGGATTTGACAAATAGGCCTAATCCAAGTACAATATAGACTACAATCAGAATCCCAAATTAATTCATCCTCTAACTATTACATGGGTTATCCTTATTCATAAAGTGGATACTGTGAAACAAACATACGTATATTCTGGTGTACCATACGTCTGATATTGTCACGTCCTGACCATAGAAAGCCTGTATTTTCTACGGTAGAATAGGTCAGGGCGTGACTAGGGGTTTTAGTCTAGTTTATTATTTCTATGTGGGGTTCTAGGTTTAATTTTCTATGTTGGGGTTTGTGTGTGATTCCCAATTAGAGGCAGCTGGTAATCGCTGTCTCTAATTGGAGATCATACTTAAGTTGCATTTTTATTCGATATTGTTTATGTTTAGTTGCCTGTTAGCACTGCATTGTCGTCACGGTTCGTTTTTATTCTTTATTGTTTTGTTTTTTCTAATAAATATGTGGAACTCTACATACGCTGCACCATTATTACAAAAGACGTGACAGATATACCACAGTGTCTTCTGCTGTCCAGTCCTTGAATGGGAATATTTCCCTAAATATTTCCCTAAACTACCTAAACTACCTAAACAACATAATTGTGTGTTATCTACTGTGATTTGGGTGTATTGTGTATTGTTTTGTTCTCAACTAGCTATCTTCACTCACTATG
Source organism: Oncorhynchus tshawytscha (assembly GCF_018296145.1). Classification (NCBI taxonomy): domain Eukaryota; kingdom Metazoa; phylum Chordata; class Actinopteri; order Salmoniformes; family Salmonidae; genus Oncorhynchus; species Oncorhynchus tshawytscha. The sequence continues at coordinate 57,827,669 of NC_056440.1, forward strand.
ACTTGCACAGGGAATTATTATGGTAGCCCTGAAAGGTCAAACCTTACCAGACTGTAGTAGAACACTAATCATCTCTGCCAGCCTATTTCCCACACTGACATTCTCTCATTTGTTATGAGCCATCCATTCACTTCAAAGTGCTGTGGGCCACAAGTGGTGTTTTGCCTTTTCCTCTTAAATAAGAATGAGGGAGGCTTAGTTTGGGGGGCTGGAGGAGAGACAAAATACTCCCGTCAATAGCCTTGTCTCTAACATGAAATAGAAGGCCAACCTTATGCACAATTTGTTTAGTTTGTCTTGTAAATGTCCACTGGAAATGCAACATGTCAACCTCCCCATCTGATACCAATCTCATAGACTGGTGTCCTACTGTCTGAGACATAGCTTAGCAATTTATATGATCTGTTAGGCATAGCCAATATGAAATATCTCACTCTCTAACCCTCTCATGCTCTGGGATTGGATGACATCATCACCTGCCGGAGTAGCGTCCGTTTAGATTTCGAATTGATTTCAAAATGTCATTATAAAGAAGGTGTCTGTGTCACATCAATCTCAAAGATGGTGGTTATACTGGTGGTTGTAGCAGGAGCACTTATGGTGGTAGTTGTAAAAGTCAATGTAATGGTAGCCACAACAAGATGGTAGCCATACTGTAGTAGACTATCAGGTTGCAATAGTAGCAGTTTTGTAATGCTATCCGTTTCTCTGTTCTATCCCTAAATACAATGTCCTTAAAATAGCAAGAAGCCCCCAGTTCCTGCCCCACTAACAAGATCCCTATGCCTGGTGTGTAGACAGTCAGAATTATTACAGAGACGTCCATTTACCAAAGCATAGCAGACGAGGGGGGCAAATGGAAAAGGATCATTTGATTAAGACCAGAGAGCCATGGATAAGTGAATGGGACTTCAGAGCTTCGTGTTTGTAGCTGTGGAATCTCCCAGAAGATAGACCCTATGATCAGATTTGTTCCTACAGGATAGGGCCCCAGGCAAACCAAGCTTTAATATTTGGACCAGGCAGCAACTCTGATTGAGAATCTGCTGCTTCACCTAAACCCAGATGGTAGGAATCATCATAATTGTTATATGTACTGATGCTGTCTTCAGCCTTTTTTGACACAGTGAGAATGTCATTCACGCCAGTGTGTACAGACAGCAGGCTGAATGAGTCTGTGTGTATTGTAAACAGCTCTGCATTTAAGGTTTTCTGCTATATAGTCATGACAGTTTGGGCGATTGAAAAGTGCTAAATCAACCTTGGTCAGCAGATCTCAGGATCAGAACTCCCCCCTCTCTGCTCGTGTAGCCCATTTCTGTCTTCCCTCATTGGACTTCCTGTAAACAGTTGCACAATAATTCTTAAAAGCTCTTTTAATTTTTTTTTTTTTTCTACATCTACTTAATTAAAATTGCTTGTATACCTTTGTTGTAAGGGTAGTGTCCAGAATACACTGGACTTGCTGCATGCATGCATTGCAGGAGCCTGAAAAAGTTGTTTTTGTGTCACTTAACCATGTGCCTCTCAAGTCCCCTGTCAATCCAGGAAAACAGAATTAAACACAAAGGCCAGTTAACAAGGTCCTGAGACATTGATAGATTGGACTGATTTGAGTGTCCCTGAAAGTAATTCACATATTCCAATTGTTTTGTTTTGGAACCTGATTAAAGGAAAACTCAAATGCAGCCTCAGGGTAGCAAAACATTTGAGGCACATACGCGGTAAATACATTTTAGAACATAAACCCATACACCCTTGGAGTTAAATGCAAAAAGTTCTCAAATGTGACACACAATCCACGACAAGAAAGTCTCTGAGCTCTTCCTCTGTCTCTGGTATGATCTTCTGTGTGAAGAAATCATCTACTTGACCCTTCCCCGGCGGTGAAGGCTGATAGAAGCCCTCCGGAGAGCACAGTGGAGACGGAGCCCTTTCTCTCTGCAATGCCATTAGAGTCAACTTGCCTCTCAAACAAACCGGGTAGACATCTGTGACATTAGTGTCCTCTCTCCACTCAGATGACCACAGTCCCTGGGGCACTGTGTATCTCTGGACCTGCCATTGGACATATTGAAAGGGGTTGAACATATTTATTTTAGAAAGGGCTCTTCAGAGACTTCCTTTTTGTGGTGTAACTACACGCCAGAAGGACACAGTGGCTGTCTCACTCACTGCTGCAAGATGTGAAATACTGTAGATCCTACATTATATCACACTACTTGCCAGAGTTTTCTAGATATAAGTTGCCATATAGCATGTTTGGTATGTTCAGACTTAAAATTTGTAATCATTGGCAACATTGACATTATTTGGGTTTGTTTAGAACAGGGATGGGCAACTAGCGGGCCGCGGGCCAAATGACCCCCTTTTGTAGGGGTCATCAATTTCCAAATGTGGATCTCAGAATCGTAGAATTACACAAGGCACAATTTTGACATTTGGTTGTGCATCGGCAGTTTTCCTCTTGTTATGTCAGTCACTGACAGTCACTCAATTAGCCCATGTCAGCAAATTTTGGGGAATTGGTCAATTAGTCTAGCAGCCAGCTATCTTAACTTGTAGTAATCATGGTCGATTTACCAACTGGGCGGGCCCCATTGATTTTGTTAGTCACTCAGATATTATATTGAAAACTGAAAACATTTCACTCCACCTTATGGCAACAACATGTCGCTTAGGCTAGGGCCAGCTCTGACTGCATGTGTGGGTATGGATGTGGGTATGCAAGACGCTGCGGCCCCGCATGATTTTTGGTGGCCCCCACCCCCATCCAAGTTGCCCATTCCTGGTTGAGAATCCTAATGAACATTTTCTAGTGGAAAGCCATGCACAATTTAAAGCCCCACTTACACACATCTGTTGTAGCAATAATTGCCTGTGAGCAATCAAAAGTTGACTTCTGAGTCTTTGACCCCTAATTATGGTGATTGAGTGATTAGGGAAGCAGGTGACCAGAAGAGATCAAGATGCTCTTTCAAAAAATGCACAATGATCAAACAACAAACTTGGCAGCAACATAAACACGACAAACTCGAGCACAGATGAAACAACTACAGTATTCTCACGACACATGAACAGTCACACACACCAGTGAACAATTACACAGTTGAAGCTTTGATACAGTGTTAGAATTTCCAGTCTGTTTCACTCCACATAAGCCATTTTACTGGTGCATGGCATTCATTTCTACCATACAGTGCCTTCAGAAAGAATTCAGACCTCTTGACTTTTTCACATTTAGTTAGGTTAAAGCCTTAATATAAAATTGATTAAATAAATAAAATCCTCAACAATCTACACACATACACCATAAAAACAGTCGACACACAATACACCATAAAGACAAAGTGAAACAGGTTTTTAGACATTTTTGCAAATTTATAAAAAAATATATACATATTTACATAATTTACAGCTGAAGTCGGAAGTTTACATACACCTTAGCCAAATACATTTCAACTCAGTTTATCACAATTACTGACATTTAATCCTAGTAAAAATTCCTTGTCTTAGGTCAGTTAGGATCACCACTTTATTTTAAGAATGTGAAATGTCAGAATAATAGTACAGGGAATGATTTATTTCAGCTTTTATTTATCTCATCACATTCCCAGTGGGTCAGAAGTTTATATTCACTCAATTAGTATTTGGTAGCATTGCCTTGAAATTGTTTAACTTGGGTCAAATGTTTCGGGTATTCTTCCACAAGCTTCCCACAATAAGTTGGGTGAATTTTGTCCTATTCCTCCTGACAGAGCTGGTATAGCTGAGTCAGGTTTGTAGGCCGCCTTGCTCGCACACACTTTTTCAGTTCTGCCCACAAATTTACTATGGGATTGAGGTCAGGGCTTTGTGACGGCCACTCCAATACCTTGAATTGTTGTCCTTAAGCCATTTTGTCACAACTTTGGAAGTATTCTTGGGGTCATTGTCCATTTGGAAGACCCATTTGCGACCAAGCTTTAACTTCCTGACTGATGACTTGAGATGTTGCTTCTATATATCCACATAATTTTCTACCCGATGATGCCATCTATTTTGTGAAGTGCACCAGTCCGTCCTGCAGCAAAGCACCCCCACAACATGATGCTGCCACCCTCGTGCTTCACGGCTGGAATAGTGTTCTTCGGCTTGCAAGACTCCCCCTTTTTCCTACAGACATAATGATTGTCATTGTGGCCAAACAGTTCTATTTTTGTTTCATCAGACCAGAGGACATTTCTTCAAAAAGTACAATCTTTGTCCCCATGTGCAGTTGCAAACCGTAGTCTGGCTTTTTTATGGTGGTTTTGGAGCAGTGGCTTCTTCCTTGCTGAGTGGCCTTTCAGGTTATGTCGATATAGGACTCGTTTTACTGTGGATATAGATACTTTTGTATCTGGTTGGTGGTTTAAGTTCATGGTTCTTTAATAAGAGAAACTACACATGAACAGAATACAAAACAATAAACGTGGCAAAACCGAAACAGTCCTAACTGGTGCTGAAAACACAAAGACAGGAAACACACAAGAACTATGGTCAGAACGTGACAGTACCCCCCTCCCCAAGGTGCGGACTCTGACCGCACAACCTAAACCTATAGGGGAGGGTCTGGGTGGGCATCGGTCCGTGGCTGGACGTGGACCCCACTCCATCATTGTCTTAGTCCACCTCCTTAGCGTACTTTGAGTGGCGACCCGCCGACCTTGGCCTAGGAACCCTAACAAAGGGCCCCACTGGACTGAGGGGCAGCTCCGGACTGAGGGGCAGCTCGGGACTGAGGTGGCTCAGGACTGAGAGGTAGCTCAGGACTGAGAGGTAGCTCAGGCTGGTTGATGGCTCTGGCAGATTCTGGCAGACTGGCGGCTCTGGCAGATCCTGGTTGACTGGCGGCTCTGGTAGCTCCTTGCTGACTGGCGGCTCTGGCAGATCCTGGCTGACTGGCAGATCCTGGCTGACTGGCGGCTCTGGCAGATCCTGGCTGACTGGCGGCTCTGGCGGGTCCTTGCAGACTGGCGGCTCTGGCGGGTCCTTGAAGATTGGCGGCTCTGGCGGCTCCTTGCAGACTGCCGGCTCTGGCGGCTCCTTGCAGACTGGTGGCTCTGGCGGCTCCTTGCAGACGCTGGCGGCTTTGGCGGCTCCTTGCAGACTGGCGGCTCTGGCGGCTCCATGCTAACTGGCGGCTCTGGCGGCTCATGACAGATGGGAGACTCTAGCAGCTCTGGACAGACGGGCGACTCTAGCAGCTCTGGACAGATGGGAGACTCTAGCAACTCTGGACAGACGGGAGACTCTATCAGCTCTGGACAGACGGGAGACTCTGCTAGCGCTGGAGAGGAGGAAGGCTCTGGCAGCACTGGACAGACGAGGCGCACTGTAGGCCTCGTGCATGGTGCCGGCACTGGTGGTACTAGGCTGAGGACACGCACCTCAGGGCGAGTGCGGGGAGCTGCCACCGGATGGCTGGTGCGTGGAGGTGGTACTGGATAGACCGTACCGTGCAGGCGCACTGGAGCTCTGGAGCACTGAGCCTGCCCAACCTTACCTGGTTGAATGCTCCCGGTCGCCCTGCCAGTGCGGCGAGGTGGAATAGCCCGCACTGGGCTGTGCAGGCGAACCGGGGACACCATGCGTAAAGCTGGTGCCATGTTCACCGCCCCAAGGAGACGCACTGGAGACCAGATGTGTAGAGCCGGCTTCATAGCACCTGGCTCGATGCCCACTCTAGCCCGGCCGATACAAGGAGCTGGTATGTACCGCACCGGGCTATGCACCCGCACTGGGGACACCGTGCGCTCCACAGCATAACACGGTGCCTGCCCGGTCTCTCTCGCCCTCCGGTAAGCACAGGAAGTTGGTGCAGGTCTTCGCCACACTTCCTGTGTGCCACCCCCAAGAAATTCTTTGGGCTGACTCTCGGGCTTCCATCCGCGCCGCCGTGCTGCCTCCTCATACCAGTGCCTCTCCACCTTCGCTGCCTCCAGCTCTTCCTTGGGGCGGCGATATTCTCCTGGCTGTGCCCAGGGTCCTTTCCCGTCTAAGGTCTCCTCCCAAGTCCATTTTTCCAAATACTTCTGCCTCTCTTGCTGTTGCTGCTGCTGCAGCTGCTGCCTCTATTGCTGTTGCTGCTTTTCACCACGCCGCTTGGTCCTGTTGTGGTGGGTGGTTCTGTAACGGCTTTCTTCCTGGGAAGGAGAGGAGGACCAAAATGCAGTGTGGTTTAAGTTCATGGTTCTTTAATAAGAGAAACTACACATGAACAGAATACAAAACAATAAACGTGGCAAAACCGAAACAGTCCTAACTGGTGCAGAAAACACAAAGACAGGAAACACACAAGAACTATGGTTAGAACGTGACATCCTTCATGAGTGGTATGATGGCTGCATGGTCCCATTGTGTTTATACTTGCGTACTATTGATTGTACAGATGAACGTGTTACCTTCAGGCATTTGAAAATTGCTCCCAAGGATGAACCAGACTTGTGGAGGTCTACAATGTTTTTTCTGAGGTCTTGGTTGATTTCTTTTGATTTTCCCATGATGTCAAGCAAAGATGCATTGAGTTTGAAGGTAGGCCTTGAAATACATCCACAGGTAAACCTCCAATTGACTCAAATTATGTCAATTAGCCTATCAGAAGCTTCTAAAGCCGTGACATAAATTTTCTGGAATTTTCCAAGTTGTTTAAAAGGCACAGTCAACTTAGTGTATGGGAACTTCTGACCAACTGGAATTTTGATACATTGAATTATAAGTGAAATAATCTGTCTGTAAACAATTGTTGGAAAAATTACTTCTGTCATGCACAAAGTAGATGTCCTAAAAATTGCTGAAACTATAGTTTGTTAACAAGACATTTGTGGAATGGTTGAAAAACGAGTTTTAATGACTCCAAACTAAGTGTATGTAAACTTCTGACTTCAACTGTACATAGGTCCAACAGTTGACAGTGTATGTCATAGCAAAAACCAAGCCAGGAGGTCGAAGGAATTGTCCGTAGAGCTTCAAGACAGGAATGTGAGGCACAGATCTGGAAAGTGTACCAAAAAATGTCTGCAGCATTGAAAGTCCCCAAGAACACTACATCATACTTAAATGGAAGAAGTTTGGAACCACAAAGACTCTGCCAAACTGAGCAATTGGGGGAGAAGGGCCTTGGTCAGGGAGGTGACCAAGAATCCAATGGTCACTCTGACAGAGCTCTAGAGTTCCTCTGTGGAGATGGGAGAACCTTCCAGAAGGACAACCATCTCTGCAGCACTTTACCAATCAGGCCTTTATGGTAGAGTGGCTAGATGGAAGCCACTCCTCAGTAAAAGGCACATGACCATTTGGAGTTAGCCAAAAGGCACCTAAAGACTCTCAGACCATGAGAAACAAGATACTCTGGTCTGATGAAACCAGGATTGAACTCTTTGTCTTGAATGCCAAGCATCACTTCTGGAGGGAACCTGGCACCATCCTTATTGTGAAGCATGGTGGTGGCAGCTGTGGTGATGTTGTTCAGTAGCAGGAACTGAGAGACTTGTCAGGACCGAGGCAAAGATGAACGGAACAAAGTACAGAGAGCTCCTTGTTGAAAATCTGCTTCAGAGCGCTCAGGTCCTCAGACTGGAGTGAAGGTTCACCTTCCAACAGGACACCGACCCTAAGAACACAGCCAAGACAATGCGGGAGTGGCTTTCAGGACAAGTCTCTGAATGTCCTTGAGTGGCCCAGCCAGAGCCCGGACTTGAACCCTATCGAACATCTCTGGAGAGACCTGGAAATAGCTGTGCAGCAACGCTCCCCATCCAACCTGACAGAGCTTGAGAGGATCTGCAGGGAAGAATGGGGAAACTCACCGAATATAGGTGTGACAAGCTTGAAGTGTCATACCCAAGAAGACTCGAGGCTGTAGTCGCTGCCAAAGGTGCCTCAACAAAGTACTGAGTAAAGCATCTGAATGCTTATGTAAATGTGATTTTCAGTTTTTCTAACATTTCTAAAATCCTGTTTTTGCTTTGTCATCATGGGTATTGTATTTTAGAATAAGGCTGTAACCTAACAAATTGTGGGAAAGGTCAAGGGGTCTGAATTCATTCTGAAGGCACTGTATGTCTTAAGCTGCCACCATTAAAAGCATAGCTCAGTGGCATGCCTTTTCCACTAATGCATCCCACTGCAGTGGAAGTTAAGAGCATTATGCAGGTGTTACAAATATCACAATGGAGAACTGAGAAGTAGCAATGGGATAGAATATATGAGATTTCCTTCTCTGTTTGAATGATGCACATAAAACAAAATCATTACGCACACAAACCCTAAATATAGAACATCAGTCCTTTCAAACTTAGTCAGTGACTAAAGGGGTTGGTTGGGGAGACAGATGGATATGACTAACACTTCCTGGAGACTGTTTCTCAAGTCTAATCCATGAAATGGCTATCCCTCAAAATGTGGTTACAAATAAAAGCAAAATAAAGTTGGTCATCTGCCAAATAGTGTTCCTCAAATTATTTCAGTACGACCCAGTGAAACAAACTTCCTGTATCTGGCTCATAGCTCCCAGGCAATGATATTCATCGATGAATTATTAAATGATTTTCCTGTTTATGTGCACTGAAATACTGTGAGTTTGGCAATTGTCCACATTTTCGAAATCTGTTGCAGTTCTTTTGAATTATTTTGTAGTTTTATTCCCTTGTAGCTAATAGGAAGGGTTAAACAGTTTGTATATGTATTTTTTTTAATCTATTCCAGCATTCTTGATAAGTGAGGGAAATATTTAATGCATAACAATAAATTGCATATTTATTTACAAGCAAATGTTATCTGGAATTAATTCCTTTTTTTGTTGTTGTTTCTGGTCCACGAAATCCTACGACATCTATATTAACATATGCAGTGCAGAGTGGAGTGTGGTCCCTGTTCATGAGCTATTTAATCTCTTTGGGCTTGACATTTGAAAGCTTCCATCCCCACCTCGTCCCTGTCACATCAAAGAGAAGTGTGCAAATCCAGCATTGTTGTTGCACGGGATCATGTCTCGTGTCTCAAATCACCCTTAAACCATTATCTACTCTTAATGTCATTTCACATTACAGCACAACCACCTCTTATAAATTCCTTATGCAAAAAAAAATTGTGTAGAGGTAAAGTGGGAAGAATTCTCTGAATAGCCTTGCTTAATTTGACATGAACAGAGTTCAGATTATTCTGCAAAACTGATACAGAGTCATTAGATGAGTGTAAATTCATTTTTTATTCATCTAGGTAAGTCAGTTATGAACAAATTCTTATTTACAATGACGGCGTAACCCTTGACGACACTGGGCCAATTGTGCGCGGCCTATGGGACTCCCAATCACGGCTGGATTTGATTCAGCCTGGATTCAAACCAGCGACTGTAGCATCACCGCTTGCACTGAGATGCAGTGCCTTAGACCGCTGCACCACTCGGGAGTCGCGTTCGTTCCAGGGGGCCTGGAACACAGGTGTGTAAAAAGCATTTGCTGGGTAAAAAAACAAACAAGTCTGATGATTAACTCTTTAGCTGGAATTAATACAATGTCGCACGATGCTTTGTCATGGAGGCCATGTATTGTTGCTGGTGAGACGCTCTGACCCCTTGTTGGCAGCAAAGACAGGCTTCAGAGTAAGCCAGCTGTCCACTAAGTTGGGTCCACTAAGTTGGGATTTCAGGGTACTCAACCAACAGACAAGGATCTGTTATGGATAACTAAGAATAACTAAAGGCAGTAAAAGAAAGAAAAAGGAAACTATGGTCATACCCAAGAAAACCCCTTCAAATCCCTGAACAAGAGCCCATTTCAATGCTGTAGAGAATCCATTGTGAAAAGTCTTGAGAAATCGCAGTGTAAATATTTATAGAGACCTTAATGATGCATGGGGCTTGGACACTGTCTCCAGTGAGGTTTGTATTAAACAGAGCTGCAGAGGTCATGATGGGTGTGTCAGATTACTTGGCCACATTGGATATGAAAGAGAAAGAAAAAGGCTGTTGTCGGCCTGGAGTAGGATTTCTTCTTGTAACAATGTGGAGGAGGTATCATGTTGCAATATGTGTGGCACATTATTGTGAGTGTGATGGATGGGGTAGGGTGAGGGGCAATGCCAGGGCCTAATGTGGTCCAGTCCAGGGTCCCCAACTGGGAAGGATATCGTCTCTGCCTCTGTCTAAACACAGGGCCAGTTATTGACAGGTATGGCTCAGGTGATGTTTGGGCTGATTAAGATTGCTTCTAGCAGAGTGAGAAAATGATTCTCCAAGGTTGTAATATATTGAAAAAACAGGGAATGATCGTTTCTTTGTTTTACTTAGCATATCAATGACTGAAAGCTACTTTAGTCACTTCTTACATAATTACTGAAGTAGCACATTTTAAACAGATAGGATTTATATAGCACTTTGCCAAGGGGGAACAGACTTCATCCACTATATAATGTAACAGACTCCTGGGTGATGTAATTGTGACTGTGTCCATTTTGTGGCAGGAAGCCCACCACCACATATCAGGCATCTGTGGAGATATGAATAAATATCGAATTAATGAATGTGACCTTGGGAAATAGTGATAAAACTCTTGGTGGGAGAGGGGTGGAACAGCTTTCCCTATGGTTTTGTTGTGTTTAAGCTGCACGTCTAGGTCTGGATTTCATCAATCTAAATAAGATCTGTCACTGACTAAAACAAATCATGTGTGTAGCTTTGTTTGTTCCTTGTGTGGAGATGCTTCAAAACTTTGTTTACTGAAGTGGGGGATTTGTTTGTCTCTTATCATGGGGTTCAGAGAGAGGTGAGAATGCAAGTGATTCTGGTTTTATAATTGTCTGCATGTGTTAATACACAAGAGTGCAGAATAGATAGACAGCTTACTGACATATCCAACTTTTTTACAGTGTGCATATCATATGAGCCAAGTCATAATAATTAATAAATATCAAATACAGTACTGCATGTATTTCAGTGACCATCCATCCTTTGTCAATAGATGGAGGTTATGTTTGGGCTATCACACCACAGGAGATCAGATTAGCAGACCACACATGTCAAAAGGAGGAGGAGATAGTAGATACAGTATATGGGAGATGGAGTGCAATAGGTTTCCCTCTAAAAGGTCCATCTAAGGGTCCTGACCCCTGCTCCTGATCCAGCAGGCAGATCCCTGCAAGGCTCTATCCTGTGTACTGGATATCACCAACGCAGCAGCCCCCGCTGCCCGACTGGCCCACACCCTCTGTTTGGTCTGTGAGATTCTCATTTCTGCCCAGCAGCTTGTTTCCTTTCCATTAGCTGGCGCGGCACAGGCCCACGTTGATTCAATTACATCCGCTGTACGTGCCAATGGCTCCCCTGCTCCCCAGCATTGCATCGCCAGCCAGACCATCCATCCCCACTGCCTTATCACGCCAACTGTCCACCACTGAGTATCCCCATTCAAATTTAGGATCTGTCACCTATAAGAATAAAGAGAAGCGAGAACAAGAGACAAAGGCATTCTCACAACCAATACTGTCTTTTTATTCAAGTTTAACATTGCTGCTGCCCTAGTCATTCCGATCAAACATGATTCTTCTTTCAACGAGTGTCAATAGTTACACTAAATCAAACTTCAGATTAAATCAAACCTTTTTTGTGTATGTGGATTTCTTTGATTACAAAATGAGTCTACTTTTTACATTAAGGATGCTAGCATTAACTTGAATTAAGGTATTCCTTGGCAGGGTAGCCTAGTGGTTAGCGCGTTGGACTAGTAACCAAAAGGTTGCAAGATCAAATCCCTGAGCTGACAAGGAAAAAATATGTTGTTCTACCCCTGAACAAGGCAGTTAACCCACTGTTCCTAGGCTGTCATTGAAAATAAGAATTTGTTCTTAACTGACTTGCCTAGTTAAATAAAGGTGAAAATGAAACATTAATGTATTCAGAAATGTGGTGTCTTTCTTCCAATGACAATATCTAAGAAGAGCCTGTACTGATACATCTGTCAAACACGGCATATATTTAACAACTCAGACACTAATTAGCCTGAGTTTGATCAAAAAAGGCTGACATCATCAGAAAAAGAACATCATAGACACCGGCATGATAAGCCCTGCTAATAATGTTTGCATTTAATTATTCATATACCCTGTATTTTGTACACTCCTTCAGAGAAATTGTTTCAGAGCCTAACATTTATTGGTGTTCCCGTGGAGAGGCATTGCTCTGTGAATAATTGTTTAATAACTTCAAAATGTACAATGCGGTTATAACCAAGAACAACAGTTTTTTCTCTGGCCATGTGACCTAACCAGGAAAAACTCAAATGGCCTTAGTTACAAAATAATGTGAGAAGAAAGTCATATTGGTTGGCTTTTTAATAAACCTCATTCTGCTCATCTTCTTTGCCTACTCTACTCTCATTTTTCTTTAGCAATTACGTCCTGGTGTGATTAGGTAAATGATGCAGTACAGTTTGTGTTTTTACTTTCTCTAAGCACAGCGGGGTACCCTGACTTGTCTCTCTCTCTCTCTCTCTCTCTCTCTCTCTCTCTCTCTCTCTCTCTCTCTCTCTCTCTCTCTCTCTCTCTCTCTCTCTCTCTCTCTCTCTCTCTCTCTCTCTCAGGAAAAACAGTCCGTGCTCCAATGCCCATCGACTGATATCAGATATCTTGCTCTCCATGATGGGAGCTGCTCTGTTTTAGTTTTAATCTGTTCTCCCACAGCATCAAAGCATTTAAATCATCATCTTTAACATGCTCCGTGCGCTGCCTGTATATGCCTCAGATTTTGCAGCAGAAATCAATCTTTTAGGGTGGAGACTTTTAAATAGGACCAGACAGAACTAAACACCATATTTACATTGTATATTCTTCAGAAGCTATATTCATTGCTGTAATACATAGCTATATTCTTCAGAATTCGGATTGTAGGACATTTTGATTCCTGATCTCTGGGAGTCACAAAGATGGTTAGCCTACATAAGCCAATCACTACTCTTCAAGTGTTTTGTCATGCAGCATATGTGTTAGTGCAAAGTTATTTGCCCCATACCTTATTTGTTGAAATTATAATTGGTTCTATATATAGAGCAATGTCTGATGTGTATTATTTTACTTAGATCACTGGCCCAGTTCCCACCAGACTCAAAAGAGAAACAAAATGGTGGTTCACATCACAGCCAATAAAAGGAGAGTAGGAAGGTGTTGTTCTCACCCAATGACTAATTTGTGCTTTTAGAGAACTGATTCAAACCTGCCACACTTGCTGATTGCTATGCCATCCACCAGTGTCACCTCAGACATGGTATCTGTTTTTCCTTCCCTCTCCCTGCTTTAGCCTGCTAAATGCGGCTGTATGAACAGTGAATCCATTACCCCAGCGACAGCCAAATTCAATTATTAGACGGACTAATAATCTGACGGAATTGATCGTTCACTATATTCCCAGCCAAATGGCCAATGCAGGAAGGATCACGTTTGATATGCCTTGCTGTAGGATAGGAATAGAACTCTGTGGCTGAAAATGAGCTTTCACTGCCCAGAGTGGAGGGCCACTGTTTCATTTGTAATCTGATAATCAAACACATTGTTTGATTGGGCTATGTTTATTACATTGTATGTCCAATGTAGAAAGTAAAACAAATCTGAGTCTTTGCTTTACATGATTGGTCCTCCCTCATGCAGAAAATATATTTGATCCTATGGAAGGTCATTCAATTTGGGCCCAGAGTTTTCCCTGATCTGGTAGGCTAAACTAACCAGGTAAAACTCCTGATCCTAGTTGTAGGGTATGACAAAGTAATAAATCAGCTGTAAAACCGTGTTATGTGGGCTATGATGGGACCAGATTCTTTCTAATCAGGTCATACGTTTTTTTTCTTTCTAAACGGGGTGGCTACAGTTCCAGATTATCTGGAAACCTGATTTTCCGTGGCAAAAAAATACAGAGGTTTCTTGATCAGCGATGAACGCCTTTGTCTGCTGTAGCCTACAATCTTCATGTTGTACACAAAGGACTTTTGATTGACATGTTCTAACTACTGCATTCCATGCCTCGACAGGTCATTAAGCATACGCTTGATTTCATGTTCTTTTTATTCAGGAGGCGAGTTAGGCTACAGGCATCTTTTTACATGTTGTATCCAAAGGACATGATCAACATGTTCGTACAAACTCGCAGATACTGTCGTTTTTTGTCCCAATGCAAAAGTGGGGACTTACACTAAAGTGTACAAAACGTTAGGAATACCTGTACTTCCATGATATTGACTGATTAGGTGAATCCAGGTGAAATGTATGATATTGACTTCACTTGCTAAATCCACTTCATTCATCCATGCTTCACGGTGGGAACCACACATGCAGAGATCATCTGTTCACCTACTCTGCGTCTCACAAAGACACAGCGGTTGGAACCGATAATCTCAAATTTGGACTCATCGGACCAAGGACAGATTTCCTCCAGTCTAATGTCCCTTGCTCGTGTCTCTTGGCCCAAGCAAGTCTCTTCTTATTTTTGGTGTCCTTTAGTAGTGGTTTCTTTGCAGCAATTCGACCACGAAAGCTTGATTCACACAGTCTCCTCTGAACAGTTGATGCTTAGATGTGTCTGTTACTTGAACTCTGTGAAGACTTTATTTGGGCTGCAATTTCTGAGGCTGGTAACTCTAATGAACTTATCCTCTGCAGCAGAGTTTGGGTCTTCTTTTCCTGTGGCGGTCCCCATGAGAGCCAGGTACATCATAGCGCTTGATGGTTTTTGCGACTGCTCTTGACTGACCTTCATGTCTTAAAGTAAAGTAATGAAAGCCTTGGTTTCATGCATGTTAACATTAGAAGCCTCCTCCCTCATTTTGTTTTATTCACTGCTTTAGCACACTCTGCCAACCAGGATGTCTTAGCCGTGTCTGAATCCTGGCCTTGGAAGACCACCTAAATCCCTGAAATTTCCATCCCTAACTGTAACATTTTCCTCCAAGATAGAACTGCCAAAGGGGGAAGAGTTGCAATCTACTGCATAGATAGCCAGCAGATTCTGTCTTACTATCCAGGTCTGTACCCAAACAATTCAAGCTTCTACTTCTAAAAATCCACCTTTCCAGAAACAAGTCTCTCACCATTGCCGCTTGCTATAGACCACCCTCTGCCCCCAGCTGTGCCCCGGACACCATATGTGAACAGATTGCCCCCCATCTATCTTCACAGCTAGTGCTGCTAGGTGACAAAAACTGGGACATGCTTAACACCCCGGCCATCCTACAATCTAAGCTTGATGCCCTCAATCTCACACAAATTATCAATGAATCTACCAGGAACAACCCCAAATCAGTAAACACGGGCAGCCTCATAGATATCATCCTAACCAACTTGCCCTCCAAATACACCTCTGCTGTTTTCAACCAAGATTTCAGCGATCACTGCCTCATTGCCTGTATCCGTAATGGGTTTGCGGTCAAACATCCTTCCCTCATCACTGTCAAACGCTCCCTAAAACACTTCAGTGAGCACTTCTAATCGACCTGGCTGGGGTATCCTGGAATGATATTGACCTCATCCCGTCAGTAGAGGATGCCTGGTTATTCTTTAAAAGTGCCTTCCTCACCATGTTAAATAAGCATGCTCCGTTCAAAAATGTATGAACCAGGAACAGATACACTCCAGACCTGACTGCCCTTGACCAGCACAAAAACATCCTGTGGCGTACTTTATTAGCATCAAATAGCCCTGTGATATGCAACTTTTCAGGGAAGTTAGGCAGTTTTGAAAACTACATAGGCAGTTTGGAAAGCTAAGGCTAGCTTTTTCAAACAGAAATTTGCATCCTGTAGCACAAACTCAAAAAGGTTCTGGGACACTTTAAAGTCTTGGAGAATAAGAGCACCTCCTCCAAGCTGCCCACTGCACTGAGGCTAGGAAACACTGTCACCACCGATAAATCCATAATAATTGAGAATTTCAATAAACATTTTTCTACGGCTGGCCATGCTTTCCTGCAATCCCTATAACTAGCCTCTTCAACCTCTCTTTTGTATCGTCTGAGATTCCCAAAGATTGGAAAGCTGCCATGATCATTCCCCTCTTCAAAGGGGAAGACACTCTTGACCCACACTGGGACAGACCTACATCTATCCTACCCTGCCTTTCTAAGGTCTTCGAAAGCCAAGTTAACAAACAGATTACCGACCATTTCGAATTCCACCGTACCTTCAATGCAATGCAATCTGGTTTCCGAGCTGGTCATGGGTGCACCTCAGCCACGATCAAGGTCCTTAACGATATCATAACCACCACCGATAAGAGACATTACTGTGCAGCCGAATTCATCGACCTGGCCAAGGCTTTCGACTCTGTCAATCACCACATTCTTATTGGCAGACTAAACAGCCTTGGTTTCTCAAATAACTGCCACGCCTGGTTCGCAAACTACTTCTCTGATAGAGTTCAATGTGTCAAATCGGACGGCCTGTTGTCTGGACTTCTGGCAGTCTCTATGGGGGTGCCACAGGGCTCAATTCTCGGGCCGACTCTCTTCTCTGTATACATCAATGATGTTGTTCTTGCTCTTGGTGATTCTCTGATCCACCTCTACGCAGACGACAACATTCTGTATACTTCTGGCCCTTCTTTGAACACTGTGTTAACTAACCTCCAGATGAGCTTCAATGCCATACAACTCTCCTTCCGTTGCCTTCAACTGCTCTTAAATGCAAGTAAAACTAAATGCATGCTCTTCAACCTGCCCGCCCGTCCAGCATCACTACTCTGGACGAATCTGACTTACAAATACCTAGGTGTCTGGTTAGACTGTAAACTCTCCTTCCAGACTCACATTAAGCATCTCCAATCCAAAATTAAATCTAGAATTGTCTTCCTATTTCACAACAAAGCATCCTTCACTCATGCTGCCAAATATACCCTCGTAAAACTGACCATCCTACCGATCTTCGACTTCGACGATGTCATTTACAAAATAGCCTTCAACACTCTTCAACACTGAAGCTGGAGATTCATATCTCCCTCACTAGCTTTAAGCACCAGCAGTCAGAGCAGCTCGCAGATCACTGCACCTGTATGTAGCCCATCTGTAAATAGCCCATCCAACTACCTCATCCCCATACTGTATTTATTTATTTATTGTGCTCCTTTGCACCAAAGTATCTCTACTTGCACATTCATCTTCTGCACATCATTCACTCCAGTGTTTAATTGGTATATTGTAATTACTTCACCACCATGGCCTATTTATTGCCTTACCTCCCTTAGCTTACCTCATTTAAACACACTGTATATAGACTTTTTTCTACTGTATTATTGACTGTATGTTTGTTTATTCCATGTGTAACTCTGTGTTGATGTATGTTTCGAACTGCTTTGCTTTATTCTTGGCCAGGTCGCAGTTGTAAATGAGAACTTGTTCTCAACTAGCCTACCTGGTGAAATAAAGGCGAAATATATATATTTTTTAAATGTAATTTCTCTTTGCTTATTTGGGCTGTTACCATAATATGGACTTGGTCTTTTACCAAATAGGGCTATCTTCTGTATACCACCCTTACCTTGTCACTACACAACTGATTGGCTCAAACGCATTAAGAAGGAAAGATATTTCTGATTTGCATTCCAGCTGACAACTGTAACCTTTATTTAACTAGGCAAGTCAGCTAAGAGCAAATTCTTATTTACCCCGGACAAAACCGGACGACACTGGGCCAATTGTGCACCACCCTATGGGACTCCCAATCACGGCCGGATGTGATACAGCCTGGATGAAGCTGGTTGAGAGAATGCCAAGAATGTGCAAAGCTGTCATCAAGGCAAAGGGTGGCTAATTTCAAGAATCTTAAACATAAAATACATTTGGATTTGTTTAACACTTTTTTGGTTGCTACATGATTGCATATGTGTTATTTCATAGTTTTGATGTCTTCACTATTATTCTACTATGTAGAAAATAGTTTTAAGAAATGAAGAAAAACCTTTGAATGAGTAGGTGTGTCCAATCTTTTGACTGGTACTGTATGCCAAATTAGATCACATTCACATTGTCGCTTAACACAAATAAATAGGCCTATTTTAGGATATGAATAGATAGCTTAACCTATAAATGCATGACGTTACCGCCTCGTTTCCTCTGGCCAGAGGGGATCAGAGTGCATAGGCTTCTTTAGGCTACCTGCAGCTGTGGTTGTAATCAGTAGGCTACACGAGTTGACAAGTCATGACAAAAGTCAGTCTAAAGAACTATACTTTGAGCCTCTTCTCAACGCTATTGTGTCAATATTTTTATTACACCGGATCAAAGGTGTTGAGACAAATGCAAGCTCCCCACACGTTTGCCGAAGGCCCTGCTGTGCTAATCTCAACGTGGATAGATGGAAATCACAACATAATGCTACAAATGAAGAAACATATCATATATGTACGGTGCATTCAGAAAGTATGCAGACCCCTTGACTTTTCCCACATTTTGTTACGTTACATCCTTATTCTAAAATGTATTCAATTGTTTTGTTTCCTCATCAATCTACACACAATACATAATGACAAAGTAAAAACTGTTTTTTAGAAATATCACATTTACATAAGTATTCAGACCCTTTACTCAGTACTTTATTGAAGCACCTTTTATGTAGCGATTACAGTCTTGAGTCTTCTTGGGTATGACGCTACAAGCTTGGCACACCTGTACTTGAGGAGTTTATCCTATTCTTCTCTGCAGATCCTCTCAAGCTCTGTCAGGTTGGATGGGGAGCGTTGCTGCACTGTGGGGACCAACTCCATATTAATGCCCATGATTTTGGAATGAGATGTCCGTCAAGCAAGTGTCCACATACTAATATATATATTAGTACTAATAGTACATACTATATATATATATATATATATATATATATATATATATATATATATATATATATATATATATATATACATATATATACATATATATATTAGTATGTGGACACTTGCTCTGTGCAAGCCAGTCAAGTTCTTTCACAACGATCTCGACAAACCATTATCAAGCTGAAACAGAATAGGGCCTTCCCCAAACTATTGCCTCAAAGTTGGAAGAACAGAATCATCCTAGAATGTCATTGTATGCTATAGCATTAAGATTTCCCTTCAGTTGAACTAAGTGGCCAAACTCTGAAAAACTGCCCCAGACCATTATTCATCATCTAACAAACTTTACAGTTGGCACTATGCATTCTGGCAGGTAACGTTCCTCTGTCAGACTGATTCCTCTGTCAGACTGCCAGATGGTGAAGCGTGATTCATCACTCCAGAGAACGAGTTTCCACTGCCCCAGAGTCCAATGACGGCGAGCTTTACACCATTCCAGCCGACACTTGGCAATGCAACGGATTTGTAAATGTGATCTTAGGCTTGTGTGTGGCTGCTCAGCCATGGAAACCCAAATACGTTGAGTGTTGCAACTGAGGACAGATGATCTTCAGCACTCGGCGGTCCCATTCTGTGAGCTTGTGTGGCAAATCACTTCGTGGCGAGCCATTGTTGCTCCTAGACGTTTCCACTTCACAATAACAGTACTTACAGTTGACCAGGGCAGCTCGAACAGGGCATAGATTTGACGAACTGACTTGTTGGAAAGGTGGCATCCTATGATGGTGCCACGTTGAAAGTCCCTTAGTATTAATATCTTTATTTTTTATTTTTCAGGGGTGCTGCACAACCCTCAGCACCTCTACTTCCCACAGCTATGCCAGTAGATATTTGAAACAGCAACACTATGACAGTCATTCTAACCACTTTCAGTCCTAGGCCTATTGTGGTTGGAGATATGCACAGCTTCATTCAACTTGTTTCGGTGGTAGCCTAGACCTTAGCCAACTTTCAGATTATTCATTATTATACATTTTGCAGTAATTAAAAGTATTGTATTACTCACTTTACCAACGTATCTACCAGTTGTTACAATGTTTCCAGCAGGGGTTTAATATCTCCCTGTTTGTTATTCTGAGAATATAAATGTATGAGCTCTTCATTATTTCTGCATTGAGGTATGCACAATTTGTTCTATGCTGATTCAGCTAGGAATGTCATGCCATGGTTATGAGTGTAATAGGTCTACTGTGATGTCTTTCGTGTCACTATTTCAAAATTGTATTTTTAATTTTTTTTATATTACCTTTACAGTGGGGCAAAAAAAGTATTTAGTCAGCCACCAATTGTGCAAGTTCTCCCACTTAAAAATATGAGAGAGGCCAGTAATTGTCATCATAGGTACACTTCAACTATGACAGACAAAATGAAAAAAAAAAAAAAGAAAATCACATTGTAGGATTTTTTATGAATTTATTTGCAAATTATGGTGGAATTATGGTGGAAAATAAGTACTTGCTTACAGTTTTATTAACTAATAGCAACGTAATGTTACTTGCTACCATAAGCTACAGCTGTAGGTTTTCCTTTCATTTGGTTGTATTTCCCTACAGCCTGATTAAACAGCCTGATTAAACAATGGCTCAACCATTGCAGCATAGGCCGTAGTACAGTGGGCTGTTAAGGTTAGTAGGGGTAATAATGAAGGGAAGCTAACCTGTAATTGGAAGCAAAACTGTTTCGCATTGTAACTATTTCACTTTATTCACCCTGAAAGTTTTTATTTTCGTTTGATGTACATTTATTTTGAAGATGAGTTTTGTCTACATCTCCCTTGAGTGTCCTCGGTTCCCAGGGAGGGCTTTACTTCCATCCGCCTCTTTTGATTGGACGAAGATTTCTAAACCTTGTGTAACCATTCGTGCTGTTCTTTTGCACTGTTTGGGTCTGGAAACGTGCGACAGATGCGAAACTGCTTCCATCTGGTATCGCAAGGAAGTGGAAAAGGGGGGTGATTCTACTTAGGCGCCCTCGGCAAGACATCCTGCTTGCATTGCTACTAAGATCTGCGAGCTTCATTTCGTTTCACTAGAAAGCTGGAGAGGACGTGCGTTCCTAAACGGTTGCACCGGATTGTTCGTTGGGGATGCTACGGGTTTATTCCTTTTCTCTTGATACCATACTCGCCCTAGGCGTCTAGTTCCACTGTCTTCACAAACGGTCCACGGTATTTCTCTTATCCAGTGGAACTCACTGGAGGAGAGGCGCTTGGACCAGGAGTGATAACGCAAGGACGGGTCGAGTTGGATGTTCATAGCCATAAAGAAGTGGTCATAGTCTGGAGCTGCTAATGGGACAAGCAGTGGACTGGCAACATTGAGTCTGGTTTCACTCCAAGCAAGGTAAGGGATTTAGCCCATAGTTTTCGTCCTATCCATGTATTTTAGTACAGTTGTGTTGTGCAATTTCTGGAGTGAATTCAACTGGAAATTGTGATAGTCCTGCGATTGGACCGGAATTGCTTTTCCAAATTATAAAACCTACCCCTCAGATGCGACATTTTTATACATTTAATACGTAATCTGAGTGGACTGTGTCCATTGTATGTCCAGCACTTTAAATGCAGTAAATTAGGGTTATAGGCGAATAATTTTGATTCTCACCCGGACTGTAAACAAAGCCTATATCGAATTATCTCATGTCGTTCACTTTTTCATACATCCTCCGTTTCTAATCGGTAACCTGTCGGTCCAATGACACATGGACTATTCACGGCTAGTTTGACACGGGTAGGCTGTACTTCATATTTGCGCCCCACCAATCCATTTTCAAGTTTTTGTGACGAATAGTGTACACGGTAACTTTCTCTGGAAGTGTAGGGTATACGGGCATATATTTCCTATCAAGAGTTTGTAGTTAAATAGCTAATTGACCTGAATTGGATGGATGGCCAAATATAATTTATGTTCTATTTATTTTAATGCGGGACGATATTACACTTTCTCTCCTGCCTCCATTCATAATACGGTTTTTGTTTTTCGTAATTTATTATATTATATTTTAGAGTCAGTTTAATTTCTTAAATTGTGTATTTATTGCCCTTTGATAGCAGTCGTTTGAATCTTTAGTTTAGCCTACTTCTGAGTAACAGTTTTAGTGATAACAGGTTGGTGTATCATTTACAGCTGAATACAAACTGAATGGTGCAAAAACAATTTTCCCCTTGTTGCGTTTCTAACCAAGGCGATATAGCCTAGTGCACATTTTCTGCTAAACTACTCAGCAATTCATGTGAAATGTGAATTTCAGAATTCACAGGCATTGTAAAATGTTTTCAATATGTTTTATTCATAGGGAGAAGGTAGCCTAAAGAAATCAGCGTTTGTAGTTGGTCCATTGCATCGACTATGTATTCACAGAACCCTCAGTATTCATGTCCACAGCTCAAGATTGCTGCTTTCAAGATGAAAATAATCTCCCCTCCACCCGCTACCCCTCTATATCCCCACCGCACTGTTGCTCAGCGAGATGTATGCTCCGCTTCCCTTCATGTGCTCCTGTAGGAACCATACTAATTTAACGTTCTCTTTATTGAACATGCTTTTACTGATATTATTGATCTGTGCTATGCCCTAACAAGGCATTGAAAAGAAAGAGTGCACATCATAGAGTTTATAATTGAATTAATTGTACTTAATGGTGGTTTTAACCCTCGAATAAATTCCCAATGCTTAATTTGTTGAAACAATAATGAATTAATTTAAAAAGAAAGTGTAATAATGCTTGATGGTGAAATCTTTTGAGCAGCACAACCAGAAGTGAATGAGTCACATCAGAGGAGGCTTAGCTCCAATCTCAACTCTGAGGCATTGGTGTGTGACTTGACTGCTGAAAATAGTTGACATATACATAGATCAAAGAATCGCATGGATTGCTTCATCGCTTATTCTATAGCCTATTTCAAATTCACTAAAACATTTTAAAATCAGTTTTGAAAAAAAAAACAACAACATCTGAATCATAGTTAGCCTACCTGTTAACTGTCCAATTCTCTGAATGATCGGTTTAGTTCCTGACTGACCAGACTTAAATAGTTGAATGACAAAACCGAATGGACCTCGATAACTACAGGTACAGGCAACAGTCTTGAAACCTCCAGAGGAAGAAAATAAATGTTTTCAAGGAATCAATAGAGGGTGCTGTTGTTCTGTGGACAGCTGGCCCGGTTTGCTTACAGTACCTCGGCACTAGTCTCTGAGGGCCACTCAAAAAGATGGAGCGCCACCACCGGTGTTGCCCATGGTCCCAGGGGATGGTGAATTCAATCTAACAGAGGCTCTGGCTAATGCTGTGGCACTTTGTCAGGATTAACATCTTTCAGTGGCTTCTGTTACCTTCGGTGTCACGTTACCACCTTGGAGTTCTGGGGAGGGGAGAAAAATGGGGCACCGGTTTCCTGCTCTGCTCCACGCTGTGCTATTCCTATTCCACATTACTGTGGGTCGATAGAGGAAGAAACTCCATCATTTTCAACAAATAAAGGCATTTGTTATTTTGACTGCCAACTGGAGCTTTTCAATGAGTTCTTTTTCTACTTCGGAAAAAAAAGGAAAGACGCAAACGTTTGCCCTTTTTAAAATGTAGACTCCATGCACAGCCAGCCATCAGCTAAATGGAAATAAACAGCTCTCAGTTTGCCGACCTTGAGCTGAAAGAAATATTTGAATATTGTCATACATTTTGGCAGTGAAGCACAAAGTCTTGTTTGGCCTTGTGTCTTTTAGTATGGATTCTAATCATAAGTTAGTCTACAAATTACTTGACTTGACAATATGACCATTTTTAAACACACAGTACCTGGATAATTATTAGTGGATGTCACCTAGACCTTGGACCTACTGGGGGTGCATGGCAGCCTAATTAAGACGTCAAGTTATCTGAATATCTGACCCCTTTTCTTACCCTTCCCTGTTACTGTCCAATAGTATGCAGATATGGGACGTCTGTGTCCCTCCATCAGAAGCTAGTAGGGGGACAGATTGGATTGCATCACATTCCTCATGCCGTGGGACCTAGATTAGGGTACCCCGCCATTTCACAATCCAAGACAGAAGATATTCGGTGTCTACTGCTTGGGCTTCTTTTCATTCCCTGTGCGTTTATGTCGTTTACATGTCGTTCAGGTCATGTGACAGACATTAAGGTCAGGCGACGTGGCTTTTAGGCAGTCATGATATGCTCACGCCATCTATCGCACAGGCAATGGGACATGAAAGCAAGGTATTACAGCATTGCTGGTTGAACATTATCCTTGGCCTTTTTTTAGATGGACATTTACGGTGACTTTGAGGATGAATTAAGATAGTAATAGTCAAGTAATAGAATAACCACCAGGTCTCATTTAACGAAGCATTCTGGACAAAGAATAATCTTGAATAGTGTTTATATCTATGTCCATAAACTAATTACAGCATCGATAGTGGGTGGACATATTAGAGATTTAATAAACAGTTACAGAATTATGCAGTACTAATATTGCTTGACACTGATGAAAGTAGGACCGTGGCTAAGTTTATTCAAAGCTGTCCTTGTTGTTGCACTCCGCATATTGCTGGGTAAATCGCTATGTGGGCGCACAGAACACTGTCACTTACCCTCAGGAGCATCATTGATAATGATTTCATGTTCAAGCGATATTAACATGACTTATTTCTACTTATGTACATACTTGTTGTGTTGCTGAATAAGACAATCATAACACATGTAGGAATGTCCAAGTAAATGACATAAATTACACCTTTGTACAAGAAAAACAGGAGCACTTGGGCTGGTAGACTTGACCCTGAGTGTGTAAAGATACTTACTGCAAGACCAGAACACCATGTTCCTTCCATGCCACCTTTAGTCTACAACATTGTAACCTGAAAGGACTCTTCGTAAGGCCATATCAAGTATTTAGTTTCTATCTTCACCCTTAAGTGCAAGGCTATGTGTGAGTCAATGTCTATTTCAAGGGTGTCAACATGGAGGCCACCTTCTCCTTGGGGTGCCTTTTCATGACAGTAACTTGTGTAGAAATATGTTTTGCTTTCTAACATTGTATTGTAATGCAATGCTTCTGATTAACATACCGGAGGAGTCCTAATTAAGCAATAGGGCCCGAGGAGGTGTGGTATATGGCAATATATCACGGCTAAGCGCTGTTCTTACCCACGACACAAAGTGGAGTGCCTGGACACAGCCCTTAGCCGTGGTATATTGGCCATATATCACAAGCCCCGAGGAGCCTTATTTCTATTATAAACTGGTTAGCAAATCAAATCACATTTTATTGGTCACATACACATGGTTTGCAAATGTTAATGCGAGTGTTGCGAAATGCTTGTGCTTCTAGTTCCGACTACGCAGTAAAATCTAACAAGTAATCGAACAAATTCACAACAACTACCTTATATACACAAGTACACACACGTAAAGGGATGAATAATAATATGTACATATAAATATATGGATGAGCGATGGCGTGCGGCATAGGCAAGATGCAGTAGATGGTATAGAATACAGTATATACATATGAGATGAGTAATGTAGGATATGTACACATTATCACATAAACAAGTGATACCTCTATGTAAACATTATTAAAGTGACGTCATTTAAAGTGACTACTGATACCTTTATTAAGTCCGTAATTAGATCATTTACTGCTCTAACGTAATTAGAGCAGTACAACTAAACCTTTTGTCATGCCAGCCAATCAGAATTCAGGGCTCAAACCACCCAGTTTATAATACTCTCTGGAGCTTGTGTATAGAAGGGTAGCTTTGAAAGTGCACGGGAATATGTCACGCCTTATTGCTGGTGATCAACTCTGAAGCTGTGCACAAGCTGTGTGTATGATATGAGCATCAGCATCTATGTGAGTGTGGATATGTGGACACATGCTCAAACTGTGTCCATATGCGTGTCAAAAGCACAAGCTTTAACATTACTGAAGGCCAACATGCCAAATGCTGCATGTAAGCTTAACTGATTATGGGGTTGATTTAGGTAGGGCCTCATTTACAGTACC
This sequence comes from Oncorhynchus tshawytscha, assembly GCF_018296145.1. Taxonomy (NCBI): domain Eukaryota; kingdom Metazoa; phylum Chordata; class Actinopteri; order Salmoniformes; family Salmonidae; genus Oncorhynchus; species Oncorhynchus tshawytscha. The sequence goes on from NC_056440.1 coordinate 57,853,557, forward strand.
AGTGTTGCAGTCTGAATTATCCACTCATTAAAACAGGCCTCTCAGGAACATTCTAATGCCTTTATCAACCTTGCTGTTTCCGGGAGGGGACATGTTGGCTGAACTGGATTGGATGTCTGGCAGGAGCATGCACAGTCTTTCTCTGATGTACCATTCACACTTGGATCAAATGGCGTATTATCATATTGCTTTTCTTTAAGCTTGATGCTTGTCATATGATGTTCTAACAAATTTCCCCTCATAACTTCTGTGTCTATACATTTTTGGATCACATGCACTTGGGAAAAGGGGGTAAAAGTCACACAAAATGATACAATTCCATAATCGTTTGAGAATTTTCGTTTGAGAGTTTTGTACTGTACATTTGCTCTGAGTATCTTTTGTCAACTGGAAGGCTTTTTGTCACGGGAGGGTTTGGCTGAATTTCACCCTGACCTTCGAAAACCTAATGACAGACTTTCCTATTACATTTACATTCTAGTCATTTAGAAGACTCTTTTATCCAGAGCGACTTACGGTTAGTGCATTCTTCTTAATAGACAATGGTGGAGACAGTATCTATCTTTAACATCCTTGGCAGGCTAATGCTACTAATGTATAACTCTGCAATCAGCTTGTGCTGCACAATATATCTGCATTCTTTCAACATTCTTTGACGCTTCATCTATCTTCCCTCTTTCATGTAAGGACACAATTCATGTGGATTCAAGGCAGGCTCTTTGTTGTGTAAGAATGCGCCTGCTCATGGAGAAACTGTCATGGGATATACAGTGCATTCGGAAAGTATTCAGACCCCTTGACTTTTTCCAAGATTTGTTACGTTACAGCCTTATTCTAAAATGGATTCAATTGTTGTTTCCCTCATGAATCTACACACAATACCCCCATAAGGACGAAGCAAAAACAGGTTTTAAGAAATGTTTGAATTATAATAAAAAAATAAAAAAATGAAATATCACATTTACATAAGTATTCAGACCCTTAACTCAGCACTTTGTTGAAACACCTTTGGCAGTGATTACAGCCTCGAGTCTTAGGTATGACGCTACAAGGTTGGCACACCTGTGTTTGGGGACTTTCTCCCATTCTTCTATGCAGATCCTTTCAAGCTCTGTCAGGTTTGATGGGTAGCGTCGCTGCACAGCAGGCAACATCCACACTGAGGTAAAGGGTAGAGCTGCCGCTTTCAAGGAGCGGGACTCTAACCCGGAAGCTTATAAGAAATCCCACTATGCCCTCCGACGAACCATCAAACAGGCAAAGCATCAATACAGGACTAAGATCGAATCGTACTACACCGGCTCGGTTGCACGTCGGATGTGGCAGGGCTTTCAAACTATTACAGACTACAAAGGGTAGTACAGCCGAGAGCTGCCCAGTGACAAGAGCCTACCAGATGAGCAAAATTACTTCTATGCTCACTTCGAGGCAAGTAACACTGAAACATGCATGACAGCATCAGCTGTTCCGGACGCTCTCCGCAGCCGATGTGAGTAAGACCTATACACAGGTCAACATTCACAAGGCTGCAGGGCCAGATGGATTACCAGGACGTGTACTGTTAGTGTGCGCTGACCAACTGGCAAGTGTCTTCACTGACATTTTCAACTTCTCTCTGTCTCAGTCTGTAATACCAACATGTTTCAAGCATACCACCATAGTCCCTGTGCCCAAGAACACTAAGGTAACCTGCCTAAATGACTACCGACCCGTAGCTCTCACGTCTGTAGCCATGAAGTGCTTTGAAAAGCTGGTCATGGCTCACATTATCCCAGAAAACCTAGACCCACTCCAATTTTCATACCGTCCCAACAGATCCACAGATGATGCAATCTCTATTGCACTCCACTCCTGGACAAAAGGAACACCTACGTATGTGAGAATACTATTCATTGACTACAGCTCAGCGTACCACACCATAGTGCCCTCAAAGCTCATCACTAAGCTAAGGACCCTGGGACTAAACACCTCCCTCTGCAACTGGATGTTGAACTTCCTGACGGGCCACCCCCAGGTGGTAAGAGTAGGTAACAACACATCCGCCATGCTGATCCTCAACATGGGGTCCCTTAAGGGGTGTGTGCTCAGTCCCCTCCTGTCCTCCCTGTTCACTCATGACTGCACGGCCAGGCACGACTCCAACACCATCATTAAGTTTGCAGATGACACAACAGTGGTAGGCCTGATCACCGACCACGATGAGACAGCCTATAGGGAGGAGGTCAGAGACCTGACCATGTGGTGCAAGTACCACAACCTCTCCCTCAATGTGATCAAGATAAAGGAGATGATTTTGGACTCCAGAAAAATAAGGAACGAGCACACCTCCATTCTCATCGACGGGGCTATAGTAGAGCAGGTTGAGAGCTTCAAGTTCCTTGGTGTTCACATCACCATCAAACTAACATGGTCCAAGCACACCAAGACAGTCGTGAAGAGGGCATGAGACTTAAAATATTTGGCATGGGTCCTCAGATCCTCAAAAGGTTCTACAGCTGCACCATCGAGAGCATCCTGACATGTTTGATAATTGCCTGATATGGAAACTGCTTGGCCTCCGACCGCAAGGCGCTACAGAGGATAGTGAGTATGGCCTAGTACATCACCGGGGCCAAGCTTCCATGACCTCTATACCAGGCGTTGTCAGAGGAAGGCCCTAAAAATTGTCAAAAGCCACCCTAGTCATAGACTGTTCTCTCTGCTACCACATGGCAAGTGGTACTGGAGCACCAAGTCTAGGTCCAAGAGGTTTCTAAACAGCTTCTACCCCCAAGCCATAAGACTCCTGAACATCTAATCAAATGGCTACTCCAGACTATTTGCATTGCCCCCCCACTTTACTAATAACTCTGTTATTATCTATGCATAGTCACCTTAATAACTCAACCTACATGTACATATTACCTCAATTACCTCATCTAACCGGTTCCCCTGTACCGGTACCCCCTGTAAATATACCCTCACTATTGTTATTTTACTGCTGCTCTTTAATTATTTGTTACTTTTATTTCTTCATTTTTTCTGGTATTTCTCTTAAAATTGCATTGTTGGTTAAGTGCTTGTAAGTAAGCATTTCACTGTACGTTCCACACATGTTGTATTCGGCGCATGTGACAAACACATTTTGATTTGATTGATGTTCAGGTCTATCCAGAGATGTTCGATTGGGTTCAAGTCTGTGCTCTGGCTGGGCTGCTCAAGGACTTTCAGAGACTTGTCACGAAGCCACTTTTGCATTGTCTTGGCTGTGTGTTTGGCATTCAGGCCAATGAGTTCAATCTTGGTTTCATCAGACCAGAAATCCTTGTTTCTCTAAAAGTCCTTTAAGTGCCATGCAGCAAACTCCAAACGGGCTGTCATGTAGGTTTGCACAATTTGGGGAATATTCAGAGGTGGAAACTTTCTGTGGGAATTAACAGGAATATATGGGAATTAACGGAAATATATGCAAATTAATATTAATACCATTGTAGAAGTTTTTTGCATGGGATATATTTACCATATCATATGGAGACAGAAACCTAAACCTTTTACCTTATCAAAAGTAGACATAAGTGCAAATTATGAAATACTTCCAATAGAAAAATATATATGTATTTTTAGTTGAACTGTAATGAAATTAGTTGACTCTTCACATGGGATGATTTCACTGAACAACAAAAGAAAGGGAATATTGAATGATCCCCAATGATCCTTCTCATTTCCCAAAAATGTTTTCAATATACATCTGTAAAATGATAGTGTAGAAACTAAAGCTTCCTCTCAGGCTTCCATGTTTTCTCCCTGGACCTCCTCAATGTCCACCTCTTGAACATCAGACTCTGAGGCCTCATCACTGTCACTTTCCAACTTTGTTGAGGATGGCTCACTGTCAGGCTCAATTAGCCTAAAATTTGCCATGGATGGCCACCAATTTTTCAACCCTTGTATTGGTCAGCCTGTTGCGTGCTTTTGTGTGCTGTGTGTTCCCAAACAAGGACCAGTTGCACTCTGAGGCGGCTGATGTTGGTGGGATTTGGAGGATGATAGAGGCAACAGGGGAAAGAGCCTCAGATACACAAAGTCCCTTCCACCAGGTGGCTGATGAGATATGTTGGCATGACTGCCATATCCCATCTCCATCTCAAAGCCCTTGCTTGGAAGTATACTTCGCCAGACTGCCAAGAACCTTGCGCTTATCCAGGCCAAGGTGGCGAGACATGGTAGTGATGACAACATAGGCCTTGTTGATCTCTGCACCAGACAGGATGCTCTTGCCAGCATACTTGGGGTCCAACATGCACACTGCGGTGTGTATGGGCTTCAGGCAGAAGTCTTCACACTTTTTGATGTATTTCAGAACTGCTGTTTCCTCTGCTTGGTGCAACAGTGAAGTGGGCAAGGCAGTACAGATCTCTTCTCTTACATCTGCAAGCAGAGTCTGAACATCAGACAGGATGGCATCGTCTCCCTCAATCCGTGCAATGGCTACTGCTATAGGTTTCAGTAGTTTCAGGCTGCTTACCACTCTCTCCCAAAATAAATCATCCAGGAGGATCCTCTTGATGGGGCTGTCCATATTGGCAGACTGTGATATGGCCATTTCTCGGAGAGACTACTTCCCCTCCAGAAGACATGATATGTCAAACATGATGACAACACCACCCCAACGGGTGTGGTGCTCTTATTCTTCTCACTTTGATTGGTGAGGTAGATTGCTGCTATAACTTGATGACCCTTCACATATGTAACCATTTCCTTGGCTCTCTTGTAGAGTGTATCCATTGTTTTCAGTGCCATGATGTCCTTGAGGAGCAGATTCAATGCACGAGCAGCACAGCCAATGGGTGTGATGTGAGGGTAGGACTCCTCCACTTTAGACCAAGCAGCCTTCATATTCAGAGCATTGTCTGTCACCAGTGCAAATACCTTCAGTGGTCCAAGGTCATTGATGACTGCCTTCAGATCATCTGCAATGGAAAGACCGGTGTGTCTGTTGCCCATTGTGTCTGTGCTCTTGTAGAATATTGGTTGAGTGGTGGAGATGTAGTTAAGTGTTCCTTGCCCACAAACATTTGACCACCCATCAGAGATGATTGCAATACAGTCTGCTTTCTCTATGATTTGCTTGACCTTTACTTGAACTCTATTGAACTATGCATCCAGCAAATGAGTAGATAAAGCATGTCTGGTTGGAGGGGTGTATGTTGGGTGAAGAACATTCAGAAATCTCTTCCAATACACATTGCCTGTGCGCATCAGAGGTAAACCAGTTGCATGCACTGCTCAAGCAAGACATTCATCAGCATTTCTCTGACTACATTCCTCCATTGAGTCAAAAAAAACCTTGATTCCAGGAGGAACATGAGCTGTTGCTATCGATTAGGTGTCTGATTCATGATTTTCACCTCTAATAGAAGTAGAGGGACTTTTATCAGATGTTGCTTCTTGTGAGCACTGAGGAACTTTATGCACTTGGCCAGATGATTCTGCATCTTTTTTGCATTCTTCACATATGATTTGGCACAGTATTTGCAAATGTACACAGCTTTTCCTTCTACATTAGGTGTAGTGAAATGTCTCCACAGATCATATAGTGCCTGTAGCATTTTCCAGTAAAGATTAGAAAAAAATTAGTAAAAAAATAAATAAATCCATGTACAGATAAATAGTTAAGCAGTTAGATTAAACAACTCATTTGTAAGATAAATGTTTTAAAATGAAACATTTAACAGGTGAATTAACACTCCTCAGTTAGCAGGCTCAAGCAAGCTAAAACCCACATGGAAGCAAAAACTAAAATGCAGAAATTGTTATCAAGTTAGAAATGATTTAAATGCACTTTGCTGTAGGACTACTATTTACTAGTTAACAAAAAATCATGTATGTCCTATAAAATATATTCACCCCACCCAGTATTGTAATCGAAACTTACCAGAAAGCATGTAGTCCTTGGCTCAGACAGTGTAGTAGTGTGGGCTCAATAGCATCTCATTAGTGTGCAAGATCTTGAGAATCAGCTGGAAGAGTGCACTGCACATGTGATGGAAGAATGCGCTGTGTATGCAGAGGGTTGCAATTCCATTGAATTGGGGATAGTTGAACCAAAAAATGCCGCAAGACCAGAATTGCCTTATGTGTATCCCACAAGAAAAGGTTCACTGTTATAAGCTAACTTTTTTGATGATTGTAAGTAAAATTCCCCAAATTCCCGGGCTTAACTTTGAAAGTCCACTGTCATGTGTGTTTACTGAGGAGTGGCTTCCATCTGACCACTCTACCTTATAGGCCTGATTGGTGTAGTGCTGCAGAGATGGTTGTATTTCTGGAAGGTTCTCCCATCTCTGGAAGATTCTCCCATCTCTGAAACTCTGGAGCTCTATCAGAGTGTCCATCCCCCAATTACTCAGTTTGGGAGGGTGGCCAGCTTGGTGGTTCCAAACTTCTTACATTTAAGAATGATGGAGGCCACTGTGTTCTCTGGGACCTTCAATACTGCAGAAATGTTTTGGTACCCTTCCCCAGATCTGTGCCTCGACACAATCTTAGTCTCGGAGCTCGATGGACAATTCCTTCGACCGCATGACTTGGTTTTTGCTCTTACATGCACTGTCAACTGTGGGACCCTATATAGACAGGTGTGTGCCGTTCCAAATCATGTCCAATCAATTGAATTTACAGTAGGTGGACTCCAATCAAGTTGTAGAAACATCTCAAGGATTATCAATGGAAACAGGATGCACCTGAGCTCAATTTGGAGTCTCATAGCAAAGGGGTTGAATACTTCTGTATATAAGGAATTTCTGTTTTTGTTTTTTTCATGTGCAATAAAATCTAAAAGCCTTTTTCATTATGGGGTATTGTGTGCAGATTGATGAGGATTTTTTTTTATTTAATCAATTTTAGAATAGGCTGTAACGTAAACAAAATGTGGAAAAGGGGAAGGAGTCTGAATACTTTCCGAATGCACTGTATGTACATATCTGTACCACAGCTGAAGTCACTACCACTATTTTTTGTCTTCCAAGAAAAAGACAATAGGCATTGACAATATTCTCTGATATATTATGCTTGCATCCCACCACTAGTCCATGAATAAAAAATGTAAGGTACGAATGTACGCAAGACGTCCTGTATTTTCAGTTCAAACTTGATTCCTAAATCGATTTTCTCATGGCATAATCGAAAGACACTGCTTTAAGAAGAGCCATGGACAAGCTGACCTTTATAAAAAACAGTCCATAAGGGATTTAGCTTCAATATACTGTATGGTAATATGGCTGAGTTCTCTCCCAGGCCTTAGGATACCTTCTTAGCCCTACTTTCCCGAGAGCAGAGGTGACTAGCATTCCATTTCAAAGATTATAAAAGTGTATATGCTGTTTGTTGGGTATAGTCGGTTTGTTTTTCACTGACAACTGACAGTCACTGCATGGTGCTTTTCTGCACTGTTGCTCCAATTAATTAGCAGACGTGTCGTGCATAATTGTGCTAGGACTTTGCACTTGACATCTAATGCCATTGTACTGTAGGTTAAATAAGCAAGGGCGCTGAGGGGGAGCGAGGGAAGGGCCAAATAAAGGAGCTAGCTGAACAATGGTGCTTTTGACATTTTTAATAATATACTATTGCACAGAGGATTCCATTCATTCAGCACAGCTATGCAGTATGTCATTACGGTGTTGGTTTACTATGGAAAGGCTGACAGCTAAACATATACAGAAAACACTGTTGCATTGACCTAAGACCGAAGTATAAATGCCGACCCCTGGTTGAAAATAATCATCTTAAGGATCTCGGAGGTGCACCTTGTAATCAACCTCAACACTTACTTTCCATTTTAGCCTTGTAAGGGGGGTGGAGGAGGAATTGATTAGCAATGGCAGGCTCCATTACACCCACTCTACATCTGCAATAACCCTAATTGTTGGTTGCCCCTACACCAGCCCAGTCAACTACAGAAAGCACCTAAACAGAAAGAGCTCAAAGGGGAAAGTGTTCCTGTTTAAAAGGAACCACTAAGATGGAACACACAGTCACTAACTGTGCAGCCCATCCTCCCCCCGTGCTCTAATGCTAAGATAACATCTTTTTGATTTATAAATCACCCGTAGTCTGCAATCAGAGTGCTAAGAGCACCGGGTTCATTCAGTATTTGCTGGCATATGGTGACACATTTGCATAATCAGCTAATGCTTACTCTAGCTCTCTTCCTTTTATCATTTGCTGTGCCTATTGGCAGTGTGAGATTCAGGGCAATTAAACTTTGCAGAGATGTGCACTCATCGTTATATGGTCTAATTATAAGTCTTGGAGGATTATGAAAGAATGAATGAAACCGAACTGAGAATCACAACCTGCTTGTTGTTCAAATTTTTGTTGATGTGTAGCTATTCGAAAGTTGTGTCTGTAGATATGAAAAGAGACCATGTTAATCATGGATGCATATTCCATCTTTGAATGTGTATCAGTTGCTTCAGCAGCCTGTGAAATTAGCTGAATTTAGCAAAGTAACAGAGAATGGCAGGTGGAAATAACAGTGTTTCACAGTGTCTGGTTCTTTTGCATTCATTTGTATGTAATTTTGAATGAGATGCTGGCTTATATTTGGAAAAGTCCTCCCATACTGTCTGAAAACACTTTGAAAAGGGTCTTATTTTCACCAACTTTCTGGGCGACTCCGTGGGAGGTACTGTAGCTAGGATTAATAATGTGTTTCTCTGGGGAAAGCAGGGTTTTGAGAGTAACATTGGAAATGCAATACAACGTATGAAATTGGATTGGAAGCTTGATAGATTGAGACTGTAAGAGGCAACACATATTTCAATAGGCCTTTTCATTTTCACTGTCCTTATTTTCTTCATTGTGTCTGTTTATTAGGTACACCCATTGTACAGGGTCGGACCCCCCTTTGCCTCCAGAACTGGCATTCCACAAGGTGTCTCAAACGTTCCGCAGGGATGTTGGTCCATGTTGACGTGATGGCATCACGCAGTTGCTGCAGATTTAATGGCGGTACATTCATGCTGCAAACAGCCCGTTCCATCTCGTCCCGAAGATGCTCTATGGGGTTGAGGTCTGTGTCCTGCGCAGGCCACTCAAGTAAACTGAACTCACTGTCATGTTCCAGGCAATGTTTTTCCACTCCTCAATTGCCCAGTGTTGGTGATCGCATGCCCACTGGAGCCTCTTCTTCTTGTTTTAAAGCTGATAGGAGTGGAACGTGGTGTGGTCGTCAGCTGCAGTAGTTCATCTGTGACAAGGACCGACGAGTTGTGCATTTCGAGATGCCCTTCTGCACACCACTGTGCTGTTATTTGTTTGTTTGTAGCCCGCTTGCACGATTCTTGCCATTCTACTACGACCTCTCTCATCAACGAGCTGTTTTCGCCCACTGGACTGCCACTGACTGGACGTTTTTAGATTGCCGCACCATTCTCTGTAAATCCTAGACACTGTCTTGCATGAAAAACCCAGGAGGGCGGTTGTTTCTGAGATACTGGATCCTTGCACGCCTGGCACCGACGATCATACCACTCTCAAAGACATTTAGGTCATTCGTTTTGCCCATTCTAATTTTCAATCGAAGAGTAACTGAATGCCTCTATGCCTGTCTGCCTGCTCTATACTGTATAGCAAGCCACAGCCACGTGACTCACTGTCTGTAGGGGAGATCCATTTTTGTGAATGGGTTGGTGTACCTAATAAACTCTCCGGTGAGTGTATATTGTGGAGGTGCTGCTTGTAATAAAGTGAAGGCCAAAAGCTGTGTCCGGCGTGTTCTCCCCTCAGAGTAGGGACTGTAAATGTCACACTATCTGTAATAAAGGATTGTGAAACTTCTCCCTATTTATCTCAGGCTGCCTGGCCTTTCTTAGTATTGTCCACCTACTACCTCACTACCTCTACCTCTCTGCAAGCTTCAGTCAGAATTCTAGAGATTTCTTTACAACTGTTAGTTTAAAACTTTTCTTCTGAGAATAATACAGTCTTGAGATTATATTGTAGGTAATTGAAAGCAGTTTGGCAATCTTTCAATGGTCTTTGTTTCTTGGGATGAGTTTTACAGCAGGGCAGACATTATTACTTACATGGGTTAAGTCGTTGACATTGTGGGTGGCCCAGGAGTAGGTGTCTTTTAAAGGGATACTTTGGGATTTTGGCTGTCTACTTCCCCAGAGTCAAATAAACTCCAGGATACCATTTTTATTTCTCTGCATCCAGTATGAAGGAAGTTAGAGAGACTGTAGTTTTGCGAGCCAATACTAACTAGGATTAGCACAATGACTGGAAGTCTATGGTATCTACTAGCATGCTTGCAGTTACCATAGACTTCCAGTCATTGCACTAGTTAGCAACTTCCTTCAAACTGCACGCAGAAACATAAAAATGGTTCATCTTACTCTGGGGAAGTACAGAACCAGTCAAAAGTTTGGACACACCTACCCATTCAAGTGTTTTTCTTAATTTGTTACTCTTTTCTACATTGTAGAATAATAGTGAAGAAACCAAAACTAGGAAATAACACATATGGAATCATGTCGTAACCAAAAAGTGTTAAAATATATTTTATATTCTTCAAAGTAGCCACCATTTATCCTGATGACAGCTTTGGACACTATTGGCATTCTCTCATCCAGCTTCACCTGGAATGCTTTTCCAACAGTCTTGAAGGAGTTCCCACACATGCTGAGCACTTGTTGGCTGCTTTTCCTTCACTCTTCATCTCAGGCCTCCCCCTCCTCTCAGAGCTCAGCAGCAGCTCTATCAGCCTCTTCTGTCTGAGCTGAGGCTCCTTCACTTGGTATTATCCCTCATCGGTCTGTTAGCACACCACCAGTCAGCCAGGCTCTCCTCTCAGCACCTTTTACAAATCTTTTTAAAAAAATACTGAATTTAATGTGTCTGTGTGATGTAGGCCTGTCTTCCTTGGGTAATCCAAGATCACTTTGACCAGGCGTCATCTTATCAGTCACAGCTGAAGGACAGTAAGACACAACAGAGCCCTAAGACCTCCATGCTATAACTGGGATATATGTGGTCTTAAAAGCTTTGGAAATGTATACTAATACTTTCAATCCTGCCTTCAGACAATTCCTTGGAGCGTGAATAATCAGGGTCTGCTCCCAGTTGTCTCAGTCCTTTGGTCACCCTCTGCCTCAGAAGGGGTCACAATGTCAGCAGAAGGTTACACAAAGGGATCAGCTCTACAAGTTGAAATAAAAGGCTCTATCCAGAGGCCAATTAGGAATTGTCTGGAGAATGTAATGTAGTGTTACTGATGTAAAAAAAACAACTATGAAGTAAACCTTGGACTGGCTGCATATGTTCCAAGAGTGAGCATGTATTTCAGAGGAAAGGGAATTGGTGAGACAAAGGTTTTTGAATTCATCGGAAAGTTACCACACATGTAAAGGGAAGTGCAGTCAGCACATACTGCAGCAGCTGTTAGGGCATTATACGCCTTAACATACTGGGGTGAACCAAGGAGACCAGATGAACTCATTGTCTGTTGACTCATTGAAAACCTTTTCTTGTGGTCTTTGGCATTCACAGCTTTGTTCCAGCGATCTTCTGAGCTTCAGAATTATCCATGGAACGAAATCTGTCTCATATGAATTATGAAACTAAAATACCCCCCCCCCGCAGATGATCATCAGTAGTTTGTTTACTTCTTGTGGAAGAAGGATGCAGGCTATGTACTGTGGTATAATGTGGTATTCGCTTCCATCCTGTACGCATTAAAATTGTATAGGTATACAAATTATTTTCTCCCGTTTCTCATTTTTTATTTTATTTGTCATTATAATAGGAAATGGAGTATCATTGATTTCATTCGTTTATTTAATTTTGCACATCTAACGTTCTAATTTCCTCCAGGGGAAATTGTATGGGAATGAATAGGGAAGGGGGAGGAGGCTGTATGCATGTGAATCCCATTGCGATGGAACATCTGGTGGCCCACTCAAATGGTTTCTCTGCTTTTGACGTGCAGATTCTAACCACACAAACCAGTCAAACACAGTGACACACAAAGGCTAGAGGAAAAAACCTTGCCACCACATGTTTTCATACTGATGCTGTGGCACTTTTTGATCAACATATTTTTCTGCACTCATGTGGTCTTGAAGACGGTTTTATTTCTTTTTTTAACCATTGAGACCAGCGAATCTGTGAATAATTGATTTAGTTCTGCTTCTAGTAGCTTTCCTAATGGGGAATTATTTGGTCACAAAGGCATACATTTGTAAATGAGGCTGATAAACCTTTGGTGCGAAAAAGGAGTGTTTTGTCTGACACAGGAATTCTCTTGTCCACTGTTTTGGTTGTCAAGTGTTAAAGCGAAGGCAGGATGTGTACCAGGGCCACAATGGCCCTTTCATACAGGCATCTCAGATGCTGGGATATTCAGTCCTGCCTCTTTTCACAGTGCCCTAATCTCTTTATCAGCTCGCAACAATGAAGGTTTGAGGCCCTCCTTCTCTTCTCCTGAGCCAGACCCCTTGATTCAGGACACTGGAAAGGGGACTGGTCAATACTGACTACAATCTTCCCCTGGACAGCAGCACACTCGGCACTGTCTGAAAGAGTTTGAAGTATGTTGTCACTTTCCATTTGACTCTATGGGTAGTATGGCAGACAATGCTAAAATTGAAAGAGGGAAAAAAGAGAGAAAAGAATGAAATAAAAAGTTTTCCTCTTGCATCTATTATGTATTGTTCGCTTGGGTTGTTTCAAACTGTCAGGGTAGCTTTGCATCAGTGAACCCATTCACCACTCTGGAATTGGCACCTATTAGACCCCACCAGCTCCTCTACTGTGTCTGCAGGGAAGCCATTTTGATTTCTGTCCCAGGGCTGTTTGTCAGTCTCCAATGAAATGGCTTTTCCGTGACTGGAGGCCCCTCTGGGTCATTTCTCATTCTGTGTGTTTGAAAGTGCATTAAAGTATTTTAGGCCCCACTGATTGGTGTGAGGCCAAGTTTCAGCTAATTTCCTACCTCTGCCTCATATCTACGGATATCTTTGAAAAAAATATTCTGAGAATAATTGAAAGTCTTGAGATTATATTGTAGGTAATTGAAAGCAGTTTGGCAATCTTTCCATGGCCTTTGATTATTGGGATAAGTTTTACAGCAGGGAAGAATTTATTACTACATGGGTAAGTGGCTGACATTGTGGGTGGCCCAGGGGTAGGTGTCCATTAAAGGGATACTTTGGGATTTTGGCCGTCTGCTTCCCCAGAGTCAGACAAACTCATGGACACCATTTTTATGTCTCTGCATCCAGTATGAAGGAAGTTATAGGTAGTTTTGCATGCCAATGCTAACTAGCATTAGCACAATGCCTGGAAGTCTATGGTATCTACTAGCATGCTTGGAGTTACCATAGACTGCCAGTCATTGCACTAGTTAGTAACTTCCTTCAAATTGCACGCAGAAACATAACACATGGTGTCCATGAGTTCGTCTTACTTATTCAAGGGTTTTTCTTTATTTGTACTATTTTCTACAATGTAGAATAGTAGTGAAGACATCAAAACTATGAAATAACACACATGGAATCATGTAGTAAGCAAAAAAGTGTTAAACAATCAAAATATATATTCGATTTTAGATTCTTCAAAGTAGCCACCCTTTGTCTTGATGACAGCTTTGCATATGCTTTTCCAACAGTCTTGAAGGAGTTCCCACATGCTGAGCACTTGTTAGCTGATTTTCCTTCACTCTGCGGTCCAACTCATCCTAAACCATCTCAATTTGGCTGAGGTCGGTGATTGTTGAGGTCAGGTCATCTGATGCAACACTCCATCACTCTCCTTGCAAGGGTCAAATAGCCCTTGCACAGCCTGGAGGTGTGTTGGGTCATTTTCCTGTTGAAAATAAATTACAGTCCCACCAAGCACAAACATGGGATGGTGTATCGCTGCAGAATTCTGTGGTAGCCATGCTGCTTAATTGTGCCTTGAAATTTTAAATAAATCACAGATAGTGTCACCAGCAAAACACCCCACACCATCACACCTCCTCCTCCATGCTTCACAGTGGGAACCACACATGCGGAGATCATCCGTTCACCTACTCTGCGTTTCACAAAGACACAGCGGTTGGAATCAAAAATCTCAAATTTGGACTCATCAGACCAAAGGACAGATTTCAACCGGTCTAATGTCTATTGCTCATTTTTCTTGGCCCAAGCATGTCTCTTCTTCTTATTGGTGTCCTTTAGTAGTGGTTTCTTTGCAGCAATTAAACCATGAAGGCCTGATTCATGCAGTCTCTTTTGAACAGTTGCTGTTGATATGTGTCTGTTACTTGAACTCTGTAAAGCATTTATTTGGCCTGCAATTTCAGAGGCTGTTAACTCTAATGAACTTATCCTCTGCAGCAGAGGTAACTCTGGTTCTGAGAGCCAGATTTATTATAGCGCTTGATGGTTTTTCGACTGCACTTTCAAAGGTCTTGAAATGTTCCGTGACTGACCTTCATGTCTTAAAGTAATGATGGACTGTCATTTCCCTTTGCTTATTTGAGCTGTTCTTGCCATAATATAGACTTGGTCTTTTACCAAATATGGCCATCTTCTGTATACCACCACTACCTTGTCACAACACAACTGATTGGCTCAAACACATTAAGAAGGAAATAAATTCCACAAATTAAGTTAGTGTGCCAAGCTGTCATCAAGGCAAAAGGTGGCTACTGTGAAGAATCTCAAATATAATATATATATTGATTTGTTTAACACTTTTTTGGTTACTACATGATTCCATATGTGTTATCTCATATTTGATGTCTTCACTGTTATTCTACAATGTAGAAAATAGAAGAAATAAAGAATAACCCTGGAATGAGTAGGTGTGTCCAAACTTTTGACTGGTACTGTAGATAAAGGGCTTCAATGCCAAAATCCTGAAGTATCCCTTTGAGGAAATATATTATTTTCCCATTCTAATTGAGGCAGTTGAGTATGAGCAGCACAACCAGTGGAGGACCAGGTGTGTCATGACCTGCTCAATGGGAACGACTGTGGGCTGAAAGATGTTTGTCACTCCCGCAAGGACATGGGGGCTGTAATCTCCAGCAAGGCTGTCATTAACATGACACTCAGATGGGTGTAGTAAATGAGGGCCTGATCGTAATGGAGGACAGGAGTGGGAGATGGGAAGGCATGTCTCTTACTGTGCCTTCTACCATCATTATCATTATGATGCCATGGCTCTAGACACTATACATTTAGACAGAAACGCAGTATAACCAGGCGTCACCCAAAAACATGACACAATCAATGAGTCTTTTATATATTTCCCTATTTTTCTTCACCTTTTCATTGTGCAGCTCCGTTGCCCTGCGCGCTTGTTTGTTGAGCTGTAGATCCACTCGGGTGTCCCCAAAAGTTTTCAAAAGCACCATTGCTTGTAAGTGCCCAGCCGTACTTTGGTGTCTCGTTGCTGCCTTGGTTAGACAACTCAAGTTTGCAAAGCCAGTGTGGCTCCAAACACCAAATCCAAATCATTCCCAGCAGTACAATTTGCAGTGCTTCTCGGAGCCTGTGAGCCATTGGTAGCGCTCGTAGTTGGAACTTTGAAAGTGGCGAACCAACCCCTTTCCCGCCTGTAGCAGGCTTTGTAGCGTCGGCGTCGGGCGACCTCTCCTTACAATGTCTAACTTTTCTTGAAAAGTTCGTCTTGAGAATGGCGTTAAATTATATCCTCGACCAAATCGATATCTTCTCCTCCTTCCGCCATTGTGGGTTGACAAAACAGCTTAGTAGTACGCAAATTAATTTGTTTATCAAATTCGGTTTCCTAGTTCTGAGGTTCTGCATAGACCTGCCCATAGGACCTGCCTCTCAATATTGGTAATCCAATCAAAAGACGTGCACGCACTACGCCTGCTAGCTGGCTCCTGTTTAACACTGGAGCCAGCCAGCAGGCGTACAATAGCCAACTCTAAAGCTGATTGGTTGACACTAAATTTTCCTTTCCTTTCCATTCACTTCAAGCTACAAGCACCCGCACTGTTGATTCTGAAGGCCTGAGGGCAGATTTTAGACCCCTGGCAACTCATGATGGCTCAATATGATTGGATAAAAGATCTAACATAAAGACCAGCCCTCCAAATCTCAACCTGGGGCTGGAAGCAGTGCAACCAAGGGGAAAGCTATGAAATGAAGAGTATAACTCTTACTCTGGGGAATAATTGAATACATATTTGTGGGAAAATAGATATATTTTTAAATTATATTCTGATGATGTTTAGGCCAGCAGAGAAGGCCTTGCTGGCCCTGATGGCCCACCACTGCCCCCGACACACCCACCAATACACACAAGGGAGCAAACAGGCCCCAGTTTCTATTTTCTATAATGTAAAACGGTAGTATTTTCATGTGCTGCCCAAAATGCTCATTCCTGTTAGTTCTTAGCCCTCCTTTCCCAACAATCAAACCATTCACCTTTTATTTACTTTACACTGGGAGGAAACCTACTTTCCTTTTGAAGACCAGACAGCTGCTTCCATTTGAACTACTCTCCTTAGTTACAGCAGAGCTCTGGTTTATTCAATGGCTTCCTAAGTGATGACTATGCAGTGCACTGTAAACGTAAGACTTCATCTTCGGTAATGTGTAACCTTTATTTAACCAGGCAAGTCAGTTCAGGACAAATTCTTATTTACAATGAGAGAGAGAGCCTACCCCGGCCAAACCCGGACTACGCTGGGCCAATTGTGCGTCGCCCTATGGGACTCCCAATCACGGCCAGATGTGATACAGCCTGAACAGCCTGAATTCGAACTAGGGACTGTAGTGACGCCTCGTGCACTGAAATGCAGTGCCTTAGACCACTGCGCCACTCAGGAGCCCGAAGAGTGGCTCCTTTGAAGAATCTAAAATCTAATATACATTTTGATTTGTTTAATACTTTTTTGATTACTACATGATTCCATATGTGTTATTTTGTAGTTTTGATGTCTTCACTATTATTCTACAACGTAGAAAATAGTAAAGATAAGGAAAAACCCTTGAATGAGTAGGTGTGTCCAAACATTTGACTGGTACTTAGGTTACAGCGCTTAGATTTCATGGATGAATATTGTATGTTGAAGTGGAACCTAATGATCTGTTTCTGTCTTCTGTCCTTTTTAAATAGGATAGATTGGCTGTATGGGCCATGATATAGGTCGAATGTGATACTCTGCCTATAATCAGCCTGAGTAGGCCTATAACTCCATTCCTATTCTTTTCAGAGTTTAGAGACTTTTTTATCAAATTGGAAATGAGTTGCGGCTGTGGCGTACTCCATGCTTTTTGCTAAAACAGTACGTGCTAAAAAGTATGTGACAATGAGTACATAGAATACAATTTAAGTATGTAGCACACTAGTATGGATATTCAGACACAGCCAGTGTCTTCTGTTGTTTCGAGAGAGGTGCAGCAGCCTTGGTCTCAGTACATCCACCTGAATAAAGCATTTCAAAAACAATTTGCCAATGCAGCTTTGAAAGAGGGGGCGCTTGCATGCCTCACAGTTAGATTTGTGTTTGGCGGAAACGCTGACGTTTCTTGTACCCTCGTCCTTGGTGCCTTTATCTGCTCCCATCTCCTGCTCAGGGCTTGGCAGGTTGCCATAGAAATAGCTAAAGGGCACAATTCAATAAAAAGTGTAAAGGCTCACCTGTTAGGCCCATAAATATGCCAGGTGTATAGTAGCTCATACTGATGGCTATATATTTTTAAATCCATGAAAAATGTGGGTGTAAATGATCAGGGGTTATGCTGAGGTGAGCACACAGATTGACTTCCTTTTCCCATTCACAAGCCACTAAACAGTACAGCACTTGGACTACCACTGGCACTTAATATGAGCAATTACATGCCTGACTAGAATTTGAGATCTCAGTTTTGGGGATTTAGTTGAGTCTCTTGGGTGTTTGTATGGGTTGATAAGTGGCCCTGTGATACTGTGTGTGGCTACATTAGGGACTGAAGCTGGAGCCGCACTTGGCAGTAAGAACAGGCAGATGTGGCCATTTATCACCCGCCGTCGCTCTGCAAGCAAAGCAGCACCTGGGGGCCTGTGCAGGAGGGTGAAAGACTGAGGTAAAGGAAGAAAGAGAGACGGGAGGATGAGGGAGAGACAGAGAGATCGAGGGTCAGACAGGAATGTGCATGTCTGCCAAAGCCATTAGAAAGTGAAGCTGCTCGGCCTCCACTGAGATTTCTGAATGGATTTGCACAGATATGACATTGATACTAAACTGACCTAATATTTTTCTCCTGCACCTCCCAATCCTGTCTGGCAGGCTATTCACAGGTGTTTTTCAAAAGAGCCATTGTAAAAATGCATATACTCCATCTTACTCTAACTTAGCTGATACATAAGCATACATGCATCCAGTGAGACTTGCTGGGTTCTGTTGGTATCTGGGTTTTGCGAGCCCCTGCTTTGGTAATGTGTCAAATAAAGTTGACCAGTGCCACACAACACCCATTTTCCCCAATGTTAGTGTTCTGAATGTAGCAACCTTAGCTGGTTAGTCCCCCTGACCCACCTTATTCTGAAATGGCTTTTCAATGACAAAGTGGAGCTGCAAGAGAAAGGAACTTGACAAAACCTATGTCATAAACCATTTATAGTGCAGCTCCATCATAGCGCCCAATGTCAAATCAGCCTGAATAGTTCATTAAGAATAAATGTTTTCAATAATAATCGCACATGGTTTAATGGAAACAATAACAGATAATGACTGGCCAGTGGCAGCTCTCGAAGTCTAGGGATTGACTTGAAAAAAGTAAGATTGAGGAGAAAAAAAATAATGGACGGAAAGTTTAGTCACTGTGGGAGTATAGTTGAGACTGGGACTTTCCAGTATTGCGATGCAGACAGGGCACCACATTGTGTGTGTGTGTGTGTGTGTGTGTGTGTGTGTGTGTGTCTGTCTGTCTGTCTGTCTGTCTGTCTGTCTGTCTGTCTGTCTGTCTGTCTGTCTGTCTGTCTGTCTGTCTGTCTGTCTGTCTGTCTGTCTGTCTGTCTGTGAGCGGCTCTGTGCTGTCTGGGTGCAAACATTTGTGCAAACATCTCTTATAAACATTTGGAATCTGTGTCTGTGCCCATAGAGGTCCTATAATTCCATTCACATTTGTGACTCATCACCAGTATATATACACCTGTTCTGAAAGGCCCCAGAGTCTGCAACACCACTAAGCAAGGAGCACCACGAAGCAAGCTGCACCATGAAGACCAAGGAGCTCTCCAAACAGGTCAGGGACAAAGTTGTGGAGAAGTACAGATCAGGGTTGGGTTATAAAAAGGAAAACGCTATGTCTGGCGCAAAACCAACACCTCTCATCACCCGAGAACACCATCCCCATAGTGAAGCATGGTGGTGGCAGCATCTTGCTGTGGGGATGTTTTTCATCAGCGGGGACTGGGAAACTGGTCAGAATTGAAGGAATGGTCGATGGCGCTAAATACAGGGAAATTCTTGAGGGAATCCTGTTTCAGTCTTCCAGAGATTTGAGACTGGGACGGAGGTTCACCTTCCAGCAGTACAATGACTCTAATGATACTGCTAAAGCAACACTCAATTGGTTTAAGGGGAAACATTTAAATGTCTTGGAATGGCCTAGTCAAAGCCCAGACCTCAGTCCAATTGAGAATCTGTGGTATGACTTAAAGATTGCTGTAGACCAGCGGAAGCCATCCAACTTGAAGGAGCTGGAGCAGTTTTGCCTTGAAGAATGGGCAGAAATCCCAGTGGCTAGATGTGCCAAGCTTATAGAGACATACCCCAAGAGACTTGCAGCTGTAATTGCTGCAAAAGGTGGCTCTACAAAGTATTGACTTTTGGGGGGTGTGGGGGGCGATTATTTTTTTGTTGTTGTCTTATTTCTTGTGTGTTTCACCCCCCAAAAATATGTTGCATCTTCGAGGTAGTGGGCATGTTGTGTAAATCAAATGATGGCCTCTACCCCAACACGGGTAGAATCCGCCACTCCACCAGATACTTGCCGTAAGCTCTGGACCTGTGCATCGGATCATCACTGCTATCGCGTGGCTATTGTGGCTAACGCCCCTGCCCCGAAGCTAGCACCAGTTAGCTGAGAGCCAGGCGCATCTTCCGACTAACAAACGAAATTACTACAACTACAATTACCTCTTTCGCCTTCTGGTCTGGACCCTTTGTCAACACGGCGCCCCGCCGTACCACCACGACTGGTCTGCAGACTTAACCCCATCCTCTGTGCCCTCAACCGGCCTTTGCCGGACATCGGAGCAGACGCTTCTACTTACCCCGGCCTGCTAACTTTAAATGCCGTGTCTCCCGCGTGCTAGCTTAGTAACGACTACCCCACGGCTTCCCTGTTCCATCTATTGCTGTTCACTGGACCTATGATCACTTGGCTACATAGCTGATGCCTACTGTTCATTAATCACGGTACTCCATTTTGTTTATTTTTTGTTTATCTGTCGGCCCCAACTCAGGCCGTGTGTAGTTAACCGACCTTCTCTACCCATTCATCGCCATTTTACCTGTTGTTGTTGTCTTAGCTGATTAACTGTTGTTGTCTTACCCATTGTTGCCTTAGCTAGCTCTCCCAATCAACACCTGTGATTGCTTCATGTCACTCTCATGTCACTCTCACATGTCAATAATGTCAATATGCCTTGCACACTGTTGTTTAGGATAAATATTATTGTCTTAGTTTACTGCAGAGCCCCTAGTCCCATTCAACATACCTCAGATACCTCCTTTGTCCCACCTCCCACACATGTGATGACCTTACCTAGCATAACTAGCCCGTGCAGAGATGCAACCTCTGTTGTCATCACTCAGTGCCTGGGTTTACCTCCACTGTATCCACACCCCACCATATCCCTGTCTGTACATTGTGCCCTGAATCTATTCTACCACGCCCAGAAATCTGCTCCTTTTATTCTCTGTCCCCAAAGCACTAGACGGACAGTTTTGATAGCCTTTAGCCGTACCCTCATGGTGATGTGGAGGTTAACCCAGGCCCTGCATGTCCCCAGGCACTCTCATTTGTTGACTTCAGTAACAGAAAAGGCCTTGGTATCATGCATGTTAACATCAGAAGCCTCCTCCCTAAGTTTGTTTTACTTACTGCTTTAGCACACTCCGCCAACCCTGATGTCCTTGCTGTGTCAGAATCCTGGCTAAGGAAGGCCACAAAATTCTGAGATTACCATTCCCAACTACAACATTTTCCGTCAAGATAGAACTTTCAAAGGGAGAGGAGTTGCAATCTACTGCAGAGATAGCCTGCAAAGTTCTGTAATACTTTACAGGTCTATCTATGCCCAAAGTTCGAGCTTCTAATTTTAAAAATGACTCTCTCCAGAAATAAGTCTCTCACTGTTACCGCCTGTTATAGACCCCACTCAGCTCCCAGCTTTGCCCTGGACACCATATGTGAAATGATTGCACCCCATCTATCTTCAGAGTTTGTTCTGCTAGGTGACCTAAACTGGGATATGCTTAACACCCCAGCAGTCCTACAATCTAAGATATATGCCCTCAATCTCACACAAATTATCAAGGAACCCACCAGGTACAACCCTAAATCTGTAAACATGGGCACCGTCATAAATATTATCCTGACCAACTTCCCCTTCAAATACACCTCTGCTGTTTTCAACCAGGATCTCAGCGATCACTGCCTCATTACCTCCATCCGCTATGGGTCCGTGGTGAAACGACCACCCCTCATCACTGTCAAACGCTCTCTAAAACACTTCTGCGAGCAGGCCTTTCTAATCGACCTGGCCCGGGTATCCTGGAAGGATATTGACCTCATCCCGTCAGTCGAGGATACCTGGTCGTCCTTTAAAAGTAATTTCTTCACCTATCTTAAATAAGCATGCACCTTTCAAAAAATGTAGAACTAAGAACAGATATAGACCTTGGTTCATTCCAGACCTGACTGCCCATGGCCAGCACAAAACATCCTGTGGCGGACTGCACTAGCATCGAATAGTCCCCGCGATATGCAACTTTTCAGGGAAATCAGGAACCAATACACGCAGTCAGTCAGTAAAGTAATGGCTAGCTTTTTCAAACAGAAATTTGTATCCTGTAGCTCTAACTCCAAAACGTTTTGTGACACTGTAAAGTCCATGGAGAATAAGAGCACCTCCCCCCAGCTTCCCACTGCACTGAGGATAGGTAACACTGTCACCACCGATAAATCCACGATAATCGAGAATTTCAAAAAGCATTTCTCTATGGCTGGCCATGCTTTCCTCCTGGCTACCCCAACCCCGGCCAACAGCTCTGCACCCCCCGCAGTTACTTGCCCAAGCCTCCTTAGCTTCTCATTCACCCAAATCCAGATAGCAGATGTTCTGAAAGAGCTGCAAAACCTGGAACCGTACAAATCAGCTGGGCTAGACAATCTGGACCCTCTCTTTCTAAAATTATCCACCGCCATTGTTGCAACCCCTATTACCAGTCTGTTCAACCTCTCTTTCGTATCGCCCTCTTCAAAGGGGTTGACACTCTAGACCCAAACTGTTATAGACCTATTTCCATCCTACCCTGCCTTTCTAAAGTCTTTGAAAGCCAAGTTAAAAAAGCTGAGCTTCAATGCCATACACCACTCCTTCCGTGGCCTCCAACTGCTCTTAAACGCTAGTAAAACCAAATGCATGCTTTTCAACCTTTCGCTGCCGCACCCAACTAGCATCACTACTCTGGACGGTTCTGACTTAGAATATGTGGACATCTACAAATACCTAGGTGTCTGGCTAGACTGTAACCACTCCTTCCAGACTCAGATTAAACATCTCCAATCCGAAGTTAAATCTATATTCGGCTTCCTATTTCGCAACAAAGCCTCCTTCACTCACACTGCCAAACATACCCTCGTAAAACTGACTACCCTACCGATCCTCGACTTCGGCGATGTCATTTACAAAATAGCTTCCAATACTTTACTCAGCAAACTGGATGCAGTCTATCACAGTGCCGTCCGTTTTTTCACCAAAGCCCCTTATACCACCCACCACTGTGACCTGTATGCTCTAGTCGGCTGGCCCTCGCTACATATTCGTCGCCAGAACCACTGGCTCCAGGTAATCTATAAGTCTATGCTAGGTAAAGCTCCACCTTATCTAAGCTCACTGGTCACGATAACAACACCGCCGCACTCCAGCAGGTATATTTTACTGGTTATCCCCTAAGCTAACTCCTATTTTGGCCACCTTTCCTTCCAGTTCTCTGCTGCCAATGACTGGAACGAATTGCAAAAATCACTGAAGCTGGAGACTTATATTTCCCTCACTAGCTGGAAACATCAGCTATCTGAGCAGCTAACTGATCACTGCAGCTGTACATAGCCCATCCAATCTACCTACCTCATCCCCATATTGTTTTTATTTACTTTTCTGCTCTTTTGCACAGCTTGCACATCATCATCTGCTAATCTATCACTCCAGTGTTAATTTGACAAACTTTAATTCCTTCGCTACTATGGCCTATTCATTGCCTTACCTTCTCACGCCATTTGCACACACTGTATATAGACTTTCTTTTTTTCTATTGTTTCTATTTTTCTATTATTCCATGTGTATCTCTGTGTTGTTCTTTGTGTCGCACTGCTTTGCTTTATCTTGGCCAGGTCGCAGTTGTAAATGAGAACTTGTTCTCAACTTGCTGATCTGGTTAAATAAAGGTGGAATAAATAAAAAATACAAACCTCCAAAAAAATCCACTTTAATTCCAGGTTGTAATGCAACAAAATAGGAAAAATGCCAAAGGGGTGAATACTTTCACAAGCCACTGTACAACACGGTTGGACGCGTCTCCTCTCTGATGCCATACATGGTTGCCCTTAGTTTGATGTAATCCAGACTGGTGTTTCCTCCATCTTCTTAACTCGGTCCTTCAGAAAGTGGAGAGTATACACATAACGTTAGCTAGCGAGCCAGCCAGCTAGCTAAAGTTAGCTAGCTAACAGTATACTTTAACTTGACATTTGGTTTATGCCGTTTTACTACGCTTTTTTTTTTAAAGCCGCGTTTACACAATTACCTAGACATAATGATCAGCTCCAATAGACAGACGAATGCTATGTGGAAGACCAATCCAAACTCATCTCGGCATGTCCAGCCCACTCATTATCTCAGCCAATCATGGCTACGATTATTTAGCTAATCCAACTAGGCTTGTGTTTTAACCATTTAACCATGTAATTTAACCATGTAATTTATTCATATTTACAGATGGCATACAAGTTTGATATTAAGGCAAATGAAAGTTCACATTTTCGAGAAGGCATTTCTGCCAAAAAACGCATTTTGATAAAGTAATGTGCCTAGTTTCCTGAATCGGGTCACATTTCTGTTCACACATGCTTTAGCATATAGGGCATTCATTCAGACTTGGGAAATTACGCCTTTCTTACGCAAACCTATCCTCCGCACTTCTCAGTAGTTGGTATTCAGACTTAACTTATGAAGGTGCGTAACGGGCTTTGCAGGCATGGTTCCCTTGCACGCACTGAATAAATGTAAATCAACTGCTTAAAACTCTTCCTCTTGCAGATTTTCTCATGGAGTTTTCAATCAATAGGTTTTTCAGTACATTTATTTCAAGCCATCCCTTTAAATATTGTGTACACTTAAGTTAGAATTTTGTCGACAGACTCACAAGAATATATCGAGAGAACGGTTTAAGAATATTAGGGATCAATGTAAGAAAGCCATCTAAATATTTGTCTCTGTTTCAGCACCTGTTGGTATATTTGAAAATACTCCGATTTTATAGATTATTTAGGGTTAGGAAAGTATTTATGAATCAATAAAAGCAGGTTTGGAGTGCCTTTATGCACGAAAGAAAGAAAAAGGTGGTTTGATTAATTCTGAACATTGCCACATTTAGTTATTTAACCCATTGTGATGTTGGAAGATTAGTGTTCATAGAATTATAATAGGGAGAATAGTGTACAATAGTAGGATATACCATTGTCTATTGCCCGCACTAACTATGGAACTGTGTGATGACACAGCCAAGTATTGCGCCACATGTCGGATTCAAACTGTTACGGCTTGGTCTGCGATCCGATTTAATTAGCATAGTTTTCTTTTTTTACATGATCAAATGCTACTAATGATCCTCCGTAACAACCACATGGCTGTGACATCGTTTACAGAGGAAGCAGATGAAAGTAAACGAAACAACGTAATTAAATGGAATGATAATGTAGGCCATACCAACTGAAGGGAGCTAATAGTCAATTGGCAGTTGAATCTGTTGTTAGGCCTATTCCAGCAAGTTAAAAAACTATGAAATTTAAATTCTGCAGAATGGAATTTCATTAAGTTTATTATGGGAAGTTGATATATTGATATGCTTCAGTTTATCTGTACATATGACTGGTTTCACATTTGTCTGTAGCGTATATTAAAACAAACATACCTGTACAATATATATTTACAAATCCCTCAATTGCTCTTTTTTCCCCCACTTGGAACCAGTAGGTTCGCTCGGCCTTATTCATGGTTTCCTTACACGTAAAGGTGGTGGAATTACTAGGAACTTAAGTCAAAGTCAGAATACAGCGTATCTGTAAACACACCTCTGCCACACCGTAAGTTATTAGATCTCCACACGATCAAAATGAATAGCAGGTGAATAGCACGCTATTCTCATGCTTAAATTCATGGTCAGAATTCGCATTGAGTCAAAAGTGCATAGAAAGGGAATTACGATATGTTCCATTTATGCCCGCTTAACTCGGGTCGGAATCAGGCCCATAATTTACAGGTACAGTAACTGCCATAAGGGAAACGCTGGCATAAAGTGACTTAAAGCGACACCATTCTTCCACAAGAAATTCCATTATTTGGTGTTTTGTTGATGGTGGTGGAAAACGCTGTCTCAGGCGTCACTTCAGAATCTCCCATACGTGTTCATTTGGGTTGAGATCTAGCGGCATATGGCATATGGTTTACATCATTTTCATGCTCATCAAAACCCTGTGGATGGGGCATTATTATCCTATCGGGGCATCGCCATGGTAGCCAAAATCATGGCCTGCCCAGCATTTTTATACATGACCCTAATCGTGATGGGATGTTAATTGATTATTAACTCAGGAACCACACCTGTGTGTATATAATTTGCATCCCTCATTTGCACAAGTGTTGCCATTATTGGAGATCAAACGTAAATGAGGGTATACACAGCTGGCATATATATTGTACTCGTAATAATACAAACGTGTCCCCTCACTGAAGCAATTATGACATTTTCCAGATAGGTAATGAATTGTGTTTACTTCAGAAGTTATCCAATTTAACTTACCCTATTGTGTTGCAAGAAAAAGTTCATACGCAACCATTAAGCATCTGAAGCTGGAGAGCAGGGCACGTTGAATGGAAATGATTGAATGATGCATTATTTAAATAGTGAGGAGTCGAGCTGGCTGGCTCAAACCATTTTCATTATGATATGAATTATTTCACATTGTAGTCTGTGCAATAATCAAGGGCCATGGTGAAAGAGTGAGAGATAGCGAGGGAGAATGTATGCGAGCGAGTTATTGAGACTGAAAAGGAAGAGAGAGGGGACAGAGAGTGAGGGAGGTCGAGTCTGAAAGCGAGGAGCTTATTTCACACTGGATCTAGCTCACCGGAACTAATCAGCCATGATGGAGTTGTAGGCAGAACGCACAGAAATCCTCATAACGTTGAAAATGACAGATTTAGTCATTACTGGCAGAGCGGAGCATACAGTGGGAAACCTGCATCTCCTGGTCCCCTCAGTGAGTGGGCGTGTGTGAGGGGAGGAGAGCAGCCAACATTGATGAATGGGCCCCAACTGGGTCCGATTTTGCAGCGTAGAGGCTGGCACAGAGGGAGAGAGAAAGGGAGAGAGAAAGGGAGAGAGAGGGAGAGACAGAGGTGGGTGAGGGAGGGGTGGTTAGAGGAGAGAGTCCTTTAGCATCCTTGCCACTGCTGCAGCCAAGTTCGTCCGCACCAATGACTCTTAACACCTGTAAATAAGCCCCTGCCAAAGGCTTATTTATGAAATGATTCAAGGTTATCGATTTCTCCCACCCATGTAACAAAGTTTGCGGGGAGTTTTCACTGTGCGGGCAAATTGTGAACGTCCAATCGGAGGGAATGAATCAGTGGCATAGAGAGTGAGCCAAGCTATGTTTAGTATTCACCAAAGTAGGCCTGAGCCTCTTTTAATTTGGCAAGCGACAGCGGGTGTATGTCAACACCTCCCACCTCACCTCTGGCCAGTGTGCTGTGAAGTAATGGCTGTTTAAATGGAGAAGGCGACTCTAATAGAAGAGCATTTATTTTCCGGAGCGTCTCCCACTCTGACTCATGTCACTTGATATTCATTGGAGGCTGTCTCAGCGCAGCTAGCTCAGGGCTTACTCTTATCAAGATAACCATTCAGTGGCCTAGCTCTTTTGACTACTCCAGGAAATAAAAAAGAAATACTATAGGTTACTTACCAATGACAACAAAAAAAGCAAAGAAGAGAAATTGCACTTCCTTATCATTAGAAGAGGAAGATGCCTTATCCTTTAGGACTGATAGTTCCAGCCTGGCATTAGAAACAGGCTCCTTACAAGTGGAGAGAAGGGTGGAAATATTCATTCAAATCATGCAATATTGACTATTGAAATGGTGTAAGGCGAAGTTCAGGAATTTAGAGTATGGCAGATTACCCAAGGGCTTATCTCATTAAATGCAGTTGCTTTATCTTAAATAGGGCGAGTTCTTCAAACGTCCTCCACTACACTAATGATCTATTATGTATTGCATGGCTATTCAATTCTATGCTATTTTTATCAGAAGGAATCTCCTCCCCTGAGAGAGCTGCAGTATCATAAACGAACAAATACCAATGTTTAAATAGCATTTGATCATTTTCACAGCATATACTTTACTCCTATGCAGTTTGAAGATGTATGGAGATAGATTGATGCAATCTAATATCTGGCATTGCAAGTCCTATTAGTCAGCACTGGTGAGAGACTAAGTCATTTGCTTTGAGTTGCGAAGTCAAGTAGTATGGTTTATAAACTGAAAGACGGACTTAAATGATTTGATGTTTATTTTTTCCTCCTGGCTGAAACATAGATTTTGAATCGGACACCCCTGCTGCTGAGGCTAAATGTACGTTAAAAGCATATTGAATTTCCCTCAATTGCTGGTTTTCTATACAGGTAATACGATGCGGTGGCAGCATCTCCTTCAGAATGAATCACCAGTCAAGGAGGCAAAGTGGAGGGATTTAATTTGGGCACAAGTAGGGTGAGCGTCAGCAGAGGAGGTCAGCGACCTCTATCTGGATAAATAAAGGACGGTCGTTTGGTGGCAGAAGCTCATAATCGGGCAAATACATATTCAACAGCTTATCCATAAACATCATCCACAAGAGGTGAGCTCTGCTCTGAATAATAACATACAGGGGAAAAGATTCAGGCTCGGGGAATGAGCGTTTTTTTCCCTTAACTGTCCAGGCCTACTTTATGTCCCCCATCCTCCCTACTCCCACTCCAACCTCTCTCTACTCCAAATGTATTAGCTGTGCAATTCCACTCTGGCTCTCCTGCTGTCGTTACACACACAGACTCGCTCACCTTGGCTAGGTAATCTTCTCTTCAACCATGGAAAAATGGCGAGTATCTTTGATAAGGAATGGGGAAGGTCGAATAAATGGCACTGAAACTCATTACGAGGGTGTGCTCCTATTGTATAATTCATACAAAATGCAAAATGAAAAGCTGCCGGGGTGTTGCTAAAGACTAGGTGATTCATCTCCCTTTCCCTCCATCTCACATATTTCATGTTTTGAAAGGACAGGTAAAAGAAAACATAGCTGCTGAAAAGAGTGACAGCAGAGTTGACTTGAATAATGTAATTTGTCGTTATCGACAGCTCAATGGATGAGTCAAATAGGTGGCTCTGAAAGGAAGAGTGGGTGAATGATGCTTGTCAAAGCTGACGTTCCGATTGGCTTTTCTCTCCAATGACCTTATGTTTGTTCCCTGGCTAGTATGACATGTTTTCTGTTGGGGACTGGTATTAAGCCGATCCGCTCTGAATACTTGGATTTCATCCAAGCTTGTTTTTGAGCCACCATATTCTTCATCCAGCGATGTGTAATAGAAAATGTAAACTGTCGTTTATTTTTTGGGGATTCTGCATTGGACAAACCCTCTGGCCCTCCTCTACTCGATAGTCCTGTCAGATGGCTAGGTGGGTTGTTGTCCTTGGTTCACTAAATCAATGTGGCATGGATAAAGCTGGTCTCTTCTGAGGAGATTTCCTCTGATTCTGTTCAATTACCTTTTGCACTTGCTGTGTATGGTGACACGTGAGGCTTGTGGTTACTTAGTCATTCAGTTTGTTCTCCCACGTTTCATTTGAAGTGTGTGGGGAGGGGAATCAATCCCATACAGAGCTGTCAGTCACATCGCCCGTGCACACATCTCCAGGGGATTGCAGAAGGTTTGCAGAGTGTTTCTTTAAGGTGATTTATTTTTGTGTTACTTTGCATTTATATTGACTTTGGCAATCTGTTATTTTTCTATATATCTATATTTTATGTCCACATGTACATTTTGCTTGCAGAACACATCATGTGGGCTGGTGTTCTTGTAAAGCACGTGTCAAACTCAATTCACACAAGGCTGAGTGACTGCGGGTTGTCGCTTCTCCTTTCGTACTTGAGGAATTAAGGTCACTAATTAGGAGGGAACTCCCCTCACCTGGTTGTCTAGGTCTTAATTGAAAGGAAAAAAACAAAAAGCAGCAGACCCTAGGCCCTCCACGGAATGAGTTGGACAAAGCAATAAGTTGCAAAATATCTGCTTATGTTCAACAAGACATCATTAGTCTTTTCTATGAGCTTCTCTTACAGTGGTTTTACCAAAGGAACTGGTTTGAGTATGATATTGTGAAAAAAAAAATGTGAGAAGTTGGAGGACATTTCAGAATAGCCTATGATTTATATGTGAGTAATCCAGGAATGTGTCCTCAATCAGCCTGACTAACCGATGTCTGTATGTAGCATCGCTACTGTATATAGCCTGTCTTTTAACTGTTGATTTATTTCTTTACCTACCTATTGTTCACCTAATACCTTTTTTTGCACTATTGGTTAGAGCCTGTAAGTAAGCATTTCACTGTAAGGTCTATACCAGTTGTATTCGGCGCACGTGACAAACTTTGATTTGATTTGAGATATGCTCAGTGGTGATATGCGTGTGTGTGACTAGAATGACTAACATCAAATGTAGGGGAAGTGGGAAACGGTTATCTGGGGTAAATACTGGACTTAGTGCCCCAGGAGGAAGTTGTGTCCTTCATGCAGCTCTGCCTGGCATTGTTTGACACAGTCATCTTAATTAGACTTGCAGAACAGATGAACCCAGTCTTGCTGGCATTTTTTCATGTCATTTTGGCCCTGTTCAGCTATGTTGGTCGTGTGTGTGTAATTGACTTCGAAACATTGGCATCGTTGCCACCTGTCAATTCCACACAGCTGTGGCCTGCAAAATCCTCCCGAAAGCTGGTATAATTCTAGCTGCTTATGCTCTGCCTGAACGCTCTCTCATTGATTCTGCTCATGCAGCCATGCATCATTGGTAAGAGCAGAGTAGAGTATAGGTTGGGTCCACAAGCACTGCTCCTGTTCTCACAGTATCAGAGTTTAGGTTGAATACCAAGGCCTGAAAGAATGCAGCTGCTGCATAATGTCTAGGGACATAGCTCTCAATTTAATTGGTGTGCCCTCTCCTATGTTCTACAGTAGCATGAATGACTGAGATGTGAAAGATAACTGACATTTTTTAAACATTTAAAAAAAAAAGTTTCTCAGATGGAGGTGCTTAGCTGATATAATTGTGCTGCATTTCAGTGTGGAAGCGTTTCTGTGGTCTCTAAACACCTCCCTCTGCAACTGGATCCTGGACTTCCTGACAGGCCGCCCCCAGGTGGTGAGGGTAGGTAGCAACACATCTACCACACTGATCCTCAACACTTGAACTCCCCAGGGGTGCGTGCTCAGTCCCCTCCTGTACTCCCTGTTCACCCACGACTGTCCACCCTCAATGTAACCAAGACTAAGGAGATGATTGTGGACTACAGGAAAAGGAGGACCAAGCACGCCCCCATTCCCATCGACGGGGCTGTAGTGGAGCAGGTTGAGAACTTAAAGTTCCTTGGTGTCCACATCAACAACAATCTAGAATGGTCCAAACACACCAAGACAGTAGTTTTTTTTTATTTTTCCTTTATTTAATTAGGCAAGTCAGTTAAGAACAAATTCTTATTTTCAATGACAGCCTAGGAACAGTGGGTTAACTGCCTGTTCAGGGGCAGAACGACAGATTTGTACCTTGTCAGCTTGGGGATTTGAACTTGCAACCTTCTGGTTACTAGCCCAACGCTCTAACCACTAGGCTAGTGAAGAGGGCACGACAAAGCCTATTCCCCCTCAGGAAACTAAAAAGATTTGGCATGGGTCCTGAGAGCCTCATAAGGTTCCACAGCTGCAACATTGAGAGCATCCTGACTGGTTGCATCACTGCCTGGTACGGCAATTGCTCGGCCTCTGACCGCAAGGCACTACAGAGGGTAGTGCGTACGTCCCAGTACATCACTGGGGCTAAGCTGTCTGCCATCTAGGACCTCTACACCAGGCGGTGTCAGAGGAAGGCCCTACAAAATTGTCAAAGATCCCTGCCATGCCAGTCATAGACTGTTCTCTCTACTAGCGCATGGCAAGTGGTACCGGAGTGCCCAGTCTATGACAAAAAGACTTCTCAACAGTTTTTACCCCCAAGCCATAATCAAATGGCTACCCGGACTATTTGCATTGTGTCCACCCCAACCCCTCTTTTACGCTGCCGCTACTCTCTGTTTATCATATATGCATAGTCACTTTAACTATACATTCATGTACATACTACCTCAATTGGGCTGACCAACCAGTGCTCCCGCACATTGGCTAACATGGCTATCTGCACTGTGTCCCACCACCCGCCACCCACCACCCGCCAACCCCTCTCTTACTTTGCTGCTACTCTCTGCTCATCATATATGCATAGTCATTTTAACCATATCTACATGTACATACTACCTCAATCAGCCTGACTATCCGGTGTCTGTATGTAGCCTCGCTACTTTTATAACCTCGCTACTGTATATAGCCTGTCTTTTTTTTACTGTTGTTTTATTTCTTTACTTACCTATTGTTTGCCTAATACCTTTTTTTGCACTATTGGTTAGAGCCTGTAAGTAAGCATTTCACTGTAAGGTCTACACCTGTTGCATTCGGCGTAGGTGAAAAATAAACTTTGATTTGATTTGATGAGCGTGAATGTCCATGGGCATGCTACGGTGCACCTAAGAGATTCCATGGTGTCTGATTGATGTTGTCTGTCAGACTGATGATGTTCCCATCAAGGGGGAAACGAAACCCGTTATGGATTTGATAGGTCTGTGTGTCATTGTGTGGAAATAGTCTGACTTTGCAGCGTTTTAAAAGACAGAGCGAGGAATTATGACTGCTGTAGGGGGAAGTCCGTGTTGTGTAACAGTTCCTTGGGATGAAAAAAAAGAGAGATATACTCAAATCCTTTCCATATGTCCGTGCAGCTTAATGCAATTTATTTCATTGGTACAATAAGAATTCCTCCCTCACTGCTGTCATAAATAGTATATGCCAGTTTTACAGAATTACAGTGGAAAAAAGGCAAGTAATGTGAAGGGGAGATGTTTTAATCTGACTAATAAAATGAAGTGTAAGAATGTATAAACAAGACTTTCTGCTATTCAACCTGATATAATGTAATGTCGACTGTTGGAGCATTCAGTTACTGTACACTCAATCACAGGACAACTTTTATTAAACAGCTTCATTTTGTGTATTTTAGAGAGAAGCCGTTCATGATAACTCATTACGGAGAATGAAAACCTAGAGGGTTTCATCAGTAACAGACCCATTGCTTGCATAGTTTTTTTTAAAGCATACAGCTCTATGCACAATAACTATTTTTTTTATAATTTCCATAGAACATTTTACAAAAATAGATTTACTCGAACAGTGCAGATGTAAGGTTTGGCAACAGACTGGCGGTAAAATCTTCCTCCGTTTTGTACGTGACTATGTTTTCTTAATTAAGTAGCTTCTCCAAATTAAGATTCAAAGATGTCTGCAGAAAGAATGGGGTGTCAGCTATGATAGGATACCTTGAGTTTGAAAAAAAATCTATTTTGGTTATCGAACTACAGTAAGTGAAGTGGATTAACACCCGGTAACAGAATGGCGGTAAGAGAATTTAATCACGGGTCCCTGATCTGTACAATACAGAAATTAACAATTGTGAATGTCATTATCTACGTACATGGTGATGCATCCTGAAAGGTACACAAAGGTAGAACATTTGTACTGTATATCCTCCTTGCATGTTTGGGTATTATTCTTAGCTCCACCCCCAAAACAAGACCACAGAGAGAGACTGTTTTCACACTCTTGCTTTGACCACCACGTGACAGAACGATAAAATGAATCATTTATAAGCTGAACACAACAGTATGCCACTGGAAGGGAGGACAGTAGCAGGTGACCCAACTGTTGTTTGTGACTACTATGAATTCCCGTTGTAGCCAATTCACTTGCAGTCGTTCTGTTACACTTTTTTTTGGTAACAGAATGACATGTTTTAATCACTAAATGAATCATAGAAAGGCGTTTTCAGACGTTTTCAGCTTTCAGAAATTGTGTACAGATCCTTGCGACCTTGGGGCCGTGCATTGTTATGCTGAAACATGAGGGGATGGCGGCAGATGCTTCTAAATCTGCGTTGTTTGCTGTTTGGGGTTTTAGGCTGGGTATCTGTATAGCACTTTGTGACATCGGCTGATGTAAAAAGGGCTTTATAAATAAATGTGATTGATTGATTATAAATACATTTGATTGAATGGCACGACAATGGGCCCCATGACCTCGTTACGGTATCGCTGTGCATTCGAATTGCCGTCGATGAAAATGCAATTGTGTTCGTTGTTCGTAGCTTAAGCCTGCCCATACCATAACTCTACCGCCACCATGGGGCACTCTGTTCACAACGTTGACATCAGCAAACTGCTCGCCCACACAACGAAATACACGTGGTCTGCAGTTGTGAGGATGGTTGGACGTACTGCTAAATTCTCTAAAACGACGTTGGAGGCAGCTTATGGTAGAGAAATGAACATTCAATTGTCTGGCAACAGCTCTGGTGGACATTCCTGCAGTCAGCGTGCCAATTGCACGCTCCCTCAAAACACGAGTCATCTGTGGCATTGTGTTGTGTGACAAAACTGCACATTTTAGACTGGCCTTTTATTGGCCCCAGCACAAGGTGCACCTGTGGAATAGTATACGTTGATACTTCCGGCGCCGACAGAGATGGCCGCCGCGCTTCGCGTTCCTAGGAAACTATGCAGTTTTTTGTTTTTTTTACGTGTTATTTCTTACACTAGTACCCCAGGTCATCTTAGGTTTCATTACATACAGCCGAGAAGAACTACTGAATATAAGATCAGCGTCAACTCACCATCAGTACGACCAAGAATATGTTTTTCGCGATGCGGATCCTGTGTTCTGCCTTACAACCAGTGTAACGGAGTGGATTATATGCAGCGACCCAAAAAACGACTCAGAAAAAGAGGGAAACGAAGCGGTCTTCTGGTCAGACTCCGGAGACGGGCACACCGTGCACCACTCCCTAGCATTCTTCTCGCCAATGTCCAGTCTCTTGACAACAAGGTTGATGAAATCCGAGCAAGGGTAGCATTCCAGAGGGACATCAGAGACTGCAACGTTCTCTGCTTCATGGAAACATGGCTAACCGGAGAGACGCTATCCGAAGCGGTGCAGCCAGCGGGTTTCTCCACGCATCGCGCGGACAGAAACGAACATCTTTCTGGTAAGAAGAGGGGCGGGGCGTATGCCTTATGACTAACGTGACATGGTGTGATGACAGAAACATACAGGAACTCAAATCCTTCTGTTCACCCGATTTAGAATTCCTCACAATCAAATGTAGACCGCATTATCTACCAAGAGAATTCTCTTCGATTATAATCACAGCCGTATATATCCCCCCCCAAGCAGACACATCGATGGCTCTGAACGAACTTTATTTAACTCTCTGCAAACTGGAAACGATTTATCCGGAGGCTGCATTCATTGTAGCTGGGGATTTTAACAAGGCTAATCTGAAAACAAGACTCCCTAAATTTTATCAGCATATCGATTGCGCAACCAGGGGTGGAAAGACCCTGGATCATTGTTACTCTAACTTCCGCGACGCATATAAGGCCCTGCCCCGCCCCCTTTCGGAAAAGCTGACCACGACTCCATTTTGTTGATCCCTGCCTACAGACAGAAACTAAAACAAGAAGCTCCCACGCTGAGGTCTGTCCAACGCTGGTCCGACAAAGCTGACTCCACACTCCAAGACTGCTTCCATCACGTGGACTGGGAGATGTTTCGTATTGCGTCAGACAACAACATTGACGAATACGCTGATTCGGTGTGCGAGTTCATTAGAACGTGCATTGAAGATGTCGTTCCCATAGCAACGATTAAAACATTCCCTAACCAGAAACCTTGGATTGATGGCAGCATTCGTGTGAAACTGAAGGCACGAACCACTGCTTTTAATCAGGGCAAGGTGTCTGGTAACATGACTGAATACAAACAGTGCAGCTATTCCCTCCGCAAGGCTATCAAACAAGCTAAGCGCCAGTACAGAGACAAAGTAGAATCTCAATTCAACGGCTCAGACACAAGAGGCATGTGGCAGGGTCTACAGTCAATCACGGACTACAGGAAGAAACCCAGCCCAGTCACGGACCAGGATGTCTTGCTCCCAGGCAGACTAAATAACTTTTTTCCCCGCTTTGAGGACAATACAGTGCCACTGACACGGCCTGCAACGAAAACATGCAGTCTCTCCTTCACTGCAGCCGAAGTGAGTAAGACATTTAAACGTGTTAACCCTCGCAAGGCTGCAGGCCCAGACGGCATCCCCAGCCGCGCCCTCAGAGCATGCGCAGACCAGCTGGCCGGTGTGTTTACGGACATATTCAATCAATCCCTATACCAGTCTGCTGTTCCCACATGCTTCAAGAGGGCCACCATTGTTCCTGTTCCCAAGAAAGCTAAGGTAACTGAGCTAAACGACTACCGCCCGTAGCACTCACATCCGTCATCATGAAGTGCTTTGAGAGACTAGTCAAGGACCATATCACCTCCACCCTACCTGACACCCTTGACCCACTCCAATTTGCTTACCGCCCAAATAGGTCCACAGACGATGCAATCTCAACCACACTGCACACTGCCCTAACCCATCTGGACAAGAGGAATACCTATGTGAGAATGCTGTTCATCGACTACAGCTCGGCATTCAACACCATAGTACCCTCCAAGCTCGTCATCAAGCTCGAGACCCTGGGTCTCGACCCCGCCCTGTGCAACTGGGTTCTGGACTTCCTGACGGGCCGCCCCAGGTGGTGAGGGTAGGCAACAACATCTCCTCCCCGCTGATCCTCAACACTGGGGCCCCACAAGGGTGCGTTCTGAGCCCTCTCCTGTACTCCCTGTTCACCCACGACTGCGTGGCCATGCACGCCTCCAACTCAATCATCAAGTTTGCGGACGACACAACAGTGGTAGGCTTGATTACCAACAACGACGAGACGGCCTACAGGGAGGAGGTGAGGGCCCTCGGAGTGTGGTGTCAGGAAAATAACCTCACACTCAACGTCAACAAAACTAAGGAGATGATTGTGGACTTCAGGAAACAGCAGAGGGAACACCCCCATCCACATCGATGGAACAGTAGTGGAGAGGGTAGCAAGTTTTAAGTTCCTCGGCATACACATCACAGACAAACTGAATTGGTCCACTCACACAGACAGCATCGTGAGGAAGGCGCAGCAGCGCCTCTTCAACCTCAGGAGGCTGAAGAAATTCGGCTTGTCACCAAAAGCACTCACAAACTTCTACAGATGCACAATCGAGAGCATCCTGGCGGGCTGTATCACCGCCTGGTATGGCAACTGCACCGCCCTCAACCGTAAGGCTCTCCAGAGGGTAGTGAGGTCTGCACAACGCATCACCGGGGGCAAACTACCTGCCCTCCAGGACACCTACACCACCCGATGCTACAGGAAGGCCATAAAGATCATCAAGGACATCAACCACCCGAGCCACTGCCTGTTCACCCCGCTGTCATCCAGAAGGCGAGGTCAGTACAGGTGCATCAAAGCTGGGACCGAGAGACTGAAAAACAGCTTCTATCTCAAGGCCATCAGACTGTTAAACAGCCACCACTAACATTGAGTGGCTACTGCCAACACACTGTCAATGACACTGACTCTACTCCAGCCACTTTAATAATGGGAATTGATGGGAAATGATGTAAATATATCACTAGCCACTTTAAACAATGCTACCTTATATAATGTTACTTACCCTACATTATTCATCTCATATGCATACGTAGATACTGTACTCTATATCATCGACTGCATCCTTATGGAATACATGTATCACTAGCCACTTTAACTATGCCACTTGGTTTACATACTCATCTCATATGTATATACTGTACTCGATATCATCTACTGTATCTTGCCTATGCTGTTCTGTACCATCACTCATTCATATATCCTTATGTACATATTCCTTATCCCCTTACACTGTGTATAAGACAGTAGTTTTTTTGGAATTGTTAGTTAGATTACTTGTTCGTTATTACTGCATTGTCGGAACTAGAAGCACAAGCATTTCGCTACACTCGCATTAACATCTGCTAACCATGTGTATGTGACAAATAAAATTTGATTTGATTTGATTTGATTTGGAATGATCATGCTGTTTAATCAGCTTCTTGATATGCCACACCTGTCAGGTGGATAGATTATCTTGGCAAAGGAGAAATGTTCACTAACAGGGATGTAAACAAATTTGTGCAGAACATTTGAGATAAATAAAATGAAATAACAATTTCTGGGATCTTTTATTTTCGCTCATGAGGACCAACACTTGTTGCGTTTTATATTTTTGTTCAGTGTATATATGCCTTAATAAATAAAAAAATAGACTCTTAGCTTTCATTTGACACCATATTGTATGTGCTCCTGTGAACTTTACATGTTAGTCCTCATGGGGCTTTTTACATGGAAATGCCATGTCTAAAAAGGAGTGAGTGATTTGACCTTATTAAAATATACAGCTTTGTGGATTCTCTGCAGTGCTGTACCATGTTTGAGGGTCCACTTATTAATTTTCCAGATTTGTTATGGACATCATGACCATTTCATGGGGTTGGTTGACTGATGCTATGTGATTCTTCTGTCATATGGAATCCATAAATAGAAAGCATGTCAGCCACAGAATAAACATTGTTTGATTATAACTGACTTGTATTATGTGGAAATATGTGGAAACTGTGCTTTATAACATCCCTTGGTGCTTTGAAATCAAAAAGCGTGTAAATTGTCTGTGACACCCACTACTCAGATAGCCGTATAGAATTATTCAAAGTCACTTTTTCCACACTGAATAGAATCAGAGGAGACATGTTGCCTCCCACCCCCTCTGTGAGCAACACTAATTTAAGAAACACATGTATTATATTTTTTTTAAATATATTTATTTAAAATAATGTATGATTTAGAAATATTTATCTCCGTGAGATGTGGTTATTGTGATTGTGTCCCTGTGTGACCTTATGGCAGAGAGTACCCGAGTCTCTAATCCTAGAAAAGTTTTGCAATGTGACAAAAGGACAGCCAGCATGGCGGCTGTTTTAACTACAAGGCAAGGCAGTAGGGTGTCAACATCTCCGGCAGACGGCCTCCCCCTCTTTGCTCTACACCCTGACCCCTGTCTTAAAGCCAGATCCATCAGAGATATAGGGGCTTTTATTTCAGCCTTAACTCCTTTGAATATGCAGATTATTTCCATTCTTCGCAGACACATTTAACTGAAGGGTGGAGCATCAGCTCTGTGCACATCCCAGACAGGGATAAAAGCACTTAGCGTCAGGGTTTTCAGCTGCAGATTACCGGTTTACCCATAGCCCCGCTACACAATGACTAGATGTATTGTCGCCATGCTAGGAGACTGATTTTCTTTTAGTTTTTAGTTTGTCACTATAAGTAGATAAACAGCCTCCCTCTGTCTGAAGACCTGGTTCTGACTGCCATTGCTAAATCCACCTCCTTGTTTGTGGAGGATTTGCTGGGATCTTTCCTGTGCCACTGCTGTGTTTTATACCCACTAACACTATTGATTGTTACCAGGAGGTTTGAACAAATGTAGGGTGGAAAAGTGACAAATCAATAATGGTACAGTTTAAAGTAGCAGCCAGATATTTATTTCTACAATGCTACAATTCATTCTGAGTTTCCGTATTTCTTGGCACGTAGGGCATTGCAATACTTGCAACAATCCATCATCTACATCCAAACCTGACAGCGAGGTCAAACGGTGAAACTATGCCTCGATACTCTGATCGACTGGGCATCAAGGCCACCTGGAAAAATTGGAATTGTGTCTGGGTGCCCAAATCATACCCAAATGTCCCACAAATGTTTGCCAGGCTCCAGTGACACAGCTCAAAGCAATATTGATGCTGTCCCAGTGCAAAGGGAAAAAAATATGAACCGACTTCCTATGGGATTACCATGGTTTTTAAATCCCAAAGGAATCAAACTCAGAGATACAGAAAACAAATGTAAGCCCTGGAGGATTAACAATCTAAATTCTCTACTTGCAAGAATGAGAAAGAGGATTTCCCTTCTTCCTTTGATACCTGTCATATTAATAATTTATTAATTTCTGCAATTTATGGGATAAAGCATAGCTCTGTGCATCAGAGCCTAGACAGCTCCGGTCAAAGTGAGCCATGGCTACATTTATTTTTTGTCTCCTTTGTGTGGTACCTGAAATGGCGGGTTGTGTGTAGGCCTGTTTTTCCCCCTCCTTCCTTTCCCTGCAGAAAAAAAGAGCACTTTATATAAAGGGAAAAGGATAAAGCCATGGCCAAGATACAGATACAGTAATGCTGCATTGAATGTTGGATTAAACCCAGAGAATACCTAGCCTAGAACTCTGAAGCTCTGGGAGACAGACCTGATGATAACACTATATCGCCTTCCACCTCACAACACTGCCAAAGGTCACTGCTGTCACAGGCTGCAGAGACATGAGATTTTTTTTCCCATGGCCAACTCCTTTCGAGACAGGGGTTAAGGGTGCATACAGATCATCGTCATTGCTGTGTTATCAATGTGTCCATTCATGCTTTGGGTTTTTGTAGCACACTGTACTGTGTAATATACAGTATTCACTTTTCCTCCATGTGTCGTATTCAAAAGCAGAGCATGTTTGTTGATTTAGGCCCAGGACACTATGCTGATCCTGAGATGATGAGAGGCCCTTATCCATTATTGGTCTATGTGTTATAGTTTAAATACCCCTTTTTCATACCACTGCTCTGAACTGACACAATTATCTTTTGAGGACCTTGATGGAGTTGAACATCTCTGTCAATATCTCATTTTAAATGAGCAGATTTCCTGCCGGTGCTCAATCTTCACAGGATCTTTAGAGACAGGTCACAACACACCATCGTTCATTTTCTCTCCAATTA
Organism: Oncorhynchus tshawytscha; assembly: GCF_018296145.1. NCBI lineage: Eukaryota > Metazoa > Chordata > Actinopteri > Salmoniformes > Salmonidae > Oncorhynchus > Oncorhynchus tshawytscha. Next base: position 57,894,248 of record NC_056440.1, read on the forward strand.
GTCCACACAATCATGTGCTATGAGAGGAGAGGGTGATGGGTAATTTCCTCACTGGTGACTCCCACCGGCTTGAGTTGGATATAATTGACTTTGGAATGTGACTCATTAACATGTGTCTGTGGGATAGATGATCCATGGGGTTTTTATTCACAAATAGACATATCAGTCCCGGACGTAAAGTATATTGCTAATTAATGGTGGCTGGGCTGAACCGCCAAGACACGGTAAGATTGATAACAAGTGGGATCACATTTCCTGTCTTCTATCTTCCTTCCCTTGTTTATTTCCCCTGTTGGCCACTCTGTTGTGTCTAAGAGTTATTATCCTCTTGCGTTGCTCATTTTGAATCACTTTCACTGAATCAGAAGAAAGGACTAAGCCTGTCAACTGTTGTTACCACAGTGATGTTTCTTAAGGCAGATATGGTCAGTTTTAGTCAGCAGTGTACGGTTGTAGTAGGACTTGAACAGCAGTCCCATCTCTGTTTAGACAGGTGTGGTTGTGCATTGGGGGTGAAACATCGATACAGTAACATATCGCAATATTATTTTAATATGATATTATATCAATATTTGACTCCCAAGTATGGATTTGTAAAATAAATGTAAAAAAGGTAGAGTTAGCTAAAGCTAGTCGGCTGTACATGCGCCAAAACTCTGGCTGGTTCTTCATCTTCTTTTTAAGTAGTGAGCCAACATCTTTTCCGAACTTTTATTTACCTGACTGATCAAATCTCGTTTTCTCATGCTCTCGCTTGTCTCTCTGCAGCAGACATCGAATCGCAATACATATCGTATCGGCACCTGATAATATCATATTCTGAGGTCCTTGGCAAGTCCCAGCCCTATTTGTTATGGGTTTTTAATGGTACAACATCTGGTAAATAGCCTATACATTTGACGCCAAAATTCGTGTTGTTTGGGAATACTTGTGAACACCCGTCAAGAGTACATTTTTCTTCAGAATGATGACATGAAGAATCCCATCCATAATGTACTCGTAAATGACCGGTACAGCCAGAAGAGGACTGGCTCCTATCAATGTTTCTTCTTAGGTTTTTGCCTTCTAAGGAGTTTTTCCTAGATGCTTCGACATCTGCATTGCTTGCTCTTTGGGATTCTAGGCTGAGTATCTGTAAAACACTTTCCCACTGGGCACAGACTTCAGTTCAACTAGTCTAGTTTGGATTTACATTTGGTTGAGTTGTCAACTAACGTGAATTCAATGTGAAATCAACATGTCATTGGATTTAGGTAAAACGTTGGTTGAGAAAAAATACGAAATTCCCCCTGTTGATGACTTTTTTTCAAATCCGATCAGTTTTCCACATGAATTCAACATCCTCACAAAGATTTGTTTTGGTTGAAATGACTTGGAAACAACGTTGATTCAACCAGTTTGTGTCCAGTGGGTTGTGACAACTGCTGATGTAAAAAGACAACAAGGTCAGTGTATTTTATGGGTCAACTGAGCTCTGATCTGGACACTAGTGGTATGCATTCAATTTGAAATCTCTTTCTGTGAATTGACATTGTTGTCTTCATCATCGATAAGGGGAACGAACTGTGAAGCACTGAAGTGGTCCCTGACATTATGTGTGCTTTCCCTTTGATTTCTCTTTGCCCATCTTGTTCACTTTGCTCTCTCTGTCTCTCTCTTCCTTTCTCTCTCTCGCTCATCACCTTGACGTCTTCTGTGTTTGTTTAACAACCATGGAGACTGTTTCAGGTCTGCTGCTCTTGCCCATGAAAGAAATCAGTTCAGTGGCTATGAAATTGTGAGTTTAGTAATGTTTTTTTTCTCTTTTCGCTACTGCAAAGGCAGATTACCAGCCGGTGGTAGCTAGATGGTTTGTAAGATTCTCTATGGGTTTTACTGATACAATCTGCTGATACATAACCCACAGTGTAGACTATCTTCTATATCATTATTCAACCTGGCAGATCCATTACCACTGACGAGTTACTTCATTATAGCAATGGCTAAAATGACTTATAATGCCGGCTATGACATTAAAACCATACTTTTGATTTCATGGATGGTCAGTCCTTGCATCCATAGCTCTGTCAATGCATTTGATTGTTTGCATTTTTCGAGCCCCCGTCCCTCAGCTTTTTCCCAAAGAAAAGTGGTAGGGAGATGCTTTGTTGTTGTTTCAAATGCGGATTACCTCTTTAATGCGAGATGAGCTTTTCTATCATTATAGAAAATCAAAATAGGAAAGCTGTCAATCAATTTGTTCAGCAAGGGAATACATTTCACAGAAGATCATCTTAAAAAAAATAAGAAATCAGATTAGTGAAGTTCAAGTATGACAATTTTTTAAAAGTAAAGTCTGTTCATACAGCCTGTCTGGTGAAAAGGTCGTCTCCCTCCAAAAATATTTTGGTATTTTTTCCCTTCTGCGTACCCTCCCCTCCGTGTTTTTTTGGTCTCCAATTTCCTTCTGGGCATTTCAACACAGAATTAACTAACAAACCCACAGACACACTATTGCAGTGCCTCACTTTGCTCCTTCCTCCTCGTGTGTCATCCTCCACCCATAATGGTTGGGATCTGGGTCTGTTTGTCTCCTGTCCCCTATCCCTTTTCCCTTTGCCTCAAATCAATTCCAGACACTGCAGTTTCCTGCTCCCTAGATCAGGCTGGCTGGACTGGGCCATCTGAAACTCCAGCTACTCCTTCATTTCCAGGAATAGGAGAAGGCTGGGGAGTTTGGGGATTTGGAAGCCGACTGTTCCACTGTTCCACAGTTTGAGTGTAGCTGTAAAAATACATTATGCTGTCAATTCCTCTTTTTGTGACTAAAATACTAGCATCTCGTTGCTAGACGAAAGGGAAAAGACTGGATTTAAAAAAAATAAACCTCACATGTTTTAATAGATTAAATAGCTGAAGAGATGCAGTCTTCAATTATTTTTGTTCTTCTTTTTCATTAACATTCTTGGATACACAGCAATGTGGCATAGCAATTAGACTTGCATAACAACCGAAGACATAATTATTATGTTATGGATGTGACACAAGAAGAGAATCCCTGGTTCTTACTAATTGGAGGCACCACTATAGCATACATTGCCTCCTGACGTCTGCTGGTTGTCAGTAGTAGAGATCCTTTGTGAAGGTTTGGAGTACATGCCATTCTGTTTTCACATTCAGTGGAAAGATGTCAGATCGGTGCTTGCAATCACAGTCCATTTTTGCTATTCCCGATTCAAATGACTGTATTCTCGGCTGTTTAGAAATGATATTTTTGAGCCGAACAGTTCTTCAGCATTTTCTTAATGGCACAAACTCTTTGGTTAATGGTATTGTTGTACAATTGCAACATGAATTCAGTTCTGCTAACTGCAGTAAGTGTTAATGAACCAGATGCGTAGCTTCTGTTTGCATCTTACAATTTTTAGTCATTTGCAAAGAGAGTCTTTCTCTGCATTTGTTCATTTTGATTTGAAGATAAATGTAATAAATGACAGAGGTTGGGGATACTGGTATGACTAACTTACCTTTAGAGATTCCTAGATAGGCCTATTGTTAATGCTGTATGTGTTCATATACATAATACAGTGTGTACTCATGTCCTCTGATTGAGGATGCCTAGTGATACAGATTACTAGTCTATGAACAAGCTGATGTGGGTACTTGTAGTTCATAATTCCCCCTTAACTTTTTGTAGTGGGTTAAGAGAGATCAGATACCCCCTACTCCACCAGATGCACACATGAACACACATAGTCAGAAGCTGGTGTGAAGTGGAACAATCATGTGTGTCTCGCTGAACCTTATCCTTCCCTTTGTGGTTTGTCTGTGACTGCCCTTTGTTCAGGCTGTGTATGTACTGCACTGTCTCAGCTGTAGCTTCTCTCAGCTGTAGCTTCTTCTCGTACTCTCCGTCTCGATTTCCTTCCAGTTTGAGTGACAGGTGCATCCCACCTTCACACTGCCCTATCAAAACCCTTCCCACCCACACTCCTGTAGCCAGGTATGCAGAAGAGGCATTGCGGTTGACCTGTGCAGGGCTTCTAACCTTCAGATATGTCAAGGTAATTTAACCTGAGTGCTGAGCCTTGTTTGCCACAGTAAAATGATACTCAGTTATAAACCTTTCAACTCCAAGGGCATGCACTGCCTTCCTGAGCACACCAGAGAGGAAAGAAGCCTAGGGCTGAGCTGAAATATCATCACTTTGAGTGCAGCTCCTCTGTGATACATACCTCCTCCGCCATTTCCATCTCCATCCCACAGCCAGCCGTCTCGGTAACGAGACTCCTACCATCGCTTCAAGCTCAGCTGCATCCTCTGCATCCTCTCCCTCGCTCTTTTTTCGGTTGCTTTCCCTTACCCGCATAGTGCAAATGACTGGCTGCTATCCATGGAATCAGTCGTTTTCCATGGCTCTTTGACATCCCTCTGAGCAACGGCATCGACAGCAACATGAACAACAGCATGCAAAGCCTGTAGCAGCGTTAACAATATCTTCTGTACATGCACTCTTCCTTCACCTGTAGCTGTGGCGGCAAATTGTGGATGATGGCATTAGCATATTATTCATGACTGTCTGCTCAGAGAGAAGGGAAAAAAGCGGGTGCATCACTCTCCTGTTAGAATACTAATGACCTCTTTGGCTCTGAAGTGCAGAAAGCCAGACTGGGGTATTTTGTTTGTGAAACACCTATACCGATTAGTCTGTGTAATTGAATGGCAATTAAGAGTCAGGTTACGCCCTGGGAGCACAATCGTTTGTTTCTTTTCTCTATTTTGTCGCTTTTAAAAGCCACAGGAAGCAGCCCACAGTAACCAGAAACCAAAGACCACTTTTCCTCCTTGCAGTGTGGCTTCAAAGCCTCTTTCCATGCAGTCGTATTGAGTAGAAAATCATTTTTATTCCCAGTTGTTTATCCTCTCTTATGTCTTCTTTTAAAGAGTTAAGTCTGTCAACGCCATGCATGCTATATCTTTGCAGATAATCTAGCAGGTCTTTGTTGTGAGGCATTGATTTACAGAAGCCGTATCGTATACAAAAGGTAAACACAGTATATTCAAAGTCCCTGAACAATGTTAATAAACTTGTCAGCAGGGCCGGCACCAGGTATATGTGACACAAGTGGTCACTTTGGGACCCCGGCCGCTAGGGACTCAGTCGGCGTCTCAACTTACTGTTTAACACAAAAGGTGCAATTTTTTCGAAATGTGATTGTGCTTCAGCAGTTTTTCTCTTGTTATGTCAGTCACTGACAGTCACTAAATTAGCATGTGAGCTAACAATGTTTAGCTTGGTAAATTAGTCTAGCCATCTAACTAAGCTTGTAGTTATCATGTCCGAATAGGGCCCAGGCATGCAGGGCAGGTTCCCAGGGGACCTGACTGCCAGGGGGCCCCCACTGATTTTGTTAGTCACTCTCACTCAGCTGTTATTAACATGGCATACGTTTTGGCAAAAATGTTCTCTACACTGCATAGCAAAATGGGTAGAAATGCAAAGTGTTTGCTCCCCGTCATGACAAAATGTGTAGAATTGCAAAGTGTTTGCTCCCCGTCATAACAACATGTGTAGAATTGCAAAGTGTTTGCTCCCCGTCATAACAAAATGTGTAGAATTGCAAAGTGTTTGCTCCCCGTCATGACAAAATGTGTAGAATTGCAAAGTGTTTGCTCCCCGTCATGACAAAATGTGTAGAATTGCAAAGTGTTTGCTCCCCGTCATGACAAAATGTGTAGAATTGCAAAGTGTTTGCTCCCCGTCATGACAAAATGTGTAGAATTGCAAAGTGTTTGCTCCCCGTCATGACAAAATGTGTAGAATTGCAAAGTGTTTGCTCCCCGTCATGACAAAATGTGTAGAATTGCAAAGTGTTTGCTCCCCCCATAGCAAAATGTGTAGAATTGCAAAGTGTATGCTCCCCCCATAGCAAAATGTGTAGAATTGCAAAGTGTTTGCTCCCCCCATAGCAAAATGGGTAGAATTGCAGAAAGCTTGCTTTAAAACAAACAAAATTCTCTCTCTAAAACGAGTGAGAAAATAGCAGAGAACCTCCTGATCTCAGAGTCCTCTGTGGTAGTAGTGTTGGAGCAATTACCTATCAGAGTGAGAAGCAGCATGGTGGAGCTCTGAGGACTACATAAGACTACAGACCCGATCACTTGACCCTGATCGGCTTCTTTCAACGCTGTGAGAATGAGGTGGCGACGGTGGTGTTATTTCTCTCTTTTAAAAAAAAAATCCAAACAAAGATTTATATGTGTGCAAGGTGTAAAATCCGGAGGGTCATGCTCCAAAATACAGCATTGTTAAAGGAAAACATTTGGCGCCTATGGTGTAATATACAGACTGCAGTGCGCCTGGTTTTTCCATGAAAGTGACGGATTACAGAACATGTGGAGGGCTTAGAAGGGTGGTTTATTTTCATTATGAAATGGTCTGTCGAGCAATCTGCGGTGATCATATGGCCACTTTGCGTTGAGCGAAAACATGGTCTTATCAGTATAACCTGTACAGTACCATGCTTTTATCTTGAAAGGAGGCATAGCCTACTTTTAGAGGTATAATTTATTGGAAATTGAATGAAAATACATTCAGCTATATATTTAATGATCTTTGTTATTGTTGTAATTGTAAATCATTTTATTCCATGTAGATTAGGTCATCATACGGAGAAATCATTCAATATCGCATTCAAGCGGTGCGAAGGTATGTCACACATGCCATTCTTAGAGCAGCAATACCTCCACTCTTTTACATCCCCTCAAGCTGCACAGTCAACCAAGCACTAACGCCTCCTCCACTGCTCCAGTAAGTGCATCAAAGCTGGTCAGGAAATGGGAAGGCCAGGATGCAGGCGGCACGTGGAGAATTCATTCCAAAGATGCTGCGTCCCTCGCAGCAACCCCATTTGTAACGCTAGACTGTCGCCTCTACCTCTCTCTCTCTCTTCTTTCTCTCCTCCCTCTCTCTCTGTATTTCTCTCTTTCCCTCTATCCCTCACTCTTTCTTTTTTATCTTTCGTTCTCTGTCACTCTCTCTCTCTCTCTCTCTCTCTGTCACTCTCTCTCTCTCTCTCTCTCACTCTCTCTGTCACTCTCTCTCACTCTCTCTGTCACTCTCTCTCTCTCTCTCTCTCTCTCTCTCTCTCTCTCTCAAAAAAACACTCCAACTGGACAGTTTTTTCCCCCCCATCTCTTCATTCAGACTCAATCACGGACACTCTTACTGACAGTTGTAGCTGCTTCGTGGGATGTGTTGTTGTCTCTACCTCCTTGCCCTTTGTCCTGTTGTCTGTGCATAATAATGTTTGTAGCATATTTTGTGCTGCTGCCATGTTGTGTTGCTGCGATGTTGTTGTCCTGTTGTGTTGCTACCATGCTGTCTTGTCATGTGTTGCTGCCATGCTGCGTTGTTGTCTTAGGTCTCTCTTTATGTAGTGTTGTGGTGTCTGCCATGGAAATTCCCACCAAATGAGAGAGACTCTGACATTCAATAAACATATTTTCTTTATTAGATAAGAATTGCAGTATGGAGGGGATCACATAAAGTGCAATGTTAAAAGCCCAATGAAGAAGAGTTGGATCTCAGTTTATATAAGGAGATTACAGCCCCCATTTTGGGTGGTGTGACAAACAAACAGAGCAATAGCCGTAAGGTACTGGTTGGTGACCTTAAAGGACTATGGAACTGAGAAACTGAGGTTGGCCTGAGGTGAGTTTTTTATTGTTGTCAAGATATGTTGCGCCATTTCTCAAAGCTCATTGTCTCCACACTGTTTCTAAAAGAAGCCAAAACCATTTGTCCTGCTCGTCTGTTACAGCTTAGTTCAGTCTACTGCTAAAAAGGGAATAACAGCACTTTGTCTGTGAGTCCAGAACCATGGGTCAGACACGCAGACAAAGGGGAAGTATTCTAGCAGAGGGAGCACATCTTATCAGTACATCACGTGACTTTAGTTAAATGCATAGACACACTGGATAAACTTTATTTTATTATTTTGCCACCATACGCCTCTCTTTTGTCGTGATGTGTGTTTTGACCCATATTTTAAATTTTTTATCCCAGGCCTCCGCCCCGCAGGAGTCCTTCTGCCTTTTGGTAGGCTGTCATTGTAAACAATAACGTGTTCTTAACTGACTTGCCCAGTTAAATAAAGGATCAATAAAATAATTAAATAAACATTTCCCGTGCCCAGACAGCATAGGCGACTCATTGTATAACAACACCACCCAATAAATAAGCTGTTTGCACACACTATTCACACAAATCAGTACATGTGCACACAATAGACATACTTTGTGCACACACACACACACACACACACACACACACACACACACACACACACACACACACACACACACACACACACACACACACACACACACACACACACACACACACACACACACCACACACACACCATACGGTCATAAACACTTGTGAAAACAGACGGGTGGAGCCTCCAGGGTGGTGGCAGACAGGGGCATATATCACATCTACTCAGACATGAATCACCCTTATTGCTTTAGACCGACTTCATCTTGTACGTGCGACTGGACCTTACAGAATTAAACTGGCACTAGAGAATACGAGAGAGCCAGAGAGAGAGGGAGGGAGAGAGAGGGAGCTTCTCTTTGCTTTTCTTGTACAATGTTAATGGTCAGTCACGCAAGACAAAGCTGAGCCCCTCTGCACGGGGAGGTTCAGATTTGAGCACAGTTCCATACTCTGTCTGCTGTTTTTTTTTTTTAAACGATCGCTCCAATAACCATTGGGGAGCGATTGCATTCCCTACTTAAAAAATAATCATAATAATTGTACAAGGAAGAACACATCTCCCAGCTATAAAAACCAAATCCCAACCCCCACATGCACCTTCAGTGGCTGAAGAAATGCTTTACTTATTTAGGACATCATTTAGGTTCTCATCATAACCCTAATGAGGCCCTGCATTGAAAGAACCAATAACATTTGATTTGTATTCACTGCTTAATGCTATTTCCTTTGAGGACTATGCTTACTGGTTAGAGTTCAATTATGTAAGAGCCCCACTGAGCTGATAAGTGCTTTTTGGGGTTCCCCTCAATCAAATGATGTGGGATCGTATGCCTTTTAGAGTCTATTGATGTGTCGGTACTCAATATTAAACATCAGCATGGAACTAACTTAATTCTTCAACTTTGACCCTGTTTTCAATTTAAAATACTAATGTCGGCAGAGCAGTAACACATGTGCTGTTACAGCGCCACAATGAGATATTGAAGACACTTACTTGGTGTCAAAAAGACTGCGCTGAAAGAGAGGGAGGATTTATCTGCCCGGTGCCTCTCTCCTGATCTTCACTTTTCATGGCTGTGACAGTGTGAAGTTACTTGGCTGCTTTTAGCGGAGACTTGGAGAAAGACTAGAGGGATTGTTTTAATTGTCCCTCACTGTCAGGTCACTCCATTTCTCCTCAGACATCCCCTCTCCACCACTGTCCATGGCTGGGCTAGAACAGTGGAAATATAGCTGGATTCACACACTACAATTAAGGCCACGTATATTTGTAGCTGGCCATTTCATTTCTTCTGAAGCACAAGCAATTTTTTTTCTCCCCTTTATCCGATAATTATTTTCTCCAAGTCTCAGTAACAATTTTGCACTTACAAGCAGCTGTGGCATTATCTTACCCCTCATTAAGTAACATGAAATGTAACCATTATTTATTTATTCAAGAGGAACATGAAACACTTCCACTTATATTGCGCAGGTTCGCGTTTTTCCTCATGAGTCTTGTTCTGGAGGCAACTCTGCAGAATGGTCACTAGCCTGCACAGCCACGAAGTCATAACATCTGATAAACCCAACCTTAATGTCACGTACGCTCCCTCTCCGGCCTCTAGGTCACCAGGCTGCTGATTATCCCTCACACCTGTCACTATCGTCAAGCGCACCAGCGCCTCGTGACACTCACCTGGACTCCATCACCTCCTTGATTATCTTCCCGATATCTGTCACTCCCCTTGGTTCTTTCCTCAGGTGTTATTGACTCTGTTTCATGTCGGTGTATTGTGTTTCGTGTTTCTTTTATTTATTAAAACACTCAGTCCCTGTACTTGCTTCCCGTCTCTCAGGGCATTCGTTACACTTAACCTTAAATTAAGACCAAAAAGCACTTTTTTTTTTCATAAATGTTTACAACATAGCCAATTTTCACTTTGCAGCTTGTCCATCTTGCGGCAATCGCTCAGTTCTGCCTCTAGGGCAAGACCCATGACAGTAAACCTGCATATATTAGTGTCTACAGCTATGGCCTATCCGCCCCTTTACAATATTTACAAGGTGCTATAGAGTGTTGATATACGCTGAGTAGACAAACATTAAGAACGCTGGGATCCCTTATTGATGTCACTTCTTAAATCCACTTCAATCAGTGTAGATGAAGGGGAGGAGACAGGTTAAACAAGTATTTGTAAGCCTTGAGACAACTGAGACATGGATTGTGTATGTATTATATTCAGAGAGTGAATGGGCAAAACAAAAGGTATGTGCCAGGCACCCCGGTTTGTGTCAAGAACTGGAACACTGCTGGGTTTTTCATGCTCAACTGTTTCCCATTTGTATCAAGAATGGTCCACCACAAAAACGACATCCTGCCTACTTGACACAACTGTGGGTAACATTGTAGTCAACATGACCAGCATCCCTGTGAAATGCTTTTGACACCTTGTAGAGCCGATACCCCGATGAATTGAGGCTGTTCTGAGTGCAAAAGAGGGATGGGGATGGGGGGGTACAACTCAATATTAGGAAGGTGTTTCTGATGTTTGGTCTATTCAGTGTATTTTTCCATATTCACAAATTCTCCGATGTCTCTCACACCATTCCACAGTAGTTCTGCATTGAAACATTTAGCTGTCTAGCCATCCACTGGAATACTTAATACATGACTCACAATCACTGTATTACAGTAATAGATGAGACATTTTGCATCGCTGTTGAGTCACTTGCCATCAATGACTGACTTTGGACCAGACTACTTATTCAGCACATCCACAGTCTTAGCCAAGACGGATGAATGCCTGTGATTCCCGAGGCATTTAAATGGGAAACACTTCCCTTGAGATGATGGGGTATCGGAGACAATAAAACCACTCCTACACACACAGTTGGCTGACATTTTTGGTGGCCAGTCAATAATGAAAAAAAAGCATAGAATGTCTTCTTTTTCTGGAGTAGCTGCCAATTTACAACCCGAGACACTGGAAAGCATGAAGCGTTATCAGGCGTTCATTATGGGGACTGACAGTGGAGAGGTCCAACTGAGTTAGGGTGCCCATTTCCCTACTTCACTGGTGGATGTGCTTTATTTGGACTTTATTTATGAGCTCTGCCACACACGCTGGAGATTTGTTCTGTTTTTTCTCTTCTCTCCCTCTCTCTCTTCCCTGCTGGACCGTGTGTTTCACCGTAAGCAGTGTGTAAAAGCATTATTGTTGTGGTTGGGCTCCCAGCTAGCATCGTTGCTGAGGCTGAAGGTTCTTAGTGGCTCAGTAGATAGGAAAATCTCCCGCAGGTCCATTTGTTCCCCTGTCCATCCATGAGCAGCCAAGCAGGAAGTGATGAGAGCCAATCATGGGACTGACAACAACACAGCATCTGGTTAATTGTCGGATGTGTAACATAACCTATTGGCATGTGATTAGGCCTGCTTTGTTTGCAGTTAGGACTGTGCAAATCGACTATTAGACTATTCTGTTTTTAGCTCCGTTGTCGCTTTATTGACCATCAGTGCATGGTCAGTGAATGAAAATGAAGTGATGCATTTTGTACCAAATTAGAATTTTGAAGGAGACTATTTCCCTTTTGCTCTACTCAACTAATGTAATACTACAAGGGACAAAACATAGGCAATACTTCAATCTGAGAACACCAGTGGCTTGATGTCTAATTAAATAAGAGCAAATGAGTTTACAACCTCTGTCACTTAATTAGAGCAAGATAGAGGCACAAAATGAATTAATATGTCGAGATTTAGAGAGGAGTCAATTAAAACTTTGGTTGGAGTGTGGGCTGACGATAACTACTCTTGTACAGAACTCTGTTTTGTCCCCTGTGACCGACTCTGTGCATTTTCGTTTCATTTCAGGGCCTACGTTGGGAGGAGAAGAAGGAGGAAGAGAGAGAAGAAGAAAGGGGTTGTGATGAGTAACTGCATAAAGCAAAACCAAAGGATCTGGTGAGGCTTAGGGTCCAAGTCCCCAGGCTAGCGAGTGAGTGGAGTGAAGCCACCATCCAGGAAGGACCTCAGAGGAAGGTTTTCCCAGGATTATCTCTGGATTGTGCCTCTCAGGGGACACAGGCACACGTGCAGCAAGGCCCAAAGGAAGGCGGAGCAGCACTGGTCGGCTGGCAGCAGGATGTGGGAGGGACTGGGACTGCAGGTGTTCCTGATGTGCCTGGGCGCCGTGCTGTACAGCGCTGTGGCCGCCTCGGCACCCCTGGAGCACAGCCACCGCCGCCGCCTCTCCCTACACAGGCACCGGGAGAGGACAGGCAAGGAGGGACAGGTCCTACACCGCTCCAAGAGAGGCTGGGTCTGGAACCAGTTCTTTGTCATTGAGGAGTACACAGGGCCAGACCCAGTGTTAGTGGGCAGGGTAAGGTCACCGTTTTAAATTCTTCATCATCACCTTCCTACCTCTCCTCTCTTTTCTCTCCCATTCTTTCCCCCTCTCTATCTGTTGATCTCTGAATTAAAGTCACAGGGGGTTTTCATTACCAGTGGAGACCTTGCAATATCCTCAATTTGTTACACAAAGCAATCAGTGGCCCACTTGATTAAAGATTATAAATTAGATTTCCTTTTTAATATCAAAGCATCCCCCAAAGACATTGACATCTGGGAAACAGGCAATTTTAGGGGTCCACAGAAATGACGATTACAAATGGGGACCTAAATTTGCCTCTAATTCCGGCAGTGACAGAGATGGTACCTTGTTATTATTGGATTGGGATATCAATCATGACATCAATCAACAACAAAAACAACATGCATGCAGGACAGGTTTCTATGAACAATATTTCATAGAATATAATAAAAAGTTGGTAGATATTGCAAAATAAATTGAAATACAATTCATATATGCATTTGTGGGAATATAGTTATGCGTGTTTTGAATTGCAGAAATTAACCAATCAAGTGACTAACTGTCTGATAAACTAATTGTAATGTTGCTGTGTTGCACCTAATGTTTATCATCAGAGTAAATATAGATTGATTCTCTATGTTGAAACATATTGGTTTCAAGACAGTTTTCTCTAAGCTATGCATTTAAATGTAATCACATTTACATGATTGCCTGGGCTGAATGTGCTTCTCATTATCCATGTTCCTCCTAGTGATCACACTACATGTTGGAAGGTAGTATTTTTTAAATGGTTTTTAACATATTTTTTACAAAGTAATTTTGCTGACATTTTTCTTTCCATTTGTTTCCAGCTCCACTCAGACGTTGATGCTGGGGATGGCAATTGCAAGTACATTCTCTCAGGGGAGGGTGCAGGCACCATTTTTGTCATTGATGACAAGACAGGCAACATCCATGCCACCAAGACCCTGGACAGGGAAGAGCAGGCCCAGTACACCCTCACAGCCCAGGCTGTGGACAGGGCCACCAACAAGCCTCTGGAGCCTCCGTCTGAGTTCATAGTCAAGGTCCAGGACATCAATGACAACCCACCTGAGTTCCTACATGGGCCATACTATGCCAGGGTGCCTGAAATGTCCAACGTCGGTGAGTCTGGCTGGGGAATGGACCGTGAAGGATTCTCTACCCTCTGTCTAATTCTCCCTTCCTCAGACTGTTTGCCAGTGAACAGCTTGTTTCCCATGCATTATTCAAAATTACTGTAATCTGACCGGGGGAGGCAAAGTTGGAAGCGTTGCTGTTGTTGTTGCGGCTCTGCAATTTCCCTCTTCCTTGTGAATGTTTTTTTTGCGTGAGTGTGTGTGTGGGGGGGGGATCACACCATGTAATACAACATTCTTAATGCTGGCCTGTCAGAGTAACAATCTATTTCCCTGCAATTCCACCAGCTGACAACCCAAATGGTGCTTCTGGGGCTCAGACTCGGCAGTCTAGACCAACCCAGCTTCAAACATGTTCAGAAACCACTGTGATGGCAAATTAATTTCAAATACTGGCGAAACAGCTAGGCTTTGTGTGAATCCCAAAACCATGAGCACTTAAGGACATTATAACCATGGGAGGGATGCTGACTGCACCACATTTTCGGTTAAGAATAAGCCATTTCTAGAAAGGCAAACACTTCCAGGATCAGGTATATAGCAGGAATTTCATTTTAGAAACATAGTATTGGCTCAAGCTAAATGCCATAATGATTTTCTTATTGCAGGTATTATGTTGGGTAAATGGTGTTGAAAATAATAACACCTGCTGTTCTTGTGTCGTCCAGGTACCTCAGTGATGCAGGTAACAGCCACAGATGCTGATGATCCCACCTATGGGAATAGTGCCAGACTGGTGTACAGCATTCTCCAGGGCCAGCCCTACTTCTCAGTGGAACCACAAACAGGTACCCAACCTCTCTGTCCCACCTTGTTTCATATATATATATATTTATACATATACATATATATATATATATATATATATACATATATATATATATATATATATATATATATATATGTAAGTGGCTTGCGAATGTATTCACCCCCTTGGCATTTTTTCCTATTTTGTTGCCTTACAACCTGGAATTAAAATAGATCTTGCGAGGGGTTTGTATTATTTCATTAACACAACATGTCTACTACTTTGAAGATGCCAAATATTCGTTATTGTGAAACAAACAAGAAATAAGACAAAAACCAGAAAACTTGAGCGTGCATAACTACCCCCCCCCAAGTTAATAGTTTGTAGAGACACCTTTTGCAGCAATTACAGCTGCATGTCTCTTGGGGTATGTCTCTATAAGCTTGGCACATCTAGCCACTGGGATTCTTGCCCATTCCTCAAGGTAAAACTGCTCCAGCTCCTTCAAGTTGGATGTGTTCCGCTGGTGTACAGCAATCTTTAAGTCATACCACAGATTCTCAATTGTATTGAGGTCTGGGCTTTGACTAGGCCATTCCAAGACATTTAAATATTTCCCCTTAAAGCACTTGAGTGTTGCTTTAGTTTAGGGTCATTGTCCTGCTGGAAGGAGAACCTCCGTCCCAGTCTCAAATCTTTGGAAGACTGAAACAGGTTTCCCTCAGCAATTTCTCTGTATTTAGCGCCATCCATCATTCCTTCAGTTCTGACCAGTTCCCTAGTCCCTTCTGATGAAAAACATTCCCACAGCATGATGCTGCCACCACCATGCTTCACTGTGGTGTTGGGTTTGTGTTGGGATGGTGTTCCAGGGGTGATGAGAGGTGTTGAGTTTGCGCCAGACATAGTGTTTTTCTTGATGTCCAAAATGCTACATTTTTGTCTCATCTGACCAGAGTACCTTCTTCCATATGTTTGAGAGTCTCCCACATGCCTTTTGGTGAACACCAAATGTGTTTGCTTATTTTTTCTTTAAGCAATGTCTTTTTTCTGGCACTCTTCCATAAAGCGCAGATTTGTGGCGTGTATGGCTTAAAGTGGTCCTATGGACAGATACTCCAATCTCCGCTGTGGAGCTTTGCAGCTCCTTCAGGATTATCTTTCGTCCCTTTGTTGCCTCTCTGGTTAATACCCTCCTTGCCTGGTCCATGAGTTTTGGTTGGCGGCCCTCTCTTGGCAGGTTTGTTGTGGTGCCATATTCTTTCAAATTTTTTATAATGGATTTAATGGTGCTCCTTGGGATGTTCAATGTTTCTGATATTTCTTTATAACCCAACCCTGATCTGTACTTCTCCACAACTTTATTCCTGACCTGTTTGGAGAGCTCCTTGGTCTTCATGGTGCCACTTGCTTGGTGGTGCCCCTTGCTTAGTTGTGTTGCAGACTCTGGGATATTTCAGAACAGGTGTATATATACTGAGATCATGTGACAGATTGTGCCAGATTATGTGACTTCTGAAGGTAATTGGTTGCACCAGATCTTATTTGGTATATTGTAATTACTTCGCCACCATGGCCTATTTTTTGCCTTACCTCCCTTATCTTTCCTCATTTGTACATACTGTATATAGTCTTTTTCTACTCTATTATTGACTGTGTTTGTTTATTCCATGTGTATCTGTGTGTTGTTGTATGTGTCGAACTGCTTTGCTTTATCTTGGCCAGGTCACAGTTGTAAATGAGATGAGAACTTGTTCTCAACTAGCCTACCTGGTTAAATAAAGGTGAAATAAAAATAAATACAATTTAGGGGCTTCATAGCAAAGGGGGTGAATACATATGCACTCACCACTTTTTCTTTTTTCTTTTGTTGTTGCTGAAAAAAGTTTTTTTTTTTTACTTCACCAATTTGGACTATTTTGTGTATGTCCATTACATGAAATCAATTTAAATGACAGGTTGTAATGCAACAAAATAGGAAAAACGCCAGGGGGATGAATACTTTTGAAGGCACTATATATATATATTGTATGTCTTGTATCAAAACTGTTATGTATTTAAATGTATCTTATGATAATCTGTCAATTCTCACATTTTGTATACGTGCCAAGTGAGTGTTGAGGATTAGTCCTGTCGTGCTTTGGGATTTCTCCAAGGCAAAGTCTGAGTGTACCTGTCCTTTGCCAAACAGAATTAACTCACGGCCAGATTAGGCAAGCAATATCCTGGTTGAACTCTAAGCATCCTGGGAGCCAAAGTACCCCCAGCCAAACAGGGAGATCTCAGAGCGAGAGAGAGATCGGAGAGAGAAAATTCTGCTAATAAACCAAAGCTGGATATTTCACTGGATCATGTCCAATGCTCACATTTATAATTTGTTTTTGGCTTATCTGCATTTCATGCACAGGCTCATCTAAATATCACCAGAGAACAACCATCCCCATCATATTCTCCTGTGATGTGAGAAGTGCCAGTTTCCTCACAGAAAAATAATTAATTAAACAACTGGCTTAAAAAAACAGTTCCTCACTGCTGTTCTGAGCAGTGTTCTGCAGTTTCTATTGAAATAAGCCACTTCTTTTTCCCTTTTACATATCACAGTAATTACCCCAATATTAGAAAAGGAGCCCGATGAATGAGATGGCAATGTGATCTCACGTGTCAGTGATGACCAATCATGCCCTGCTCCTCCCATTAGGCCTTGCATGGTAGTAGGCTGCTGAAAGGTCACAGGCAGGTCCCTCTTGAATTAAAGCCATTTTCCTCCTCTCCTTTCCCCAGGGATAATCCGGACTGCTCTGCCCAACATGGACAGGGAAGCTCGGCAGGAATATGACGTCGTCATCCAAGCAAAGGACATGGGGGGACACATGGGGGGATTGTCAGGGACAACAGAAGTGAAAATCACCTTGACGGACGTCAACGACAACCCACCCAAGTTCCCTCAGAGTAAGTGAAGAGTCATGTCTTTCACTTTTTCTATGTTTTTAAAATTTATTTTCTGTTTTCTAAAGCTAACTTAGTCCCTGAGATGGTCTTTCTTCCCGTCGTCACTGTCCCTCTCTGCTGAGGTAAGAGCAGCATCATCCACGGGGGACAGGTCTGCTTTAAGCCAGTCTAGCGCTCTCTGAGCTCCTCAAGCCTCAACACTTCAAAATATGGATGGCTGATGGCCCCAGAGGCCATGCAACACGCAGTTTGTATAGGGTATAGATGTTAAAGGGGGATATTAAAACTTAATTATTAAACAGTTTCAGTGCGCTCATAGGAGCTGTGATGACAGCAAGTATCTTAAGCGCGATAAAGATTTGTGAAATATTAACAGTGTTAATGTCATTATTTCTGTTCGACGGAGAGGGGGAATGGAGGGGAATTCTTGTAGCTCTAAACCGCGAGCTAAACACAGATTTACGTCTCATATAGTAGAAATGGTCCACATCAATTTCCCCCTACTTCTTGAGAGCAGAGCCTGAAGATTTGTCCCAGAGAGCTCCCAATCTTTCATCCTACTATCAGCACTAAGGCTCGGATGTATCCCTGCTAACAGCGGCTCTTTGATGGAAAATTAGCTACATATTTGGGGTAAACTAGTCCTGAGTGGGGTGAGAAACTTCTAAAACTGAGTCAGTGGGCTGACTCAACCACGTGCAATAATGTCAACTCTTTCCCAGATGATGAAAACGGGAACATTGTTCAATAAGTAATGACATACTTTTTGAGATGACATTCACATCAGTATTGTCACGTTTCAACCTCTGATATTATGTTAATATTTATTTCCAGCTCTCATGGTCAGAGACAGTTTTAGACTGGGTGGATTCAGTAACTTTCTCATGAAAAGATCCCTTATGTTTTTTATGTAGTCTGATTGAAGTAGCAGCCCTTTATATGATTAGGCCTTTTTTTTAAAGGCTCCTTCCCATGTCAGCGTTATTTTTAAATGCAGCTGAAGTGTTTGGCTCTGAACATTTCAATAGGAGGAGCAGACAGGGCGGAGAGGGCATACGGCCCTACTGCTCTGCCTCGGCCAATGGCAGGTGTATGCACCCCTGTAGACACACACACTCACACACATGCAAATACAAACACAAAACACTGTCTGCTCATGGGCTGTGGCCCTCAGGTGCTGGCCAGCTGAATCTCCACAGGTATCTTTTGTGTTCCATTTATATCTCTCTCTCTCTCGCTCTAATCTCTTTAATTAGGTGTAAATGCAGAACAGGTAAAGATACAATGTCTTTCAAAGATGGACCACACCATTAATTCATTTCAACAGTAAAACGCTGTAGAATGAACAGTAAAATACCATAAATGTGTTTTACAGCATTAAAAGCAAATGGAAACACTAGGCTTTAGAACACCAGCTAACAGTAACTGTAAATCGCCATATTGGTATTGTTGCATCATCAGTAGGAGAGTTTAGGAATTTGTGAATTTACTGAGACCATGACCTCAGCGTATATTAATGAGCATAATTTGCTGGTGTCAAACCATATATGAAAACATTATACACATTTTGAAAGCTGAGAAACAGCCCTTTCAACTGATATGACATGTGATAGCACCACATCAATCAACTGGCAATCAGTCAAGAAAAAAACACCTGTGAAAATGTGTATCTTAAATGCTTTTTTTCCCTCAAACAACTGCCATTGAAAACAGAGAAAATCTATTTTGTAAGGATTGATAATCTGAAATCGGAATAATGCCTTTTACAGTGAATGAGTTACAGCCTTTTTAGTGAACAGTGGTATTTTTCTAGAATTCTATGGAATGTTCCATGACCAGACACTTTCTTATCTGGATAGTATTTTAAACACATACAGTGAGCTCCAAAGGTATTGGGACAGTGAAAATGCTTTTGTTGTTTTGACTCTGTACTCCAGCACTTTGTATTTTGACTGGTCCACTGTGACAAAGCTCTTAAAAGAAAAGGCTTATACCAAACAAATGTCAATCATAATAAGTGTTATGAACAAAACATTTCCCCTGTCTCAATACTTTTGGAGCTCACTGTATATGCACCAAAATATATTACAAAGGGCATTTAGTCTTACATTTGATAAGGAAAGACAACAAGTGATATCGTATTAATTTTAAAAAAAACATTATTGAAGGAATACGGTTAGGGGAATACATTGTCTCAATCAAACCTGAAAACAACAAGTGCAAGTTACATCATGCTATCAAAACCATAACAGTAGTTAAGCCTATAGCCGAATACAGGAAGAGTCCGAATTAAAGGCATGCAAGAGAAGGGAATCGACCAGTGACAATCTGAGCTACTGGGAGCCTCTTTTCAATCTGAGCTACTGGGAGACTAGGAGCCTCTTTACTAGTATCTAGCTATGTATAGTCGGTGCATGTATCTAGCTACAGTTGAAGTCGGAAGTTTACATAAACTTAGGTTGGAAACATTAAGACTCATTTTTCAACCACTCCACCAATTTCTTGTTAACAAACTAAAGTTTTGGCAAGTCGGTTATGACATCTACTTTGTGCATTACACAAGTCATTTTACCAACAATCGTTTACAGACAGATCATTTCACTTATTACAATTCCAGTGGGACAGAAGTTTACATACACTAAGTTGATTGTGCCTTCAAACAGCATGGAAAACTCCAGAAAATGATATCATGGCTTTAGAAGCTTCTGATAGGCTAATTGACATCATTTGAGTCAATTGGAGGTGTACAAGACAAGACGACCTCAGAAAAAACTCCGAATTTTTTTGTTGTAGACCTCCACAAGTCTGGTTCATCCTTGGGAGCAATTCCCAAACGTCTGAAGGTACCACGTTCATCTGTACAAACAATAGTACGCAAGTATAAACATCATGGGACCATGCAGCCATCATACTGCTCAGGAAGGAGATGTGTTCTGTTTCCTAGAGATGAACGTACTTTGGTGCGAAAAGTGCAAATCAATTCCAGAACAACAGCAAAGGACCATGTGAAGATGCTGGAGGAAACATGTACAAAAGTGTCTATATCCACAGTAAAACGAGTCCTATATCAACATAACCTGAAAGGCCGCTCAGCAAGGAAGAAGCCACTGCTCCAAAACCACCATAAAAAAGCCAGACTAGTCAGTTTGCAACTGCACATGGGGACAAAGATCATACTTTTTGGAGAAATGTCCTCTGGTCTGATGAAAAAAAAATAGAACTGTTTGGCCATAATGACCATCGTTATGTTTGGAGGAAAAAGGGGGAGGCTTGCAAGCCGAAGAACACCATCCCAACCGTGAAGCACGAGGGTGGCAGCATCATGTTGTGGGGGTGCTTTGCTGCAGGAGGGACTGGTGTACTTCACAAAATAGATGGCATCATGAGGTAGAAAATTATGTGGAGCAACATCTCAAGACATCAGTTAGGAAGTTAAAGTTTGGTTGCAAATGGGTCTTCCAAATGGACTATGACACCAAGCATACTTCCAAAGTTGTGGTAAAATGGCTTATGGACAACAAAGTCAAGGTATTGGAGTGGCCATCACAAAGCCCTGACCTCAATCCTATAAAACAATTGTGGGCAGAACTGAAAAAGCATGTGTGAACAAGGAGGCCTACACACCTGACTCAGTTACACCAGCTCTGTCAGGAGGAATGGGACAAAATTCACCCAACTTATTGTGGGAGGCTTGTGGAAGGCTACCCGAAACGTTTGACCCAAGTTAAACAATTTAAAGGCAATGCTACCAAATACTAATTGAGTGTATGTCAACTTCTGACCCACTGGGAATGTGATGAAAGAAATAAAAGCTGAAATAAATCATTCTCTCTACTATTATTCTGACAGTTCACATTCTTAAAATAAAGTGGTGATCCTAACTGACCTAAGACAGGGAATTTTTACTAGGAATAAATGTCAGAGAACTGAGTTTAAATTTGGCTACGGTGTATGTAAACTTCCGACTTCACCTGTATATACAGCTGCTCCCACAGTGACAAAGATAGGCAGGGGCTTATTTAAAACAAGATTACATGAATGTCGTGAAAAGTTGGGTGAATGGTATTCTGTACCTCGGAGTAAGTCAAACCAGGCATCGGGCGTCGACTACAAGTGTGAATGATATTTTCTTAGTTGTAACCGTTTCTATTGTTTCTCCCCACAGGTGTATACTCCATGTCAGTTTCAGAGGACAAGGTTTCGGGTGAGGAGGTGGGCCGTCTGAAGGCTAAAGATCCAGACCTGGGCGAGAATGGACTTGTGTCATATCGTTTCATCGAGGGCGATGGGATGACTGTGTTTGAGATTACCACCGACACTGACACCCGCGAGGGTGTCATCAAACTGAGAAAGGTGAAAAGGGAGTGAAGGCGATTTACTATTCCACAAACATTGTGGAGGAATGAAGGGAATGTTGTGAGACAGTGTATAGGGTTGTCTGCATTGAATCGCCTTTTTTGCTACTGCCCTTTCACTAACGTGCTGAGGACTAAAATGCTAGCCTCAATACTTGACATTTCTTGACACACCTGTGTGTGTCTGTGCGTGTTTGAATGTGTAAAGCTGGCTATATGCAATTTATGTGTGGTAGAGAGAGAAAGAGGGGGAGAAAGAGAGTGTGAGACTGAAGCACACACCGAGCAGTGGCGAGAGAGAGAGAGAGTGATTTTTCACCGTTCCACTCTGTGATTGCAATGACACCGCTTCAGTTTCTTATTACGAGCATTGACTTTCATGGCTGGTTCTCTGGGAGAGGAATCTCATCTAGGCAGTCCGACTGTGGGTCGGCTGCTAGCGTGGAGCTGCAGCTCTGCTGTGCTTCGGGGCTGGGATTATGCCGACATTTACCGACCTGGAGAGGTCAGCCTTGCACTGCACTGCACCGTGCCTGGGCTGCCTCTAGGTACTCACTGGCACCACTGCGCCTGGAGCTGCCTGCCATGGTTAGGCTTAGCCGGGCCTCCAGAGGGGAGAGGGAGAGAGAGGCGCTGCTTCCCTCCCTAGTCCCTACGCAGCAGCCTAGACGGAGCATTGCCACCTGGTGGTGCTTTATTATTTAAAATCCCTCAACTGTCTTTCACAGCACAAGCTCCCTCACACTCAGATCAGCAGCAATCTCACTCACGGTCCTCTCTACTCCTCTCCAAAAATAACACAACTCCGAGAGGAAGGCCTTTGCATTCTCAAGGGTTTACGCAAGCTGGGTAATTTTGGCAGTTCTGTGGAATGTGAGTACCAGTGTGTGTCGTCTACGTGCTGAAAAATGGCACTGTTCTATTAATCATGGCTGCGGATTATACCAGGTAAGCCAAGACAGCGGCCATTGAAATGTGGGAAACGGGCATGTAAGCAACTTCCTCTATGGCCGCATGAACCCAAGTGGGATCAGACTTTGCTGCTCAGTGCATATCCCCTTCATTTCCATAACAGAGAGGTGCAACAATAATGAGTCTTATGAACGTCGGGAAATAGAAATTGTAGCTGGGGAAAGTGGAAGAATTGAATCAGGGGAAATAATGGTTTGACGCTGAGTAGGGGGGTTGTAATTCTTAACAGTGTTTGGCTATCTCAAATTCCAGGACCCAGGTCCCCAAATGAGACCATTCTGTCTGCTGATTAGGCTGGGTGTGGTGTGTGTGGAGGTGGAGGAGGGGGGGACTATACAGTGTGCCGACAACAATCAGTTTGATGCAGCCCTGCTCTTCTCAATAACATAATGCCTCCACAATACACCTCTTGGGAAATCATCACCTTTTGCTCTTCAAAACATGTTGAAAATTAAAGTTGAAATGACTGACGGAATTGCCAGAGTTTTAATCAAGTATTCTGTTTCAACTGCGGGCTACCAGGCGCAGGCTGAATGCTAAGAGGAAGTCTGGCATTATTGTGAATATTATCTATCGCTGATTAGTTTCAGCAGCAAATTATTAAGTGCCAAAATAAAAGAACAGAGAGAGAGAGATAGCGAGACGGGGGAGGGTTGAGAGGAGGGAGACAGAAAGAAATGGAGATGGGGGAGAAAGAGAGGAGAGAGAGAGAGAGAGAGATAAAGGGCGGGGGGTGGTGAGACAGAGAGCAAGGGGACCACAGCTTCAGGAGACAACGTCAGTGAGGAACATTCACCGACCTGTTAAAGGAAAGAACTGGGTCATGGCTGTTCCTACCACTGACCGCTTCATTAAAGACATGCAAAAAAAATACTGAAGGATGAACAAAAAAACTGAGATAGGAAAACAACTTCACATCAATCACCACACAGGCAGAGAGAGAGAGATAAAGTGTGTGTTTGTTTGTGTGCATCCTGGTATGGCGCCCCCTCAACTCCGGTCGGTACTTTAAAGTCTCACACGGTAATTTATGCGAGTGATGTGAGACAGGGTAATAAGAAAACATGCAGATGTGTGAAAGCAGTAGGACGGTGTAGAGGGATAAGGGTTGTTCACACTAAATGGCCATTAACTATGTTTGTGCATAATTGATTTGGGAGTGTCTTTCCATTTTCTTGCAAGTAAATGAACTGATGGTGATTTGAGGCTATGACTTAGATAAGGCATTAAACTGAAACAAGGGTCATCTTAGGTAGAAGGACTGAGCAAAGAATGTCTTGGTGTTGTCTCATGCTGACGTTGTCCACAACCACTGTCTTATTTTGCAACAGCACCCTCTAGCTAGCATCTCAACTCCATACTGACATTTGATTTGACCCTCTTAGAAAAAAGGCATCCCAAATAGGTTCTTCGGCTGTCCCGGTAGGATAAACATTTTTGGTTCTAGGTAGAACCCTCTTTGGTTCCAGGCAGAACCCTATTGCAGAAGAAAGGGTTCTACATAGAACCTAAAATGGTTCTACCTGTAACCAAAATGGTTCTACTTGCAACCAAAAAGGGTTCTTTGAAGGGTTCTCCTATGGGGACAACCGAAGAACCCTCTAAGGTTCTAGATAGCAGTGTACAGCTACAGTAAATATTTTTTTATGATGCAGTAATTGTATTATAGAAAGAATTACGTTTACGACAACCATCTCATTTTTGTCCCAAGATATTAATGATGATATAGTTTGAATGTATTATTGCTAAATCCACTCTGCTCCCTCTTTCCAGCCTGTGGACTTTGAGACTAAGAGGGCATACACCCTGAGAGTAGAGGCATCCAATACACACGTGGACCCCCGCTTCATCGCCTGGGGACCTTACAAAGACACAGCCACGGTTAAGGTTATGGTGGAGGACGCAGACGAGCCGCCTGCTTTCCTGGCAACTAGCTACAGCTTCGAGGTGGAGGAGAATGCCCACGATGGGACCGTGGTGGGCCGTGTACACGCTAAAGACACAGACGTGGCTAACAACCCTGTCAGGTAGGCTACTTGGAACACTCTCTGTCACTCTCTCTGTTACTCATTTGTGTTTGTTTTTAGCGCCGCTGTCAACCCCACCCAGACCCATTGTGTTATAATACATCCTTGCTGTTTTAAATTGCCAATGTTATGTTGATACGTAGATGATTTCAGTTTCAAAGGCCTCGTCTTGTCAACAATAGTGCAGGGCTCTACTCAATCAGTAAACAAAAGAAATAGCCTATATTATTTCCTGCTCTGCGGGAGCAAATATTTAAATGAACATGCCGTTTCTTTGTTGTAACTATAAACATTGTTCCATTGAATACATTCATCCAAATAATGCAAACGTGCATTCCTACAGCACAAAGATAATTAGGCTTTTGATTTATCTAAGGAACCAGGCCCTAATCGAATACATGTTTACTAATCATTACTGTTCACTGCAGGTACATGATTCCACGCTACACGGACGTGGAGCAGTTCTTCAGTGTCGGCCCGGAGGATGGCATCATCAAGACCACCAGACCGCTGGACCGGGAGACACTACCCTGGCACAACATCTCTGTCAGCGCCACTGAGATTGGTACGCCACCCTCCAATATCCACCTCGGGTTTCAAATTAGAGGGTAGCTGGAAATATCAGAGACGTCATGCCTCCCAATCCAGGAACTGTTGTGTTCCCACCCGGCTCTTATGTGGTCCTAGAGTCGCCACCCCTCAAGATGTTTTTAAGAGAAGATTACCACAAAGTGCCTTTCAAAAACTGAAATGAGTAGCTAGAGACTACTGCAAAACATCCACATACCCCCCCCCCAAATCAGAAATAAACATCTTTAAGTTGCTGTTCTCTGTCTGTGTGATTCTACTCCAGATGATTATGTCTGGTTTTGAAGTATATCTGTCTCAAATATTTCCAACTCTCCTATCAGGGATAATTTGATGCATCAAAAATGTTGTCTGGAACTTTAGAGATCAAGCAGTTCTGTTATATTATGCATGACACTTGTCTGACAGCATCATTTCCAAGCATTCAACAACCTACATCATTTCTTATACAATAAATAGGTTCATACTGTGCTGTCTTCTCATTGTGTTTGCAGTGGGAGATGGTTTTGTTTTCTAGCCAGGCAATTCCCATGTATGTGCACTAAATCACTAACTTGTTTGTTATTCATTTTTGTCATTCTGCACAGGGGGACATCACCAAGATACAAAAGTACGTGTCAACATCAAAGTCAAAGATATGAATGACAACGCCCCTGAGTTTGCCACACAGAACGAAATCCTTGTGTGTGAAAATGCCTCCCCTGGCAAAGTAAGTCCAATCATTCACAATGTATATTGTACTTTTCCCCAAGTCACATTTAGAAAAGACAGATCTTTATGCATACTAGCAACCACCATGCGCAAAAATATATTTATATTATAGGGAATATATTGAATATGTTCAGTGTTTTGGTGAACTCGGTCTGTACTAACTCCTATGTGTGTTGTTCAACTCAGCTCATAGAGACAGTCAGTGCGGTGGACAAGGATGAGATGGCCCACCGACAGTACTTCCACTTCAGCATCGCCCCAGAGGCTGTCAACAACCACA
This sequence comes from Oncorhynchus tshawytscha, assembly GCF_018296145.1. Taxonomy (NCBI): domain Eukaryota; kingdom Metazoa; phylum Chordata; class Actinopteri; order Salmoniformes; family Salmonidae; genus Oncorhynchus; species Oncorhynchus tshawytscha. The sequence goes on from NC_056440.1 coordinate 57,920,656, forward strand.
ACTTCTCCCTGAAAGACAACAGAGGTGGGTGGGCTCAAACGTTCTATTTCCATCAACGAGAAGAGCGACTTCTGTTTGGTCCAGTACTCCAGTCAGTGAGATAGAACAACTCTGGGTCTTTTTCCTTCTTTACATCAAATCAGGTTTCTCTACATTTGCACTGTTTATGCATCGGAAGTGATTCAGCAGATCTTTGTAGACTGAAGTTGGATTTGAAGCTAGATTCCATAGAGCTCCCCACTTATTAATTACCATGGGTGTCTCTCTGGCGTCCTAGCCTCTACATCGGTGAACTGCTGCGTAGGAGACTGAGCCTGTTGGATCAGTTTGCGGAGCTTGTGATTGCATTAGTTATCCCTACATCACACTCTGTCTGATCAGCCAGGGGTGGAGAAGTGAGAGAGAGCGAGAGAGAGAGAGAGAGAGAGCACCTTTCCTTCTGCCTGCCGTTTTTGGGGGCCTGCCTGGCTGGTGACTCATCCCAGCTGTCCTTAAGCTCAAAGCCCTTTCCAGTCTGCCAGTCACAGTGATGGAGCGGCTGGTTAGGCGATCCTGGTCAGAAAGAGTACCTGTTACATTCCATTTCAACAGATGAGGCACAGTGGTATTTATCCCCAGAGGATGCCATCTCTCATCAGAGGAGAATTACTCATCATGGGAATAGCATTCATCAACCTTGTTGATAAACTCTCGGATTAAAGATAATGAGAAGCAAAAGTTAATCACAGAGTGTTGACTCCATAAAAATGCTTGATTAGACTTGCTTATATCCATAGAGATTGCTCAGGACCATGTGACAAAGCTATTGCAATAACTACGATGGAGACATTCAACAGCTGCTGCGAGTAGTTCAGTCAGCATTGCCATCTTTGAACAAGCAATTACATGACACTTCTCTTAATGACATGCATCCATCAATATTTTCATTCTATAAACTTAAGCTCTTTTTTTCATCGTCAGCCATCTCTTTAATACTCTTCCCGACCGTGCCGTGGTCACAAGCCACTTCTAAGGATATCTGCTTCTGTGATGGAGGAGAATGAATGAGGGGGAATGAATGTGTTAATTGCAGTTTAATGGGATCATTTAAAAAAAATTAAATCCCCAGATAAAGTCATATCAAACTGTTCCAAGTAGTGCTGCAGTGACTATACAGCAGCCAGCATGGCGAGGACTGGCTCTCTACCCGTTTGATCTGCTTTCATTTTTTTTTTTATATATATTTTTGTACCTTTATTTAACTAGGCAAGTCAGTTAATTAAGAGCAAATTGTTATTTACAACGACGGTCTACAACAACATCGTAGCAACGCAACATGGTAGCAGCACAAAACATGGTACAAACATTATTGTGCACAGACAACAGCACAGAGGGCAAGAAAGTAGAGACAACAATGCATCATGCAAAGCCACCACAACTGTCAGTAAGAGTGTCTTTGAATGAAGTTATTGAGATAAAACTGTCCAGTTTGAGCGTTTGTTGCAGCTCGTTCCAGTCGCCAGCTGCAGCGAACTGAAAAGAGGAGCGACCCAGGGATGTGTGTGCTTTGGGAACCTTTAACAGAATGTGAATGTCAGAAAGGGTGTTGTATGTGGAGGATGAGGGCTGCAGTAGATATCTCACATAAGGGGGAGTGAGGCCTAAGAGGGTTTTATAAATAAGTATCAACTAGTGGGTCTTGCGACGGGGATACAGAGATGACCAGTTTATAGAGGAGTATAGAGTGCAGTGATGTGTCCTTACAAGGAGCATTAGTGGCAAATCTGATGGCTAAATGGTAAAGAACATCTAGCCGCTCAATAGCACCCTTACTTGCCGATCTATAAATTATGTCTCTGTAATCTAGCGTAGGTAGGATGGTCATCTGAATCAGGGTTAGTTTGGCACCTGGGGTGAAAGAGGAGCGATTACGATAGAGGAAACTAAGTCTAGCTTTGATATTTGCTGAGAGAAGGACAGTGCACCGTCTAGCCATACTCCCAAGTACTTGTATGAGGTGACTACCTCAAGCTCTAAACCCTCAGAGGTAGTAGTAACACCTGCGGGAAGAAGGGCATTCTTCTTCCCAAACCAGATTACCTTTGTTTTGGAGGTGTCCAGAACAAGGTTAAGGGTAGAGAAAGCTTGTTGGACACTAAGAAAGCTTTGTTTGTAGAGCATTTAACACAAAATCCGGGGGGGGGGAGTCAAAATGAGTGCTTTTCAACAGTATTTTCAAAAAGCCCACAATATGAGCAGTAAAGATTACAGCCACTCTGATTTGTTGGGTTTATCTGGAGCCAAAAGCCTCCTTTCAAATGGACAGCTTTCCAATCTACATTTATCAATGGATTTTCTCTGGATTTTCAGAGTTTGCGGTGTCTGTCTGAGACAGCGGGGGCTATTTAGTTTTTTCTTGCACTCTCAAAACTGCAGATGTATGAACTCTTAATAAGTATCATTTTATGAAGAAAATGTTCCTTGAAAGCGGCTTCTTATGACGTGCTTCTTTCAGCCACGTTACCTTGTTCATATAGGATATTTAAGTTCTCATGGCTTTAGACTGTGTTCTAACTTCAACCCTTAGGAGATACTCTACCAAGGCAATGATAACCTATGAGGTCGACCTATAATGAATAGCGCAGGATTCATAGAGCCCTTTCACCCTTCTGTTCTGTATGCACAATAGCTTTTGTCATGAGAAACCTTTTCTGAAAAAGCTATAGTGGGCTGAGGACACCGCTGTGAGAGAGGGAGGGAAAATGACTAAGCCACAAGCACCTAAATGAACTCACTCCATCTCTGTTCTGAGTGCGACCTTGCACGGAGTCAGGAGAGTGCACTTGGCATCCTTCCACCCTCACCCAGCCCCAAGTAAAACCAATACAGCTACCTCCACTAGAGCTTTGATTGCACTTCTAAAAGCTAATAAATGTTCACAATATTACAATAATGTAATATCTGGAAAATCACAGCTCATTGCTTCTCCTCCCCGCAGCTATACGTCTGCCTTATGAACTCGTTGGCTAAGTAAAACTCTTCGGTTATAACTAGGATCGTGTTAAGCAGTTTGTACAGTCTGTACCTGGAATACAGTGGCTTGCAAAAGTATTCACCCCCTTGGCATTTTTCCTATTTTGTTGCCTTACAACCTGGAATTAAAATTAATATTTTTTGGGGGGGTTTGTATCATTTGATTTACACAACAATTTATTGTGAAACAAACAACAAATTAGAAAACTTGAGCGTGCATAATTATTCACCCCCTCAAAGTCAATACTTTGTAGAGCCACCTTTTGTAACAATTACAGCTGCAAGTCTCTTGGGGTATGTCTCCATAAGATGTCTCCCCCCCCTCAGAGGAGCCATTTTGAAGGACCCTCTTTACTCTGTACTTATTCTACTTCTGCTCCCCTCTTGTTCACCACAGACAGCACAGCCAGCATATATGTGACCCGGAGGGGCTTCAGCCGAATGACCCAGGATGTCTACTTCCTTCCCATTGAGATCAACGACAACGGCAACCCTCCCATGAGCAGCACCAACACGCTGACCATTCGAGTGTGCAGCTGTGACAGTAAGGACACCATCCTGTCCTGCAACGTGGAGCCTTACATCCTGCCTGCAGGCCTCAGCACCGGAGCTCTCATCGCCATACTCGCCTGTATCGTCATTCTCCTGGGTGAGCATCAGCGCCAAAGAAAACATCAACTTGCATTCAATCTGTTGTTGATCTAATATTTAACTCATGTTTGATATTTTATACCATCTTGAGTGGTGCTTATCCTTAATGTTTTCAGAATAGTTTTAGGTATTTATGGGCAGATGCTTGACAGAGTATTAATAGTGTGCGTTTTGATTATGTACACAGGCTCAATTGATTATTTAGCTTGCAGTTAACAGTGTTTAAAAATGTTGACAGATTCATACCACCTGTAATTCAACATACTGTATATTTTTGCACTTCTAATCCAAATTATGTGCAGCTCTGATTTATTTTCCACATCTGTCAAAGCGTGGCTAATTAGGGAATTTGTTATGCTAAAGGTATTTAAGAGCTGTAAGAGCTAGAGATTCTGCATGATTGGCTGATTTGATATGTTTCTCATGGCAGCGATCGTGGTGCTGTTTGTGGCACTGCGTCGTCAGAAGAAGGAGCCACTCATCGTCTTCGAGGAGGAAGACATCCGTGAGAACATCATCACCTATGATGATGAAGGCGGTGGAGAGGAGGACACAGAGGCCTTCGACATTGCTACACTACAGAACCCTGACGGTGCCAACGGCTTCCTACCCCGTAAGGACATCAAGCCTGAGCTCCAGTACCCGATGAGGCCTGGCGGGCACCCCGTGGCCAACACTGTGGACGTGGATGATTTCATCAAGACCCGCATTAACGACGCGGACAGCGACCCCACGGCCCCTCCCTATGACTCCATCCAGATCTATGGCTATGAGGGCCGGGGCTCCATCGCTGGATCCCTCAGCTCCCTGGAATCGGTGACCACAGATTCAGACCTAGACTACGACTACCTCCAAAGCTGGGGCCCGCGCTTCAAGAAGCTGGCCGACCTTTACGGCACCAAAGACTCCGCCGATGACAACTCTTAACGTTCACCCATTTCCCCGACCATCTCCTTGCGCCCTTTCTCCAACCCTCCACTGACTGTGTGGTGCTTGAAGTTTACTATAAGTATACCACAAGCATTTTTATTTATAGTAAACTTTGTTATTTGTACGTGTAAAGTATACTTGCAGTATACTAGATACCTGTTGGGGATGTTTGGTAAGGAAGGACAGATGGTATTGAGGAGTTGGAGACAAGAGCGAGAGAGAAAGAAAGATAAAAAACTGAAAAACTAAACAAAAACAAAAAAATCACCTCTGTGGGATGTACTGGTGTGTATGAAAAATGAAGACATGCTTAATGTTTGTGGTGAGAGATCAAATAACACTTGGTATTTCACTTTTTTAGTCATTTTGTAGGTTACTACAGTTTGGGGTTGGAATGTGGGTCACAGAGAGACATGTAATTGTTGATACTGTGAATGAGCTCACAAAGGAGAAGAGAAAATTGTTGCCTTATATCAATGAAAAACCTATGAGAAAACAGTAACAGCAAACTGAGACTGGTCGCTCCTGTAGCACCTCCCTCTTCCTGAGGAAGATGGATTCAACAAAAACAGAGACAGTGTTTTTTCACAAATCCAGAGAAAAATCCCCCCTTTCAGCCCAATCTCACCAATGATCAATCACAAGGAAAGACCTGTGAGCTCAAAAATCGCCTTAAGTAATGGACTTTCTTGCATCACAGTGCATTTTTTGCAACTTGAAAAGTATATCCTAAAGCAAGCTGAAGTCCATATAACGTATGTACAGTACAATGTGCAAATATGTCTCTTGAGGATCAAACTTGCGCCTATTGGTTCTTGTAAATCTTTTTTATTTTTTAATTATGTTATGATTACTATGATTTTTTTTTTGTTCTCTTCATTTTTTTTATTTTCTTTGTTTGGCGTATGTTTTTCTCCCTCGTTGAGAAAATAGCAATCTGTCCTGTCGTAGTGAATAATGCCTAATTTCTATGTCGAATTTATGGTACCTATTTGTAAAATGTTCTTATTTTAGTACACATGCAGATATCAGTATTTCAACATGTAAGAAAATGTTACAGCATCACCCTTATATTTTATGAACATTGTACTGTTGCTTTATTATGTGCTTCTATCTAAGAAGCGAAAAACTTTGAAATAAATGCTTTTTATAAAATGATTGACGTTAATAAATCTGTAAGAGCAAAAGAGCAATCTGTTCTTTCCCTAGAGGTGATCTATGTTATGATATTGAACAGTGTCTACTCGATGATGCTGGGAGGACTTAGAGCAATAAAGGAGGTCAATATACAGTAGCAAACTGTGACACAGAACAACCAGTGACACCATGAACATGCACACACATTCACACACACTACACACACTGTCCACACACATACTGCACATCATTTACAGAGCTTTTCACTGGTATGGACCCAGCAGTCAGTGTTCACATTGACCATTTCCTGAGATTAACGTATCTCTCCCAGGGTTGCTCCAGAGCGAACGTATTCAACCTCTCCAAGGGATGCTTCCCAGCTAAAGGTCAATGTGCACTTTAACACTAAAAAAAAGCCAGACCTGGATGGACCCCACTTTGAGACATTTTGACAGCAACATTCTAACAGTCTAATAAGTACATTTCATATACAGTGCCTTCAGAAAGTATTCACACCCTTTGACTTTTTCCACATTTTGTTGTGTTACAGTCTAAATTTAAACTTTATGACATTTAGATTACTTGTCACTGGCCTACACACGATACCCCATAATGTCAAAGTGGAATTATGTTTTTTGAAATGTTTACAAATTGATTAAAAATGAAAAAGCTGAAATGTCTTGAGTCAATAAGTATTCATGTCTTGAGTCAATAAGTATTCAACCCCTTTGTTATGGCAAGCCTAAATAAGTTTAGGGTTAAAAAAAAAAAAATATTTTTTATTTCAAACACAGATCCAACCACAAAGACCAAGGAGGTTTTCCAATGCCTCGCAAAGAAGGGTGTCTATTGGTAGAAAAAAGCAGACACGGAATATCCCTTTGAGCATGGTGAAGTTATTCATTACACTTTGGGTGGTATCAATACACCAGGTCACTAAAAGGTTTAATGGTAGCGATAGGTCAAAACTAAGGTTGGATCAACAACGTTGTGGTTACTCCACAATAATAATCTAATTGACAGAGTGAAAAGAAGGAAGCCTATACAGAATACAAATATTCCAAAACAGGCATCCTGTTTACAAGGCACGAAAATAAAACTGCAAAAAATGTGGCAAAGAAATTAACTTAATGTCCTGAATACAACGTGTTATGTTTGGGGCAAATCCAGCACAACACATCACTGAGTACCACTCTTCATATTTTCAAGCATGGGTGTGGCTGCATCATGTTATGGGTATGCTTGTCAACGGCAAGGATGAGTTTTTTATGATAAAATAAATGGAATAGAGCTAGGCAAAGGCAAAATCCTAGAGGAAAACCTGGTTCTGTCTGCTTTCCAACAGAAACTGGGAGACAAATTAACCTTTCAGCAGGACAATAACCTAAAACACAAGGCCAAATATACACTGGAGTTGCTTACCAAGACGACATGTCTCTGAGTGCGATAGTTACAGTTCTGACTTAAATTGTCTTGAAAATCTATGGCGAGACTTGAAAATGGCTGTCTAGCAATGTGCAACAACCAACTTGAAAGAGCTTAAAGAATTTTTAAAATAATAATCTGCAAATATTGTCATGTCCAGGTGTACAAAGCTCTTAGAAACTAATCCAGAAAGACTAATCGCTGTCAAAGGTGTTTCTAACATGTATTAACTCAGGAGGTTAAAAACATATTAAATCAAAATATATTAGTGTTATATTTTTATATTTATTTTACAAATGTTATAATTTTTCATAGATTGTAAACAAAAAAAAGAACAACTAAATAAACGTTTATCCCACTTTGTAACACAACAAAATGTGTAAAAAGTCAAGGGGTGTGAATACTTTCTGAAAGCACTGTGTAACACAAATAATCATTTGTTTGTGTTTATGAAGGTCTGGGGTAACATTAGGATACACTTTTTTTCAAAGAACACTAGCAATTTCATTACCATGTGTGGAGCATATGGAACAGCGGTTATTCTTGTAAATTATATTTTGCTTTGATTAATTCTGTTTGAGGACGGTTCGGTTTCGGTTAGATTATATTTAAAAAATTCTGGTTTGTGATTTTGGTTCAGATAATTATTTTTAAACATTAAATGCATTATGAAATAATGACATTAAAATGTTTTTAGAGCTTTTTTTTGGAAATTCCAAAGCCAAAAATAGTGAACATTAGTGAACAAATATTCCATAGTCTCCTTAGGTATACATCCACATTAGGTATACATCAATAAAAATACACATTTTCAGTGTTTATGTTACTTATTTTTTATATGATTACTTATTATTTTTCATTCCTTTAGTCATCCTATTTAGCTAGACTAGTCTGCTTAAGCATGCTGTAGAGTTGTCAGACAAAATCATTTGACTAGTTATGGTCATTGTAGTTAATTACTTTGTTCCATCGCTGAACTACAGTACCAGTAAAAGTTTGGAGACACCAAATCATTCAAGGGTTTTTCATTATTTTGACTATTTTCTACATTGTAGAATAATAGTGAAGACATCAAAACTAGGAAAAAACACATAATGGAATCATATAGTAACCAAACAAAGTGTTAAACAAATCAAAATATATTTGAGATTCTTCAAATTAGCCACCCTTTGCCTCTATGACAGCTTTGCACACTCTTGATATTCTCTCAACCAGCTTCATGAGGTAGTCACCTAGAATGCTTTTCAAATAACAGGTGTGCCTTGTCAAAAGTGAATTTATGGAATTATTTCCTTGTCAATGCATTTGAGCCAATCAGTTGTGTTGTGACAAGATAGGGGTGGTATACAGAAGATAACCCTATTTGGTAAAAGACCAAGTCCATATTATGGCAAGAACAGCTCAAATAAGGAAAGAGAAATGACAGTCCATCATTACTTTAAGACATGAAGGTTAGTCAATCCTGTCAAGAACTTTGAAAACATTTCAAGAGCGGTCACAAAAACCATCAAGCGCTATGATGAAACTGGCTCTCATGAGGACCGCAACAGGAAAGGAAGACTCAGAGTTACCTCTGCTGCAGAGGATAAGTTAGATTTACCAGCCCAAATAAATGCTTCAAAGAGTTCAAGTAACAGACACATCTCAACATCAACTGTTCAGAGGAGACTGCGTGAATCAGGCCTTCATGGTCGAATTGCTGCAACTAAACCGAGCAATGGAAATTATACCGGTGGAAAAGTTTCCTTTGGTCTGATGAATCCAAATGTGAGATATTTGGTTCCAACCGCCGTGTCGTTGTGAGACGCAGAGTAGGTGAACGGATGATCTCTGCATATGTGGTTCCCACCGTGAAGCATGGAGGAGGAGGTATGATGGTGGGGGTGCATTGCTGGTGATACGGTCTGTGATTTATTTAGAATTCAAGGAACACTTAGCCAGCAGGGTTATCACAGCATTCTGCAGCAATACTCCATCCCATGTGGGTTGTTCTTAGTGGGACTATCATTTGTTTTTCAATGGGACGATGACCCAAAACACACCTCCAGGCTGTGTAAGGGCTATTTGACCAAGAAGGAGAGTGATGGAGTGCTGCATCAGATGACCTGGCCTCCACAATCACCTGACCTCAACCCAATTGAGATGGTTTTGATTTGTTTAACACTTTTTGGTTTACTACCTGATTCCATGTGTTATTTCATAGTGTTGATGTCTTCACTATTAGTCTACAATGTATAAAATAGTAAAAATAAAGAAAAACCCTTGAATGAGTAGGTGTGTCCAAACGTTTGACTGGTACTGTATGTGTCTTGAATAGATTTATTTAGGAAAGGTCAAGGACGGAGGGGGCATGACTTTAAAAATGGCAGAGGTACTTCCATTTTAAATTCATATGCAGTCAAAATGACTGCCTCTGCATATGTAGTGTTAAAGAACAATGGCAAAGAGAGGGAATAAAATGTTACTTCCCTCCACCTGAATGAGGCTTACAACCAATTTCCCCTGGGAGGTAACTGGAGAAAAACAGAAACTCAACCTCCTCTAAAACCCCCGACCCCTCCCCTACGTGAGTCTCATTCTCCTACTCCTCCCCTACCTGAGTCTGGCAGGAGCCTGGGAATCAGCCTCTGATGGAGGGGCAACACACTGTGAAACACTCAATTACTCTAACAGGTACCTTGCTAAAGTGAGTGAGAAAAGTGCTGTGTGAGCCTTTTGACCTTCGAATTACTGTAGTTTTAAACTCTAAGGTGTGTACTTCAATATCATGATTGTTTTGGATAAATATATATATTTCCCCAGTGTTATCATTGCCATTTGGCTTTGCATTATAATCTTAAAGCTACAATCAAATCAAATGTATTTATATAGCCCTTCGTACATCAGCTGATATCTCAAAGTGCTGTACAGAAACCCAGCCTAAAACCCCAAACAGCAAGCAATGCAGGCGTAGAAGCACGGTGGCTAGGAAAAACTCCCTAGAAAGGCCAAAACCTAGGAAGAAACCTAGAGAGGAACCAGGAACGGCCAGGTGGTGTCACGGTCGTCCTCTTCATCTGAAGAGGAGAGGCGAGAAGGATCAGAGGACCAAAATGCGGCGTGATATGTGTTCATCATGAATTTTAATAAAGAAAACACTGAAACACTATACAAAAACAGTAAACAAAATAACAACCGTGAAGCTAATGCGAGCTGCGCTGAAACAAGCCATCAACATAGACAATCACCCACAAACAAACAGTGCAACTAGGCCGAAACATAGAAATCCCAAATCATAGAAAATCAAACAAAGACTGCCCACCCAACTCACGCCCTGACCATACTAAATAAATACAAAACAAAGGAAATCAAAGGTCAGAACGTGACAGGTGGACTGGGGACAGCAAGGAGTCATCATGCCAGGTAGTCCTGAGGCATGGTCCTCCGAAAGAGAGAAAGAGAGAATTAGAGAGGGCATACTTAGATTCACACAGGACACCGGATAGGACAGGAGAAGTACTCCAGATATAACAAACTGACCCTAGCCTGACAATATGTAACCTGAGTTATATATCTGTCATTCTCTTTGACGAAAGGTTTAAGAAGCTGTAGATTTGTTCTATGTGCGCTATTTCTATGCTTTCGTTTTTGTGCGTTTTACTTTTGCTTTCGTACACCAGCTTAAAATACAATATTTTTGGTTATGGAAAATATATTTCACAGCGGTTTAAATGGTACAATGATTCTCTACACAATGACTGCTTGTTTTGTCACATAAACTGCATTCAGGCAAACCATTGGCAGACAGATATCTGCATATTGCAACTTTAAGTGTGCAAGATTACCTTTGACCAATTTCCTTTTTAGAGCAAAAACAAGGCCAGCATATCAAGCTGTATCAAGAATGAAGACAGCAGCAGAACAAATTTAATCAGGGTGTTATTGCTTTTTTCATGTTTGCTTTAAGCCTTAACCACAGTCATCTTGTCAGAGTGGATGATAACATGAGAGTAATCTCAAATGTACAAGCGGCATGAGACAGCATCCCTGGTTAATTGATCGGCAATATCTTCAATGATATTACAATTTGTGTACTTCTGGCCCCCTTGTCAATCACTTTCTTGTGTTTATTATCCTTATAATGTGTTAGCCTTTCATGAAAGAGACTGATTAACCCTTGTTTTTTAAAATGCAGATGACAGTGTGTCCTCAGTGTTTCAGGACGTCAACTGTGTTTAAATCCGAAGAGTAACATCCGATATCTTTTACAGCTGTAATCGCAGCAAAAGGTGGCGCTACAAAGTATTAACTTAAGGGGGCTGAATAATTTTGCACGCCCAATTTTTCAGTTTTTGATTTGTTAAAAAAGTTTGAAATATCCAATAAATGTCATTCCACTTCATGATTGTGTCCCACTTGTTGTTGATTCTTCACAAAAAATACAGTTTTATATCTTTATGTTTGAAGCCTGAAATGTGGCAAAAGGTCGCAAAGTTCAAGGGGGCCGAATACTTTCGCAAGGCACTGTACTAGGGGGGAAAAAGACAAAGATTAAATTATGGGGAAGTTGGTGTGGAACAAACAAATATCCTTGTGACTGGGTCCAATTCTGACAAATTGTATTTTTGGCATGAAAGAGGCTCTGATAAATGCAAATGTATGTGTGATGATTGTAATTAACTACAGTGCCTTCAGAAAATATTCAGACCCCTTGACTTTTTCCACATTTTGTTGTTACGTTACAGCCTACCCCATAATGTTTATGTTTGAAGCCTGAAATGTGGCAAAAGGTCGCAAAGTTCAAGGGGGCCGAATACTTTCGCAAGGCACTGTATCACCATGGGGCCCATAAGCTTAATTTGATGTATGAGAGAGAGGTGTATGGATCAGGTGTCAGAGTGTATGGATGTGAGGAGGGCAGAGTAGGCAGCTGGTCTTACTCACCGTTACCTGTGGCAGGTCTGTGGGTGGCCCTGCCAACAGTCTGCCACCTCTCCCATCTCTCTAGGCTGAGGAGAGCCCCTAGCCGAACTCTCTTTCCATTAGCCAAGCCACTGAGGTGATTATCCTGCAACCTCAAGGCCCCGGAGGGCCTCTCTAATTCCTCTCTCAGGGATTGGGCGGCAGGCTTTGACCTCCCTCACTCCTCCACAAGCCAGAGAGGGAGGAGATGATGCACTCCAGCAGGCTGCAGGGTTGTCTCTTATCTCTGGAATCCATAAAAAAGTGTCAGATTCTTCCTCAGGAACCATGAATCAATAGTTCCTTTCTGACACTGGTGCTGCAGACATTAAGTGTTGGTCCCAAACACCACCTGAGGCTGGAGGAATGGGAGAGAAAGGGAGTTTGGAAATTAGCCATCTCTGACACATTCAATTATCTTGTTTTGTGGCTACACTTGTTGTTTGTGGGGTGTGCGTGCGTGCCTCTGCGTGTGTAAATTCTCAATTGAAAGCAGTGGAGGTGAATGTGAAAACACCCCTCTTTGTCAGTACAGTATGTCATTGTATCTTTGAAACATCCAAATGTGTGTCAAGAACCACGGAGTTTGGGGAATTAGAGACAACTTCTAACTCTGTACTGCAGGGGTCAGGGGACAGCCCTCTGTGCAGTCCCATAATTGACCTTTTATATCCAGTCATATGTGGGAGATTGTAGACAAGAGGGCGAGGGACTCCTTGTTTTGCAGACTACAAATGCAACCTGTTTGTCTCATCTTTATAGTTGTCCCTGGCCGCAGATCAGAGTAATAAATTATGCACAACCAACATGACAGCAACATGAAATCTGACCAAGGCAAATGACTCAGTCTGTGTGTAATTGCTCACAGATAATTATGCATTGTACCGTAGCTGAGTAACCTCAGACTTGGAACATAACACTGACTGTCAGCTGATAGTTTTTTTTGTCTCTCTTTATAAATTTCTTCTCTGTGTTGATTTGGTGTTCCATGCCATTACATGGTGCCACAATCACATGTTTTTTTGTGTCTGAAACCCCTCGGTACATTCAGCGGAATACTTTTCAACATAATACCTCGCAGTTAGAGGGGAGGGGGACATGGCTGCCGACTAGTGCAGCAAACGACTTTAACTTTAAGCAACCACAACAGACTAGAGAATGGAAGCTGGCAAATATTTGATAAAAGTGTATAAATATGACATGAGATTCTCAATTGGTTTTGCTCAACTCCTCTTGTCCTCTTCTCCTTTTGAAAAAGGTTGAAGGTAATCGACGAGAGGAGGCGAAGGAGAGGAAATGTGGAAACCAACGCTCTTGTATGAAATGATTCTCTCCTTCTCCACATCAGGCACATTTACAAAATATATCTGTCAAGTGATTAAAAGAAATGTAGCTGGTTGTGCCAGATTTTAAATATAAATTGGAAGTAGAGTATCGTTTTTAAATGTGTGCATGGTTTTCTCTCTCTCCTACATATGGTAACCATTTATCTATTTCTGGGTCTTGTAGGAGACCACAATGGAGGAGTCGAGGAGAGGAAGGTTGTGGCTAGTTAGAGTCGGGTCGGGGACAACTGTAGCATTTTAGCTATCTCTAACCCTTTTCCTAATTCTCCTAACCTGATACGTTAATTCTCCTAACCTAATACCCAAATTCTCCTAACCCAATACCCAAATTCTCCTAACCTTCTGCTTCAGTTCTCCTAACATGCTACGCAATGCCACTTCTACCTTTAACTGTACACTATATAACTAAAACTTTTAACCAATTGAGGATTTCCCAAAGATATTAAAGCCCACATTCAGTCTTTTTAATTGTATTTTTTCAATCATCAATGTATGCATAATAAATCACTGTGTGTGTTTATTTCATGAAAGTAACTAAAACTATTTATGATCATTTATTTCCTCCAGCCTCCCTTTGCCATTGAAATGCTCAGACTGATGGTGTGGGCATGTTGATACAAATGTTAATATATTTACGTGCACAGCCCAGATTGGCAGACAGGATCCTCTAGAGTCGAGACTCCAGAGAGCCTACCCCGCTTATCCTTTAAAGTAGGAGGATACATATGCAAAAAAAAAGATGACTGTTCATTGCTCAGAATACTCAGATCAGATTGTGATGTCATGCTGTGGGCCCAAAAATTCCAGCCCACTTGAAAAGGCAGAAATTCCAGGCATTTTCTTTTTTTTTCTAAAGAAAAGCTCTTACACTTATATGGCATTATCATAATTTTCACAATGTCAGAGTGTCATTTTGACCTCAAAGTGTGGAAATGTCATAAATAAACAGGAAATCACGTTTTTGACTGCCCTGACCCTTTAAAAAGGCCAGCCCTTCAACCCTCTCTGTTGAATAAAATTACATTCAAACTTACACTACCGGTTGTCTGTGCGGTTGGTCCTTCAGTGGCTCGAAATGTGAGACAAAATATCTTCAGGGAAATATTATTTATCTGACTTTTTAGAGCGCCGATGCCGTTTAAATTTCTATCACCAGGTACATGCGCAAAACCATGTGAACACCTGCAATGCTTTGGTTAGTATGCATGCATCGCGTGCATGCACTTCCGTCTTGGGCACGTGCCTTAGGTCATGAGCAAACACATCTTGATTGCCACACAAAGAGACCTGTGTTTTGAAGTCAGTTTAATAATAATAATTTTGACCCACTGACAGACCACGGACAGACAATTGGCAAAGTAGGTTCAAATATTTTATTGAACATTCGTTTCAGACAAGGGACGATTAGGATAAGGTGTGTAGCTATGCTTTGCACACCAACAGCATTATTGTATTTTGGTACACCAGAATTACATTAGTTTCCAATGTACGGTTGGATTTATCGAACGTATGCGTTAATTTAAACTGTATACATAGACGGCTTGACAGAAATGTTAGCAGAAGGGAAATGTTGAACTTTTGTTGCCTACATATCCTGATGATGTTGCGTACTATTTTGCGCAGTGACGCTGTCGTCAAAGCTTTAATACAATTTATGCACCACACCGAATGCACTGCAACGCAATGCTGCAAAGGCAAACGCAGCGTTTCATTGGAGAGGAATGTAATTCTGGTGTACCAAAATGCAATGACTGTCGGTGTGATCGAAGCATTAGGCCTACTGTGCTGCTGTTAGCTTCCAACTATGCTAGTCCTCTTTTGCATGTGACATGTCATACTGTATGAATGCGGTTGTCACATTGAGGATAACAGTTTTTGACAAATGTAGCATTTAGCTAAGCCTAACCCTATCCCTTTTCTTAACCTTAACAACATTCTCCTAACCTGCTACTTTAATTATCCTAATCTGCTGCGTTAATAACCCCTTACCTGCGGCGTTAGTTCTCCCGACCTGCTACATAAAGTCACTTCTGTCCGTAGCTGGGTTATGCTACTGTATAGCTAAAATGTTCCAGTTGTCTACAAACAATCAGTATCACTGTAGGAAGATGAATTGCTTATTTAAATATTCTTAGCAGCAATTGCATCCTCTAACCAAAATAGTTAAGTAATGTCCCTTCTTATGCCACTTGTTAAACAATTGTCAAACAAATTAACTCAATGAATACCTTTTTGCAAGTGATGATCTAATTACCACAATTTCAGCTTCTAAACATGCAGATTGACTTTAAAGTATGCCATCACTTTTCTGGTCTACAACAGCTGACGTGAATGTGTTGGTCTTCACCTCAAAATGTCGAACTTTGTTGTGTACTGTAAAAGTTACTGCAGGAAATGTGGGAGGAAAAATAAATCAAAGCTGGACATGCCTGGTGATTTATGGGACGTCAGAGGAAACTAGCAATAGCTTAGCTTCCATAATTCACGCCAGGATCCTAACAAAGTTTCAGGGTCATATTACTTTTCTGATCCATGCCCTTCCCCCAAATAGGAAATGGGAATAAATCCATATTTTTTTCTTCAGCAGTTTGTCTCCTTTCCCAGTTTCATACCAAACACCTGGGACTCTTGAAAGAGCAGATAGTGTTCATGTCGGCATTGCTGCCTTAATCCTACTGACTTTTTATAAAATACAAACTATTCAAAGTACATTTCAGTCATTTACCAGCCACTCTTATCCAGAGCGACTTGCAGGACCAATTAGGTTTACGTGCCTTGTCCAAAGGCACATTGATACATTTTTCACCTAGTCAGCTGAGGGATTTGAACAAGCGACCTTCGCAGTTATTGGCCCAACGCTCTTAACCGCTACCAGCTGGCCTAATCAAATTAAATATTCAGAATAAATGTGTTAACTGTTGTGCTATTTTCAGTTACCTACCTAGCTTAGGTTTTAAGGTAAACATGGGATCAAACTATGCACTGCATGAAGTTATTGATTATCTCCACTTGTTTCCATCAGAGTTATTGATTACTGCCCCGTGGGCCTTTAGAATACATGGATATTGGTATTACTAAAAAAGAACACTTGGGGCATCAGAAAGTTGGAAAAGTAGCTCTTGATATTGTTATTTTTCAAGTTTGTCTTGCAATGTGTTGGAGAGTTTGTCTGACATATTTTAAGTACTTTCTGCTCAGCTCCATGTGTAAGCATGCACATTTGGATCTAGCAGGTACGGCCATTATATGTGGCAGCAAGTGACAAGGGAGCATGTAAGTAGGCCAACCTAATACCTAGTATCTAAGATTAGTAAAAAATAAAAAAGCTTCAGACAATTATTTTAGTACCTACACAGGAGAGCCTGTAAGAAAACAATTAGGATTCTTTTGCCACTTTGATTAACATTTTACTTATTTTTTTTTGTCTCTCAGGCTTAACTCACTAGAGGTATAGCTAATTAAAACATATATATTTTCAACTCTTAATAAGTAGGTTCACTGTGCATGCTGATGTAGTGGGGCTTGTTCCATATGTCTGATTTCACTAGATTTGGGTGTATTAGCTAATAAGGCATTGTTGTAAGTTTATGATACAGGTGTACACAACAGGATGTTTTGGCGTTAACTCTAGTTTCATTACACTCTGTATCTCATTAAAAAATAAATATAACTTTGATTAATTCCTCATGGTAGACCCAACATACTGTACCTTTTTGCTTAACAGTGCCTTACAGTAGACTCTACCTGTCTATAGAAAAGTAATGCCATTACGGCAATACAAAAAAAACATACTCTAACGTAATAGAGAATTACGTTTGTAAATCTGCTCTGAAATGTGAGATAATTTAAATTGTACCTTGGCATTGGTGAGTATTTGTTTCTGATTAGCTTGAAGGGAATTCTAGAGTGTGCATTATTTCCCAAAAACGAGCTGCTTTTGAAAGCAAAAGTCAAATTGAAAACATTATTGGCATTGTTAAATTAGATTTTCATAATGGCATGCAAGGACTGATGGTTTGATTAGCTAAACTATCAAGTCTGTTTGTTTGGTTACCATAGCACCTACTGTAGCTATCTAGTAAACTTGCTAGCTGGCTACTTCAGTGGATGTTCAATAACAGTGTGTTCAATTACAGCCATGGTATAAAAGGTATAATCAACTCGGGGCCATATGCGTTCTCTGGAAAACAATGCAACGCGTTGTGGAACACACCTTCACATTGTTCATTATTTCCCATAGAACGCATAGCCCCTCATTGATTATCTCTTATTATACAACAGGCGGGTCTAATCCTAAATGCTGATTGGTTAAAACCACATTCCAGCCGGCGTCTATTCCACAAGTTACCACCAGCTAAATCTATGTTGTTAAAATGACTATTTACTCTGTTTCATCTCACTGCGCAATCCACTGTCTCATCAGCCCAACCAGCTAATTTATAAACTTGATCTGATCTGCACTAATCACTGATCTGCACTATAAAAGCATCTAGACATGATCTCACATTTCTTTTAGACTAGCATTTCGTTTTTCAACAGCGAAGATTTGTATAAACCTTACTGAACGTTTCTCAGCCAGTCGAAATCATGAATCAGCGGGCATCATTTTTATGGATCATTTTTATGGATAAATACAAAAAAAAATGTCCATTGAAAAAAGGTTAAACTAAATGAAGGGCAGTTAGTTTGCAGTCTTTCCAGCTTCTGTTTGAAGTGATTTTGTTACTGTACTGTAGCTGTGTTGTTGGCTAGTTCCTGTGAACAACAGTATCCTGACGAGTGAGCACATTTTCTATGAGGTGAAATTGTGCCTCATTAGCTCATTGGTATGGATGTATCCAAATAAATGTCACTATAAAACAGTTTATACAAATGCAAATGTAGATACTTTGCTGTTATTCTAGCTGCAATGTTTGACGTAACTGTAAATTAGCCGTAGTTGGCCAGCTAGCCATCAAGGAAAAATAACGTTTCCAGCCAATGTGGCAATGGAACATTTCAACAACAAAAAAAGGCAGGGTCGTGTCCATAGATACAGAGCAAAAAGACTGAACGACTGGGTCGCGTCTCTGGCAACTGAACCGATAGAAAGAACGACCAACCAGTTTGCACAGCATCCCTAGATTTGTGTCGGGACTATATCTTTTGGAAGGATGAAATAGTATGAAAAATGTATCAAAATAACGTTTTTAACGAAAATATGGACATTTTTATTTGAATATGCTGGTAACCCGTTGTAAAGAAGTGATTATGCCTGAGAAGCCGGTGTTGTTAGACTGTGCCAATATATCCTCCAAACACCGGCTTCTCGAGCGTTATCACTTCAATATTATATGGCTGAATGTATGATCATCTTGATTTAACCAGTATGCTAAAGGATATGATTTGTCGCTATGGTGCACTGCACAACATTTATCAAATAATGGTAGTTTATTGAATAAGGCCATTAATTCATATATTTATTAAAGACTCATGTAAAATACAATTGCATATTTATGTGAACATTTTCAAAAATGCCAGGCTACCTGAATCTCTTGATTAAAAATGTGCAGGATTATCTTAGTATTCATAGTATTCATTAACCTCTGTAATGTATATATATTTAACCGTAAGATAACTTATTTTAAACCACTAGATATCATCATTTGCATATTACTGCTGTGGACTTGACTCTCTAAAGTGGAGGCTAACACTCCCAATTGTAACCTAATTTCTATATGGCCGTTTAAAAATTACCACTCATAATTAGGTTAATTAAAACAAGTTCTATTATTTCCTTTAACTTTAAGACAGATACAGCATATTCCTTTTTCAATTATATCAAAGGTTTGTGGTTCAACGACAGGCAGGTAATATGATACATTATCTGTACCTGTCTGTGTGTGAAACTAAAATAACCTAACCGTAGCTTTAGCTGTGAGTGTCGGACACCAGCATCTCTATCCTGTCCTGTTACAGCGTTGTCACATTTTCATGAACAATGCAGTCCTTGTTCGAATATGTCAAAATTGTATCGTTACCCCTCTCATGCACACACTCTATCGTTGGTGCATGATCATCCAGGTAGGCAACAAAGTAAACGTTTGGACAAAGCCATCATGGTGGTCATCTTTGACTCTTACACTTTTCTAGAAAACAATCGACTAGAACCGTCTGTGAGAGGCCACTCCAGCCTACAGGTTACCATGAGGATGTGTTGACAATGAAGAGAGGGGAAATCAGACCCCACTGTCAGAGCTACTGTTTACTCAAGTGCTCAAGCACACGACGCAGTCAGGAAGTACTCTTATCCACAACGACATCTAATCACACCCTGAGGTAGTGGTGGTGGTGGTGGTGCAGAGAGAGTACAGGCAGCTCAGTAGACCGGATCAGATCGCTCACTGTCATCCAATCAAAATGGTCTGAAATCCTCTCCTAATCCATTAAGGAAGTAGTGGTGCATACTCCTTTTTAGTTAAAGAGTAACACTAATCACGTCAAGTAAGACGTAGTCATGTTTGTCAAAGGGACTCTCTCCGGTCCTTATAGAGTATTGTCAACTCAAAGGGTTGCTTGGGATTGTTGTGAAGCGGTGCTCAAAAGCAGAGTGGGTAGATGCAGATGGAAAAAAAATGTGTGCAGATCATGAAAAAATGGTGAACTATAGTTCACTTAAACCGATCTCTCCAGTAAGTTTCAGGCACTTTGTTGCCTTTTCTATATCTTAACCAGCCCCTTAGCTTTCTGTATGTAGCCTATGCACTCTACAGAATGTGGCTTAACAACAGAGTACCAGTAAAGTGGTTGAAGAGGAGGTATGGGTGAGAAGGGTCAGTGTTTGGGGTCCCAGGCTGCACCGTTCAGTCCCAGAGCAGAAAACCGAAGCCTTTTCTAATTCTACTACAGTGCATGAGTAGGTCTTCTATCAATAAGGAACTAGAACCATATTTGGAAAATTCCCTTCCATTTGTAAAATCATGAGAAGTCAGTTGAAGGTTTGAAACAAATAAATTCATATCATCATTCTTCTGAGGGTAAATATGGTTGGTATGTGTAGGAGTATACAATAGTGATGAATTAAAATCCCTTTATGAGATGTTTTCTGTAACCAGGATGAGGCGGAATGATTTACAGAGTGTATTGTATAATGTAGATGAATTACTTTACTTCATGAAATTGTAGTGTGTATAACCTGATGGGGATATGGAGCGACACATCTAGCATAGACGATCCAGGTGGGAATTGTGATCCAGAATAGGAGCCCGTGCCCTGGTCAAAGTTATCCCACGGGTGATACAGTAACTCATTGTGGGACATCGGGGTGAAGTAAGCCACCATCTGTATGGATTGCCATTGGCACCAGGTTCTCACAGCTCTGGCTAGGGTGAAACTCATCAGAGGCCTGGCACCCAATTTGGGTACAGATAAAGGCTCCTCTACAGATGTGTTCCCAATCAATAACTGGATTATTACAAAATCCACCTAACTGTGACCTGAATATAAATGACTCATATCAGACCTGTTCCTTAGACACTATTCTAGACTATCGAAAGGAACAGATGCAAACCCTACCCTTGTGTCAAATTGGGGGGGGGGGGTTGCCAAGCTGCTATATTTAATCACAACTGTGACACGACTACTTCAACCATTGTTCTTATAAATATAACTAAACACCTCAACAACACTGGATATATATTAATATGTACTGTATCATGTCATCACTTATTTATCTATACTGACAAAACACTAGACACACATCTGCAAATCACGATTGGTCATGTTCACAACTGTACTGCGTGCACCTTGATGACTGATGTTGCTACGCAACACCAGCTAGGCCATGTTGATCATGGAAATCTACAGGCATGAAAAGACATGTTAGTGATCTTAATCATTTAGTTCCTCAGCTGAATATCCTTTGTATAAACAGCCCCTTGTTAGCAGATGTGGATTTGGCTCCATTTCTGGTTAATCAGATGTCTTATCTAAAGCTGAGATAAGAGACTAGACCTTATCAGTTGGTATTTGCCAGTGGCCGTCTTGGTAATACACAGCTGTGTATCTAGAGGCCTAGAGGAGGCAATATATATTAACTCTAGGATTTGGAGATCCAGTAACACAGTATACCAGGTTTCCTCTTCATCATTTATTTTGTTCACATCTATTTAATCATGCTAAGCCCACCCTTGTGGATAACAACAAAGATGTCAGATATAGTTAGAAAGAGGGACTTATGTGGGGAAGGACGTCAGAGTGGGGCCACACAACAGTGATTCATTGTGAAGAGTCAAAGATCCCTTTCACTGAAAGAAAGTCCTCGACCTTCACTACAGGCAGTTAGTGGTAATCACCAGGGTTTTTCACCCTCCTCATGGTGAGTTACATCTGCATTCAGGTTCCACCCCTCTACCTTAATGTAATGTCTCAGACAAATGGACTGAAGTCATTTATTATATGGTCATGCTCCACAAGTTTAATTAGAACGTTTACAATCAACTCGGTCTCGTCGTAGAATTATGACGCATTGTTCAAACTAATGAGATAGTCTGCCATCTACTCAAACATGATATGCAAATATTGTTTTTTGGTGCAGTCGAATAGAAGCCCTTTACCATGTCAAGTGTGTGTAGTTTTCAGAATTATTGCCGATATTCAGTCGTGTGATGTTGTTGTCTTGCTTTGAAGAAACAAAAATGATCAAGGTGGATTCATGTGGAACCTCGTAGCCATTTGCCATCCTCTGGAACATCTGTGATGACTGGGTCATCACCTCCACAATTAAACAATACATACGATGGATATGATTGTGTTCTATACCTTATCTTGATGTACAAGAAACTGTATGCTTCTCAAAACAATTACTTGTTTTGTTAGATGAACTCATCTGTGACTGACGCGGTATCAGTTTGAGAGGCGAAAGCAGAACGGAAGCATCTGTGCTATTTACATTTAATTCAGTTGCACTCCCAAAATGATAAATATATTGTATGGACCATATACAGTACAACAAAAATTGCTATCAAGTTTTTAACCTCTTAAATTTAGAATTTATAACAGTGAGAGGCGTTCAGATGTATTCTAACATAAACATGGCTGGTTCAACTACTTTGTCAGATAAAAGCACTTGAGGGGTTGAACACTTCAAAATCCTCCTTTGAATACCAGTGAATAAAGGATTCATAGACAGAGTGCATTCACAAAGTCCTTACTGTACCATGGAATGCAAGGACACAGTGTTCCCTAGGTGAATGGGTTGTGCTTGAACAATTCACTTTGTTGTTTTTCTCCACCCACGACAAGCATTTGCAACTAAACACATTCATCTTCAATTGAAAAAGGACCATAGTTTGCATTCAACACAACTTCTCCTTCCTCAACAAATCTCTTTCTCCTTCCTCTAGCTTGCTGTTCATAGTTTACTCTCTGCCCATTTTGCACTAATATTTGTGTCTTGCCAATTATCGGTGCCCAAATAGATTTCTGAGCACCCTATTTCATACATGGGTTAAAAATAATGATTCATGTCCAGGGTAGATAATCAATCTCTTCCAAATTTCATCAGTTTCTATGTAGTAAAAAATACATTTTAAAGGTTAAGGCTGCACTTATTCGGTATAATTCATTACACGGCTGACTCGAGGAACAACAAAACAGAGCATGGAGGCAATTTTGTCACAAATTAAACAGTTTACGAATTGTGGATTAATGTCCATAACATGATGCTACGCTATTCAAATTCACTCTAACCAGCATTCTTTGTCAATTATAGTTTTCTCGCCATGCATTTACATTGATTACAGTTCCAATTAGAATGTGAAATGCTACAGATTTTGGAGAAAAATACATTTGGAAGATGCGACAGTATCCAACTCAAATATGATAACCTCAGGAATAACCTTTTGTCCTCAACAAGCCCCAACAAAACAGTCCCTTGGAGACTTGTGATACATTTTCTATCAATATCCCAATGTACTAGTGTAGCCATCGTGGTAATCCACTATATGCAAAGCCCTAGTGATTATTCCTCCACAGTCCTTCCATTATTATTCGTGTCTAGTCTGCACTGAAATTAAGCTGGTGTCTCTACAATGAGCTTAGGTGGAATTACATTTGCAAACAAAAACGAGATACTGTATTAGAAATGTATTTGAAAAATCTGTGCTTCGATGTTCTCACAAAATAATGCATTGGGGTCCTAATCACACTTTGGTGACGTGTGGGTCACATTCCACATTCATAGCTGAGGTCTACGACCTCTTGGAGAGCTACTGGGTGTTCACACTTTTGGTGCAACCCTACTCCAACTGGCCTCATGGTACTAATCAGCTGAATCAGGACAACAACCCCGATTTACAGTATCAGACAAACACATTTTATTTCTGTCCTTTTAATACTCTTTCCCCATTGCAGAATTTAATTGAAACTATGGAGATGATCTTTGACTTTGTGACTAGCAAAGGAACAATGGAGTGTGCTGGTGATTTAAAAAAATGTATTCTTTATTTAACTAGGCAAGTCAGTTATAAACAAATTCTTATTTACAATGACGGCCAAACCCGGACGATGGTGGGCCAATTGTGCACCGCCCTATGGGACTCTCAATCACGGCCAGTTGTGATACAGCCTGGATTTGAACCAGGGTGTCTGTACTCAAGCACTGAGATGCAGTGTCTTAGACCGCTGCAGCACTCGGGAGCCCCAAGTGACTAGCACCAGCAATTCATTTATAACCATTAGTTGAACTAAATCCAGACATCATAAATAGCATGCAGAATTAAAATACAGCATGATTGATTTCAGGCTACCTCATCTGACCCAGGTGCTAATGGCTTAAACAAAGCTGTGGGACATGATGAAATTAGTCTCCTTTGTAAAAAGGAATTTTCAACACTGAGCATTTCCATACTTTCCATTGTCTGACAGTCTTTCCTCACCCCCTACATGTCAAATAAAAAGCTGTTATCCCTTTCCCCAGGGGGGCAAGGTTCAGCGATCTTACAGTGTGAGACAGCAATGGAGATTTTACACATTTCTGTTGAAATTGAAAAGAAGCCGTGCTATTGCTGTGCTATTGCTGTGCTATAGTGTTTCCAATCTGGGTGTATAATCTAGCCGCTTCTGGTGATCAAACTACCTCAGTGGAACTTTGAAGGGACTTGGGTTGTAGGCATTGACCGATCCAACATCTTTTGAGGCAAAAAGAAAAGTTTTAGCTTCACAATGCCAGGTTCAAACAAAGTGCCCACCAGCCCATTGAGCTAATCTGTGTTCATTGATGTGATAGGGGGAGTATTGTGACACACCCTTCTTATTTCACCACCACCCATCTTCTGAATATGAACAGCGTTTCCCATTTCAAGGGTCTACGACCTCATTTCTTCACTAATGCTGCTATATGTCCTTTGCTCTCAGGGTTAAAATGATTTGTACACAGAGGCATTAGCTAGCAAGGTTCTTTCATCCCCCATTGTATTGGAACTCAGCCATCTTTTCCTAATTAGTTGGGTCTTTGTACATCCCTTTGAAATGCTAGTCAGATGGCAAATCCTTACATAATAAGAAAGTGGAGACAAAAAAGCATAGATTTAGGATCAAGAACAGGTTTATGATGGTATTCACACCCAAATAATCAGAAATGTTTCGGAGAGATCTGTGATGGAGTAAATGCTTGGGCAGCTGGGGGACTCCATTCTGCCATTGAACACCATTTGTATCTGTGA
The DNA here is from genome assembly GCF_018296145.1 of Oncorhynchus tshawytscha. Taxonomy (NCBI): domain Eukaryota; kingdom Metazoa; phylum Chordata; class Actinopteri; order Salmoniformes; family Salmonidae; genus Oncorhynchus; species Oncorhynchus tshawytscha. Next base: position 57,945,800 of record NC_056440.1, read on the forward strand.
GAAGTTAACTCGAAAGGAACTATCGCTGGTGGTAAAGCATCATGGTTTCATTTCCCTCATCTAAATGCGGAGATCTCTGCAAAATGTAGGTCGCAAATTTTTTACATTTATTTCACCTTTATTTAACCAGGTAGGCTAGTTGAGAACAAGTTCTCATTTGCAACTGCGACCTGGCCAACATAAAGTGTAGCAATTCGACACATACAACAACACATGGAATAAACAAAACATACAGTCAATAATACAGTAGAACAAAATAAAACAAAACGTCTATATACAGTGAGTGCAAATGACGTAAGTTAAGGAAATAAATAGGCGATGGTGGCGAAGTAATTACAATATAGCAATTAAACACTGGAATGGTAGATCGGCAGAAGATGAATGTGCAGGTAGAGATACTGGGGTGCAAAGGAGCAAAATAAATAAATAAATACCAGTATGGGGATGAGGTAGGTAGATAGATGGGCTGTTTACTGATTGGCTAAGTACAGGTGCAGTGATCTGTAAAATGCTCTGACAGCTGGTGCTTAAAGCTAGTGAGGGAGATGTGAGTCTCCAAATGTGCAACTATGCTATTTTAGTCCTGCACGTTACTGATTCATAAAACCATCTATAAACCAATGATTAGGCTAAACAGTTTATAAACTATTCAACAATCTTTGTACCCTTTACAAAACCTTTTAAGGGGTTATACCATACAAAGATGTACATTAAAGTAGAGTTCCATTTTGAGCCTTTTGCTGATGAGCCTTTATTGACCTATTTTCAGGTCATATTGTGTGGATTCTTTTGATAAACGAAGGATCGAACATATACATCTTGTTTTTAAAGGGGCAAATGTTTTATGGTGAAAGCTTTAAAATATCCCCAAATCATAGTCTCTGTTGTAGCATTAAGACAGAGTTCATGACTTTGTGAAAAGAATGGTCAGATTTAATTATGGACACTTGCAGACTGAAGAAGGGGAGCTCAATCACAGTGAAAATGTGTTGAGAGCCAGACGGAAGAGTAAAGAATGTTTCTGGATGACATCCACCAAGAGTATAAGTGGATGATGGCCCACCTCGTCAATTGAGTTCTGATCCTTTAGACAGCGAAGACAGAAAAACTGAAATGTAAGAACATGTTTTATTGTTCAGCTTTGGCTTTAGGTGCGTAGGACATAGAGCTAGATATTGTCGTTGAACATCCCCTTCAAAAACCAAACATTTAAAAAGACTTTTCCAATACAAGCTCGTGTTTATTTTTCTGTTAACCTTCTGGTGTATTTGGAAGAGAGGTGGTCACTGGAGAGCTGAGAATAGCTGATCTGAAGAGCACTTATTCATATCTGCTACATTTTGCATTCAGTTCAAGAGTGGTTTAGAAGCAATTTTTCATGGCAGTCAAATTTGAATAATAACTGTCCCTGGTGAAAACATATAATTACCACAACCTTGTGGACCAACAAAAGGGTAAACTACTTATCCTCAACCTTTCAATGGAACATTGTATGACTTCAAAACTTCCTCAGTTCAGTGCAATTGAATGATTTAATGAGAGTGAGATATTAGACTTGCTCAAGCTATTGGTTATTTACTTCGGACATCAAGCTCTGAAGAGAGGGAACGAGAACTTGAAAAACCCAGCATGAAATAAAACGTTTTACCACAGCTCATGCTAATATTGAAGCTATTTTATGGAATCTTCTTGACTGTATAATGACTTGGGTGTTCATAAATGGAATAGCTCATCTTTTTCAGATTACAACTTGTTCTTCATCTTCATTGTCAGTGTGAATAGGTTTGTTTCACTGTTTAGCAGATCCTAGAATGTCATGTGATGTGTGCTGCTCAGCAGCAAGTATTTACAGTAAGGTTTCTGTTTGAGATGTGTGTGATTTTTAAAAACAGCACTGTGGAGGATAATGGAGATGTCTGATTCATTTACCTTCAAAGCCCCCACATAAAAAAATGTATGTGTGTTTGTTGCAAATATGCGCCTTTGATTTTAGTAATTAATTACTGCATCCAAGACAGCAAAGGGAGAAAAAAACACTATTGATCTTCAAGTGAGGAAAAAGCAGCCTTTATGATTCATAAATGTCTACAATGGTTCTGTTCTATAATCATACTGTAGCTGTGACACATGAAGGAACATACAATTCTGAACTGAAAATATTTTTTTCCATGTTATCTGCTGAGCATCAAAAAGGCTAAACAAGTTAGAACAAGTTAGACAAATATATATACCAGCCCCCACTCTCTCAGTAGCCAATCAGTGACCACTAGGAAATGTCTTCCTCTCCAGGGAAAAGGAAAGGAAAGGGGGGATACCTAGTCAGTTGTACAACTGAATGCATTCAAATGAAATGTGTCTTCCGTATTTAACCAAACTCCTCTGAATCAGAGGGGGCTGCCTTAATCGACATCCACGTCATCGGCGCACGGGTAGGGAGGAATACCGGTTGATCAAAATGGTAACATGCAGGTTATTACATACTAACTGACCATTGTGAAGTCCCCACGGATCAGATCCCACCTGAATAAGGCATATCCCTTGTTAGGTTCTAAATGAACCTATTAAAACTTGTGGATGATTAGTAAAGCTTAAACCCATTGGGTCATACAGCTGCAAAAGACAAAGACATATTTACACCAGTAGTAGTGTTTGTGTGTATGTATATATATATATATATATCCCAATTTGGGTGGAGTCTCCTCCTTCTCTCTAAACATTACATCTTTATTACTAGGCAGGTAGTTAAGTGATACGGGCAACAAACTGTTCCTTCTCCTTAAGGTGACCTGACCTCCACCCCCTTCCTCACTACTCCACAGCTCCCCACCATTATCAGAGACTGTGCCTCGCCTCTACTCTGCACCTCCCAAAAGCCCCCTGGCTCCTACCCAACCTTCCTTGACCCCACAATATACATTCTTCCTACAGATACCCATGAACCTCTTCTAAACCAGACTATGGCACTCCTCATGTCTCTAGTATAACTGATGAGGAACAATATTTCAAGGATATAAATCCGAACCCATCCCCCTGATGTGTGGCCTGTGCCAGAAGAACCATTCTAGATCCCTTTTGCTGAACTGTAACATTCCCTTACTCTTGAGTTCCAGTGTGTTTTGGCCAGTATGTACAGTTAACTGACAAAACATAGGGTCACCACAACAACAATGTGCCTCGCATAGATTCGACAAGTGTCTGGAACTCTATTGGAGGGATGCGACGCCATTCTTCCATGAGACATTCCATCATTTGGTGTTTTGTTGATGGTGGTGTAAAATGCTGTCTCAGGCGGCGGTCCAGAATCTCACATAAGTGTTCAATTGGGATTAGAACTAGTGACTGAGACGCACACGCGCGCATGTGCACACACACACACCCTTACGCTTTAAACTCACAATGCTTCTTTGCGTCCCCTCTTTCAAAGTCACTGAGATCTCTTCTAGCCATGGTAGCCAAATAATGGGAAACTGGTCATTTCTGTACATGACCCCAAGCATAATGAGATGTTAATTGCTTAATTAACTTAGGAACCACATCTGTGTGGACAACTCAAGTGTTTCCTTTATTTTTGGCAGGTACCTGTTGATAGGGTGCCTAAGAAGCAGTTGTGTCAACTAAGATGTCATGGAGTTCGTGTCACGAATCCTGTTTCCTGAGTCTGTTTTTTGCCTGTGTTCTGTCCTGGAGTGTTTTTTCCGGCGTCCTTGAACGCACCCTGTCTGGTTGCCGGGCAATGTAGCCAGTTGGGAGTTCTGATTACCCGCACCTGTATCCCATCAGCTATCTGCACACCTGGTCCTGATCATCATCTCTCCTCTTCATAAGCCCGGACCTGACATCCATTCCCTGCCGGATCGTTAGCCATGAACAGTATGTTGTGCCAGAGTATCAGCCTCAAGTTGGATAGAATTTGTTTTGTTGTTTTTTACGTATTGCTTGCTGTAAACTTACCTCCGTTTGTTTTGTCTTCAGTTACTCACCCGGATCATTTACCCCATTCCCGCCTGGTCGTTGGAGGATTCCGCTACCCCATTGGATCCACCTATTTACTCCCATCAACTCACCACCGCTGCCCGCTACGCCACCTGGATATATCTACCCATTCACATTCACTTGTAAATAAATACTCACCTTCTTCCTACTCTCCTTGTCCTGGTCTGTTTCTGGGTTCGATTTTGAAAGAACGTGACAGTTTGGTTAAATCTGTCCCTACCGCAGTAGCCTATATTTTGCAGTATATGTTGCAACCCTCGGTTTCCTCTGGCCTCAACTCCTTTGAATCACACTGAGCAGGTGCACTATGTAGAACGTATGTGTGGCAGTCTGAGTACAGGAAGACATACATTCAGAGACATACATGGATGAATAAATTACTTTCCACATCTATTGCGATCTTTCTCCATCCCAGCCCTCTCCTTCCTCAGCGAAGCGCTAATAGCAGATGACTCACGACCCCATTGTGCATTATTTTACTGAGCTGCCTTTTTCTTTTAGAGCGAACGTCCCTTTAAGAACCATTGAATGGAAACTTTAGAAAATGGACAGCCTTTCATGCCGATTACACCAAAATACCACTGCCATTCATATGAGATTTCTGTTTCAGACATACAGTACATAAAATGGTAGAAAAGATAGACTTGCAGAAGGAACAATGATTGAAACTCTTAGAGCATTCAACATCCAACTATGTCTACAGTTCCAAAGTTATTGCTTGGAGGGAGAGAGCTTTAATGCTAGCTGAAACTCACACACCAACGCACGTGTAACACATTTCATAGCTCAGGAGATTTGGCTCATACTCAAATATTGCATGTAACTTTTCCTATAGCTACTTTTCCTCTTTGGAGTGAAACTGTATGAGTTTAGTAGTTACAATGCTAATTATACCAGCAACATCAACCAATAGTATATGGAACAACTTTGATATGCAACTAAAAAGTTGACCCAGTAACATACAGATAGATGTAGGATCTTAATTTAACCCCTTTTTTGTTACGGAGAATTTTCCTGCCCAGCAGAAAATGCAAACTTGTAGTGTATTCGAAGTTTAAAAAGGCTTCTAAAGTTTGTCATTTCCATTTAAAATATCAGACTTGATTTGCCCTAATGAAAAATGTATCAACCCTTACAAAATAATTCACATTTCCTGTTGCTGCTGAATTATTTTCCTGCTGTAGCAGACTGGCTTAAATTAAGATCCTACATCTGTAGGCTCCATGGCACTTTGAGATATCTTAATGTAACACCATTGATGACTGATAGACTTTCTTTCTCACATCAGAAAATAAATGAAGGTGGAAATATTTCACTCTTGTATTACATCTTCGCAATTCAAATAAGCATGAGAAAGATTATGGATTTTTAGATTGCTCATTGACCCCATTACCTTTGCACACCTTTAATGCAATTTTGGCAGAACAAAGTAATGGATCTTGGGATCGATGAATCTTTTTGAAGTGTGAACGGGCCATACTAGAGAAATGTATCCACATAACATATAATAAGGCAAAGCAAAAAGGCTCATGTTTCAAACACACTTGATGTTGATAGTACACTTACTTTTATTTGCTATATTATTATACCCACGTTATATTATAAACATGGATACATTTCCTACAATTTCTGCATGTTGGATGTTTGGCTCTGTAAAAATGGCATACAACCTGGTAGATGTGCTCCTTCATCTTCGGAGACCTCATAGCCCATTTGAGTAAAGGCTGGGTCCTGACAACCCAGTCCTATCCTGGGGCCTCATTTATAAAACAGACTTACGATCAATTTTGATCTTAAGTATGACTTACGCAGAAAACCCACATATAAGTAGTTATTTATTAAACCTTACTTTGAAATGGAAATGTTCTTATCTCTACGCAAAGTGTAGACTTGACGTAGGTGATTTTCCTGCTGCCTATGTATGGCTATTCTTTTTTTAAGGTCAGACCATTTCTTTTTCACATCAGCCAGAGTTCTGTATTGCTGCCCCACCTCGTTCACTGCAGCGGCGACACTCCCAAGCTACTCGTTTGGTTTTGTTTGTCAACCCACTATTTAGTCCACTGTATAATACGTGTTGCCTGTCTTCAATCTCCTCTCCCATCGCCTTGATCTCGTATTCCAAAAAGTTAGCTTTTCTCTTTTGGTCCATGGCTATTCCTGACTAAATCCGCATTTGTGCGAGCATTCTATAAGGGGGAAATCGCTGATTGTAAGGCACGTTCAGGTGCCGTCAATTTTAAGTTCATTTGGGATTTATAGATTTGTAAGTTACAAATGGGCTTCTTCGAACCTGGTTAAGCAAGTGTAGACCTTACCGTGAAATGCTTACTTACAAGCCCTTAACCAATAGTGCAGTTCAAAAAGCGTTAAGAAAATATTTACCAAATAAAATAAGAACTTTTTTTTTTTAAACACAATAACAAGGCTATATACAAGGGGTACCAGTACCGAGTCAGTGTGCGGGGGTACAGGTTAGTTGAGGTAATTTGTACATGTAGGTCAATGTAATAGTCCGGTGGCCATTTGATTAATTGTTCAGCAGTCTTATGGCTTGGGGGTAGAAGCTGTTAAGGAGCCTTTTGGTCCCAGACTTGGTGCTTTGCCCCAGTGATGAACTTGGCCATATGCACTACCCTCTGTAGCGCCTTACGGTCAGATGCAGAGCAGTTGCCATACCAGGCGGTGATGCTACCGGTCAGGATGCTCTCAATGGTACAGCTGTATAACTTTTTGAGGATCTGGGGACCCATGTCAAATCTTTTCAGTCTCCTGGGGGGTTTGTCTTGCCCTCTTCACGACTGTCTTGGTGTGTTTACAGCATGATAGTTTGTTGGTGATGTGGGCACCAAGGAACTTGAATCCCTCGACCCGCTCCACTACAGCCCCGTTGATGTTAAAGGGGGCCTGTTCGACTCGCCTTTTGCTGTAGTCCACAATCAGCTCATATGTCTTGCTCACATAGAGGTTGTTGTCCTGGCACCACACTGACAGTTCTCAGACCTCTTCCCTATAGGCTGTCTCTTCGTTGTTGGTGATCAGGCCTACCACTGTTGTGTCATCCAGCAAACGTAATGATAGTGTTGGAGTCGTGTTTGACCACACAGTCTTGGGTGAACTGGTACTACAGGAGGGTACTAAGTACACACCCCTGAGGGGCCCCTGTGTTGAGGATCAGCGTGGCAGACATGTTGTTGCCTACCCTTACCACCTGGGGGCGGCCCATCAGGAAGTCCAGGATCCAGTTGCAATGTGAGGTGTTAAGTCCCAGGGTCCTTAGCTTAGTGATGAGCTTCATGGGCACTATGGTGTTGAAAGCTGAGCTGTCATCAATGAACAGCATTCTCACATAGGTGTTCCTTTTGTCCAGGTGGGAAAGGGCTGTGTGGAGTGCGATTGAGATTGCGTCATCAGTGGATCTGTTGGGGCGGTATGTGAATTGGAGTGGGCCTAGGGTATCCGGGAGGCCTCTCTTTGGTGTCAGATGAACAAGAATAGACTGATGAGTTTCGGAAGAAAGTTATTTGTTTCTGGCCACTTTGAGCCTGTTATTGAACTTACAAATGCTGATGCTCCAGATACTCAACTAGTCTAAAGGCCAGATTTATTGTTTCTTTAATCAACACAACAGTTTTCAGCTGTGCTAACATAATTGCAAAATTATTTTCTAATGATCAATTAGCCTTTTAAAATGATGAACTTGGATTAGCTAACAAAATGTGCCATTGGAACTCAGGAGTGATGGTTTGTCACACCCTGGCCTTAGTATTTTGTGTTTTCTTTATTATTTTGGTCAGGCCAGGGTGTGACATGGGTATTTATGTGGTGTGTTTTGTCTAGGGGTTTTTTGTAGGTTATGGGATTGTGGTTAGTGAAGTAGTCTAGGAAAGTCTATGGTTGCCTGGAGTGGTTCTCAATCATAGGCAGGTGTTTATCGTTGTCTCTGATTGGGAACCATATTTAGGCAGCCATATTCTTTGAGTATTTCGTGGGTGATTGTTCATGTCTCTGTGTTTGTTGCACCAGATAGGGTTGTTTCGGTTTTTCACGTTTCTTGTTTTGTAAATTGTTCGTATTTTTCATCTTTCATTAAAGATGTATAAAGATAACCACGCTGTATTTTGGTCCTCCTCTCTTTCACCAGAAGAAAACCATAACATGGTTGCTGATAATAGGCCTATGTAGATAATCCATTAAAAATCAGCCGTTTCCAGCTACAATAGTCATTTACAACATTAACAATGTCTACACAGTATTTATGATGAATTTGATGTTATTTTAATGGACCAAAACTGTGCTTTTCTAAGTGACCCCAAACTTTTGAATAGTAGTGTACTGTATGTATATATATATATGTGATTGCAAAAGTAATGTGAAATGTACTCATGACTTACGACATAAGCTTTGTGTTTGCTTGCTAGCCAGCTAATATAACTGCAGGCTAACTAGGAGGAGCATTGCATCATTGGAGATGACATGCGGCCTCGGAATTGTAGTTTACAATAGACCAGGGCTCTCCAACCCTGTTCTTGAAAGCTACCCTCCGGTAGGTTTTCACTCCAACCCTAGTTGTAACTAACCTCATTCAGCTAATCAACTAGCTAATTATTAAAATCATGCGCACTTAATTAGGGTTGGAGTGAAAACCTACAGGACGGTAGCTCTCCGGGGACAGGGTTGAGCAGAGCCCTGCTGTAGACAAGGACTTGTGCAGTATGACTAACAAAAAAGATAACACATTAAAATGTGTATCAAATATACTAACAATATAATAACTGTTTTAAAGTGATGAAATTGTCCTTTAAGAATGACTCCTCAGCTCCAGGACCTTTCGCTGGGATGGGTGCCTGCTTTATTAAACAGGCATTTTAAACAAGCACAAACTCTGGAGCTGTCTGGCTCTGATTACTCCCCAAACTGGCCAGGGACCTCATTAGTGGAGCCCTCCCTATAATTGATAAGTTTACACAGGAAAGCCGGAGAGCCCCAAGAACTCTGAACTTCATTAGCTTTAGCTCTGAAGGGGATCTCCCCTCTACTCTCCATTTCGTTTTTGCTCCCAACAGAAGCACTGGCATTATACTCGACCCTCTATGAATACAACAAACCGATTATTTTAAAGATGCTAATCATCATTTTACGCTCGTATGTGTATAGAGGTTGTGAAATTGGGTTTAACTAGGAGTTGAGACGGCCCAGTAATAGGCTGTATAGGATCCATTTTAGAGAGGCAGAGACAGAGATGCAATGGTACAGTTGCACCTTTCATTGGTATTCATTGTGGTAGTGTGTCCACACAACATTCGTCACCTGCCTTCTGGTTTGTCAGGGACACCCCAGTAATTCCTGTGGTGTAATTACTTGGACCCCAACTCTATAATGGATTTTTTATAAGAAAATGTGACATTTAGAACTAGAGTGCCAAGTGAATGGCAGCTAAATTGGCAAGATCTTAGTGGAGAAAATAACTTGATCAAAAGTCAAAGTGTCGGAGGTTGTGAAAATGATCAGCCTTAAAGGAACATTTTATATGAATAAACACAGTATCAATAAGTATGAATCCTTTTTGTAACACAAACTGGCAATTAGCTTTTCAAAAAGCAAATATCTGAGCCTGGGGAATAGCAGGGTAACACTCCAGACAGAAAAGCACTAGTGTTATTACTCAACGTTTTAAATCCTCTCACTGTATCGCTCAGAAATGTGTTAAGGCAGGAAGTCAAAAACTCAAGTAAACATTATCGCATAATCTCTGACCATAAGAGGCTTTTCAAAAACACATGCTCATTTCAGGATAATCCTACTGCTGGTAGTTATTTTCCTGAAAAACAAAATGCCACTCAGGAGTTCTTTATCCTCCAACCCATTGACTGTGGATAGTGAGTAGTGGATAGTGAGTACTGTATCTGATTGTAAAAGCATCAATCCTCCTTACCAGCACTCCGTACTCTTATCCCCTTCTTACAAAGCAATAAACCACATTTATTGATGAGCATGTGGAACTCATCATCTGACAAATATAAATATCTTCTCTCTCCTGGCAGGTTTTTCTAAGGATATTTCCAGTAAGGCATAAAATGATCTATTGACAGGGGGATGGCAGGGGTAAGGAAAACACTTAGGTAACGTACTTAAGTTGTGTCCAGTTTTGTTTGACCAATTGTTTAGGTTAACATCCAGTGTCTCTCAAGAAGGTGTCAATTATTTTGACTATGTTTCCCGTAATCATGATGAAAGGAACCCATATGAAGCTACAGATGAGCAGAGTGAAGAGAATGAGAAAGTCAGCCTAAATCACCATCAAACATCAAGAACCCTCTCTTCCTCAACACCCAGAATGATAAATCGTCCACTTGAGACTAACAGAGGTTATGTCAAGGGTAGAAGACTTATATGTCACACAATATTGGGTCAAATGGGGGTGAAGATAGACACAATAGGCTCAATTTTAAATGGGATATGTACAGCCTGTGCTGTCATACACTTGGGCCTGTGACCAGTTTCAGACACCACTTTTGGCAAGATTGCTTGAGTTCAAAGGTTGCTTTCTAAGGGATCAGTCCACTAGGTTGGCCAGTCTGGACCATAACCTCTCCTGTCATGTGTAATTAAGTTAAAGCAATGTGATGAGTCTCCTTGGGGGCCATGGGTATGACCCCATTATGGAGAAGTGAGAGCATGACCCTGAGTCTGCATGGTCTGGTGAGGGATTTCACCACCTGTCCCTGTCACGGTATAGATGGATTACTGATACTTGAGGTAGGGCATTCAACATTTATATTCAAAACACAATTATGGCTGATCTTGAGTTTTTGAGTTATGTTGATTAGGGATTAGATCAAAAAGCCATTTGAGACATTACTTAGAGACGAATGTACTGTAAGCAGTGTACCCACGAACAAAGCCACAACCAAACAACAGAGGGAATACAAGAAGGGATGAATTGTGTCTATCCCTGGCTTAAAACTCATAGCCATATCATGTATTAACGATTTGCGTCAGTGTACATGGCTGCCCAGTACACTGAGGCAAATTCATGTAGGCGAGATTCGTTCCAGAATATTGCACACTGCTAGTTGAGGCTGCTAAATTGATACTGCGTTCAGCCATATGGTGCAGAGAGAAACTCAGCTGCTGTCCCTATTACCAGAGAGGGTATAACAGCTACAGATATCACACCTTCCCTGGCAAAGAAAAAACTGATTGGAATGCACTCAATGCACCCACAAGGATGAGGTCCTTTATTCAAACATCTGCCATGAGCTGGAAAGAGATGAGTTTTTCTGGGAATTTATATTTGTCTATCATTTTCATGTGGCAATCAGAATACCATGTAATGGTGCATTTGAACCTAATCTGTGGGAAATTCCTGGTTTAACTTCAATTCTAACACAATGATGCAATGTTTGAATCAAATGTGAACGTGTCTCCTTGAAATTCTCCGAAAGAATGTGACACGCCCCCCCCCCTGCCATCTCTGAGTAATAGGCAGAGATAATAAGGTCTCAATTATTCATATTCTCTTTATGTTCTTTAAAGAATTGTCAGAGAAGTGTTATGTCTTCATCTAATTAGTTGGTGAATCAGAGTGGGAGTAGGAAAATCAAATGAGATGAGGAGAGCGAGATGAGACAAAAATAGGTTATGCCTTGGAGCATCGTAACTACTCATCTAACGGATTATTTTGCTGTTTTTCAGCCAATAGAAGTTGACATGCGTACTTTTAGGAGTAGGCATATATGACACACTTGACTTATGTCAAGTCTTCCTGTGAATTGGATTAATAATCTGTGAACATTTTTATCCAAATATTGATTTGCTGTCACTTCTCTTTCACAACCTTTCAGATACTGTCTTTGTCCTCTGAGGAACAAGGCTGTCGAGGTGGGCCTGAAACAGTGCTAACAGATGGGAGTACTGTATTCGGATCACAAATGGAGGTGGGTGAACACATTTTCACCATGCTAGGGGCCTATAAGACATGTTACCATGTGAGCCCTCTAGACATCAGCTTGGTTTTTGCATATTCCATTCACTCATAAATAATAAAGTCCTGCTGTCAACCGAAGTCTGTGAGAAAACACATGGCATGGCATCTCATACACACATAGACGTAATATCCATGTCTGTTGAAAATGTAGGGCACTGACAAGTGTATGAGTCTAGGTCATTTTATGGAGTTGGAAATGGAAATTCATTATGATAGAAGAGAATAAGTCTGGTGGACATATGGGTTGGTTGTCACAGTGCATATAACTTGGGAAACCTTTGTTTCGTATACTCTTTATTAGAGATCATCCATGTTGTCCTGTCAATGTCAAACTTTGAGACATGGAGCATTTTTCATAGCTGTTTAATAATGATCAAATGTGATACTAAGTCGTTGAACGAGATACTAAATTGTTTTGAACGAGATACTTAGATATAATAAGTCGTTCAAATAAGATCATTCTAAACAGTCTGTTTGTTTTTTTTTTGCCTTGGGCTTCAGGGCTTCCGTAGATCTTAGACCATTCCTCCATGTAGATTATTGCTCGATCCTTGATACCCTTCATCTGCGCTCACGGACTGCCCTCTTCAATTCAAACCACAGGTTTTCAATGGGGTGCAAGTCCAGACACTGAGATGGCCATTGCAAATTGTTGATTTTGTGGTCAATTAACCATTTCTTTCTGCATTTTGATGTGTGCTTGGGGTTATTGTCTTGCCGGAAGATCCACTTGTGGCCAAGTTTCAGCCTCCTAGCAAAACAGCCCATAACATCAAAGACATATTTCACAGTAGGTTTGGTTTAGTTAATTATATCCCCATTAGCTTTTTTCACAAAACAGTAGTTACAGTCCCTTGCAAAAGTATTCATCCCCCTTGGTGTTTTTACTATTTTGTTGCATTACAACCTGTAATTTAAATATATTTTTATTTGGATTTCATGTAATGGACCTACACAAAATAGTCCAAATTGGTGAAGTGAAATGAAAAAAATTACTTGTTTCAAAAAATTCAAAAATTGTAAAATGGAAAAGTGGTGCGTGCATATGTAAAAATAAGTTAACATTTACAAACAAATATACTTTTTAAAAAGGCTTTAGATTTATGGCAGCATAATACAACATATTATTAAAGAATAATATGTGATTATTGCTACAATATCTTTATAATCACTATTATCCTTTGCTATGAAGCCCCTAAATAAGATCTGGGGCAATCAATTACGTTCAGAAGTCTCATAATTAGTTAAACAAAGTCCACCTGTGTGCAATCTAAGAGTCACATGGTCTCAATATATATATACATCTGTTCTGAAAGAGTCCCAGAGTCTGCAACACCACTAAGCAAGGGTCACCACCAAGCAAGCGGCACCATGAAGACCAAGGAGCTCTCCAAACTAGTCAGGGACAAAGTTGTGGAGAAGTACAGTTCAGGGTTCGGTTCTAAAACAATATCCGATACTTTGAACATCCCACGGAGCACCATTAAATCCATTATTAAAAATGGAAAGAATATGGCACCACAACAAACCTGCCAAGAGAGAGCGGCCCACCAAAACTCACGGACCAGGCAAGGAGGGCATTAATCAGAGAGGCAACAAATAGACCAAAGATTATCCTGAAGGAGCTGCAAAGCTCCACAGCAGAGATTGGAGTATCTGTCCATAGGACCAGTTTCAGCTGTACACTCCACAGAGCTGGGCTTTACAGAAAAGTGGACAGAAAAAATCCATTGCTTAAAGAAATAAATAAGCAAACAGTTTTTGTGTTAGCCAAAAGGCATGTTGGAGACTCCCAAAACATATTAAAGAAGGTACTCTGGTCAGATGAGACTAAAATGTACCTTTTTGGCCATCAAAGAAAACGCTATGTCTGGCGCAAACCCAACACAAATCCAACACCTCTCATCACCCTGAGAACACCATCCCAGGGATGTTTTCTCATCAGCAGGTACTGGGAAACTGGTCAGAATTGAAGGAATGATGGATGGTGCTAAATACAGGGAAATTCTTGAGGGAAACCTGTTTCAGTCTTCCAGAGATTTGAGGCTGGGACGGAGGTTCACCTTCCAGCAATGGAAGGACCCAAAGCATACTGCTAAAGCAACACTCGAGTGGTGTAAGTGGAAACATTTATATGTCTTGGAATGGCCTAGTCAAAGCCCAGACCTCAATCTAATTGAGAATCTGTGGTGTGACTTATTGATTGCTGTACACCAGCGTAACCCATCCAACTTCAAGGAGCTGGAGCAGTTTTGCCTTGAAAAATGTGCAAAAATCCCAGTGGCTAGATGTATCAAGCTTATAGAGACATACCCCATTAGACTTGCAGCTGTAATTGCTGCAAAAGGTGGCTCTACAAAGTATTGACTTTGGGGGGAGGGGTGAATAGTTATGCAAGCTCATGTTTTCAGTTTCAAATCAAATCAAATTTTATTTGTCACATACACATGGTTAGCAGATGTTAATGCGAGTGTAGCGAAATGCTTGTGCTTCTAGTTCCGACAATGCAGTAATAATCCAACAAGTAATCTAACTAACAATTACAAAAACAAAAAAAACTACTGTCTTATACACAGTGTAAGGGGATAAAGAATATGTACATAAAGATATATGAATGAGTGATGGTACAGAGCAGCTTAGGCAAGATACAGTAGATGGTATCGAGTACAGTATATACATATGAGATGAGTGTGTAAACAAAGTGGCATAGTTAAAGTGGCTAGTGATACATGTATTACATAAGGATGCAGTAGATGATATAGAGTACAGTATATACATATACATATGAGATGAATAATGTAGGGTATGTAAACATTATATTAGGTAGCATTGTTTAAAGTGGCTAGTGATATATTTTACATCATTTCCCATCAATTCCCATTATTAAAGTGGCTGTTAGTGGTGGCTGTTTAACAGTCTGATGGCCTTGAGATAGAAGCTGTTTTTCAGTCTCTCGGTCCCAGCTTTGATGCACCTGTACTGACCTCGCCTTCTGGATGATAGCGGGGTGAACAGGCAGTGGCTCGGGTGGTTGTTGTCCTTGATGATCTTTATGGCCTTCCTGTAACATCGGGTGGTGTAGGTGTCCTGGAGGGCAGGTAGTTTGCCCCCGGTGATGCGTTGTGCAGACCTCACTACCCTCTGGAGAGCCTTACGGTTGAGGGCGGAGCAGTTGCCGTACCAGGCGGTGATACAGCCCGCCAGGATGCTCTCGATTGTACATCTGTAGAAGTTTGTGAGTGCTTTTGGTGACAAGCCGAATTTCTTCAGCCTCCTGAGGTTGAAGAGGCGCTGCTGCGCCTTCTTCACGATGCTGTCTGTGTGAGTGGACCAATTCAGTTTGTCTGTGATGTGTATGCCGAGGAACTTAAAACTTACTACCCTCTCCACTACTGTTCCATCGATGTGGATAGGGGTGTTCCCTCTGCTGTTTCCTGAAGTCCACAATCATCTCCTTAGTTTTGTTGACGTTGAGTGTGAGGTTATTTTCCTGACACCACACTCCGAGGGCCCTCACCTCCTCCCTGTAGGCCGTCTCGTCGTTGTTGGTAATCAAGCCTACCACTGCTGTGTCGTCCGCAAACTTGATGATTGAGTTGGAGGCGTGCGTGGCCACGCAGTCGTGGGTGAACAGGGAGTACAGGAGAGGGCTCAGAACGCACCCTTGTGGGGCCCCAGTGTTGAGGATCAGCGGGGTGGAGATGTTGTTGCCTACCCTCACCACCTGGGGGCGGCCCGTCAGGAAGTCCAGTACCCAGTTGCACAGGGCGGGGTCGAGACCCAGGGTCTCGAGCTTGATGACGAGCTTGGAGGGTACTATGGTGTTGAATGCCGACCTGTAGTCGATGAACAGCATTCTCACATAGGTATTCCTCTTGTCCAGATGGGTTCGGGCAGTGTGCAGTGTGGTTGAGATTGCATCGTCTGTGGACCTATTTGGGCGGTAAGCAAATGCTCTGAGGGCGCGGCTGGGGATGCCGTCTGGGCCTGCAGCCTTGCGAGGGTTAATACGTTTAAATGTTTTACTCACCTCGGCTGCAGTGAAGGAGAGTCTGCATGTTTTCGTTGCAGGCCGTGTCAGTGGCACTGTATTGTCCTCAAAGCGGGCAAAAAAGTTATTTAGTCTGCCTGGGAGCAAGACATCCTGGTCTGTGACTGGGCTGGTTTTCTTCTTGTAGTCCGTGATTGACTGTAGACCCTGCCACATACCTCTTGCGTCTGAGCCGTTGAATTGAGATTCTACTTTGTCTCTATACTGACGCTTAGCTTGTTTGATAGCCTTGCGGAGGGAATAGCTGCACTGTTTGTATTCGGTCATGTTACCAGTCACCTTGCCCTGATTAAAAGCAGTGGTTCGCGCTTTCAGTTTCATGCGAATGCTGCCATCAATCCACAGTTTCTGGTTAGGGAATGTTTTAATCGTTGCTATGGGAACGACATCTTCAACGCACGTTCTAATGAACTCGCACACCGAATCAGCGTATTCGTCAATGTTGTTATCTGACGCAATACGAAACATATCCCAGTCCATGTGATGGAAGCAGTCTTGGAGTGTGGAATCAGCTTGGTCGGACCAGCGTTGGACAGACCTCAGCGTGGGAGCTTCTTGTTTTAGTTTCTGTCTGTAGGCAGGGATCAGCAAAATGGAGTCGTGGTCAGCTTTTCCGAAAGGAGGGCGGGCCAGGGCCTTATATGCGTCGCGGAAGTTAGAGTAACAATGATCCAAGGTTTTTTCAGCCCTAGTTGCGCAATCGATAGGCTGATACAATTTAGGGAGTCTTGTTTTCAGATTAGCCTTGTTAAAATCCCCAGCTACAATGAATGCAGCCTCAGGATGTATAGATTCCAGTTTGCAAAGAGTCAAATAAAGTTCATTCAGAGCCATCGATGTGTCTGCTTGGGGGGGAATATATACGGCTGTGATTATAATCGAAGAGAATTCTCTTGGTAGATAATGCGGTCGACATTTGATTGTGAGGAATTCTAAATCAGGTGAACAGAAGGATTTGACTTCCTGTATATTTCTGTGATCACACCACGTCTCGTTAGCCATAAGGCATACACCCCCGCCCCTCTTCTTACCAGAAAGATGTTTGTTTCTGTCGGCGCGATGCATGGAGAAACCCGCTGGCTGCACCGCCTCTGATAGCGTCTCTCCAGTGAGCCATGTTTCCGTGAAGCAAAGAACGTTACAGTCTCTGATGTCCCTCTGGAATGCTACCCTTGCTCGGATTTCATCAACCTTGTCAAGAGACTGGACATTGGCGAGAAGAATGCTAGGGAGTGGTGCACGGTGTGCCCGTCTCCGGAGTCTGACCAGAAGACCGCCTCGTTTCCCTCTTTTACGGAGTCGTTTTTTTGGGTCGCCGGCTGGGATCCATTCCGTTGTCCTGGTTGAAAGGCAGAACACAGGATCCGCTTCGTGAAAATCATATTCTTGGTCGTACTGATGGTGAGTTGACGCTGATCTTATATTCAGTAGTTCTTCTCGACTGTATGTAATGAAACCTAAGATGACCTGGGGTACTAATGTAAGAAATAACACGTAAAAAAAACAAAAAACTGCCTAGTTTCCTAGGAACGCGAAGCGAGGCGGCCATCTCTGTCAGCGCCGGAAGTCTAGTTTTGTGATATTTCAGTGTTATTTCTTGTTTGTCTCACAATAAAAAATATTTGGCATCTTCAATGTGGGTAGGCATGTTGTGTAAATCAAATGATACAAACTCCCCAAAAATCAATTTTAATTCCAGGTTGTAATGCAACAAATTAGGAAAAATGTCAAGGGGTTGAATACCTTCGCAAGGCACTGTATTCTTTATGGGGGCCACACAAAAACTTAAAACATGACAAGTTACAAAACACGTATACACTGACAGACAAGAAAGTTACACAAATGTAAAACACAATGATATTTAAACAATACAACTAAATAATAATGTGTGTGTACGGTATATTGTGTGATAGTGTGTCTGTGTGTGCATGTGTTTGTGTGTCATTTCACAGTCCCTGAGATGTAGTTTTGTCAATTGGTTTAAGTAATTTTGCTGTTTGCTTGAGTAATTGGAGATCGAAGGGAGTTCCATGTGATCATGGCTCTGTATAATACTGTGCTTTTCTGTGCGTTGGTTTTGGACTTGGGGACTGTGAAGAGACCCCTGGTGGCATGTCTTCTGGGGTATGTATGGGTGTCTAAGCTGTATATTATTTGATTATGCAGACAATCTGGAGTTTTATCACAGTAATATTTCTCATAGAAAACACTATAGAAGAGAAGCAGTTAATCTCTCGTCAACCTTCAACTAGGAAAGACTGGCATGCATGTTGTTGATGTTAATAATGTATGTGCAGTTAAGGGCAAGTCGTGCTGCTCTGTTTTGAGCCAGTTGCAGATTTGCTAGGTTTTCTTTGCCGCACCATATTACCGGACAGTAATCAAGATGGGATAAGATCAGAGCCTGAACAACTAGTACAGTTAATTTCTGTGTAACAAAAATGCAGAACACCTTTTTATAACCGCCATACCCCGACTCATCTTCACAACAACTTTGTCAAAATGACTTGGCCATGGTAATTGACCATCTAATGTAATACCTAGAAGTTTAGCTTCCTCTACTGGCTCAATGGTCACACCCTTTTATGTACAACTCCAGTTGAGGTTTAGGTCCAAGAGAATGTTTTGAATCAATTACAATGCTTTTAGTTCTAGATGTATTTAAGACATGTTTAATATTCATCACCCATTCTGATAGACTGTAACCCCGTATTTAGAATTTCAGTGACCTCACTAGCGTTGGGTGCTGATATGTAGTGTGGAATCATCTGTTTAGTTACAAAATCTCTCAATTTACAGTATGACAACAAATCAGCTGAGAAACCTGATTTGTTTGCCACCTCTCCTGCATCATTTCTTTGAGCAAACACTTTTTCAGTTCATCAGTCCATGGGGCTCTAACAGTTCTCACTGTTAATTTCTTGACAGGTCCATGCTTGTCAACAATTGGCATGAATCATTTTACTAATACTTCCATTGCTGCGGTTTTGATTCACTTCCTCATACACACCAGACCAACATAAATTATAAGGGCACAAGGCGAGACCCAGATGCAGACACAGGAGGCAGATGGTTAGAGTCTTTTGTTGTTTATTTAATCCAAAAGGAGTAGGCAAGAGAATGGTTGTGGAAAGGCAAAAGGTCAAAACCAGATTCTGAGTCCAAGAAGTAAAGAGTGGCAGACAGGCTTGAGTTTTAGGGCAGGCAGAAGGGTCAGCCAGGCGGGTACGGAGTCCAGAAAAAACAGGCAAGGGTCAAAACCTGGAAGACTAGAAAAAGACAATAGAAAACAGGAGCACGGGAAAAACACGCTACTTGACTTGAAAACATACAAGACAAACTGGCACAGAGAGACAGGGATAAATACACTGGGGAAAATAAGCGACACCTGGAGGAGGTGGAGGCAATCTCAAGAACAGGTGAAACAGATCAGGGCATGACAAATGTTTTACATCTTCAACAAATTACTTTAGGCCCGACCTTTGGTTTTTCTTGTTATTGCCACTTCATCCAATGGGAACTGATATTACTTTGGAGCAAAGCTCTGCAGCATTAATGAAGATATGATCAATAAAAGTGGATGTCACAAATCCATCACTATTGGTACGCACTCTAGTTGGTTGTGTGATAACCTGGGTCATATTACAGGCATTAGTCACAGTTAGAAGCTTCCTCTTGAGAGGACAGCTAGTTGCTAACAAGTCAATGTTCAAGTCAAGCACAAAAATAAACCTCTCTGTTACTGTACTTCAGTATTTTGGACATAGATTACTACTTCCCCAGAGTCAGATGAACTCATGGACACCATTTTTATGTCTCTATGTCCAGTATGAAGGAAGTTAGTTCTGTGAGCCTATGCTAACTAGTGTTAGCACAATGCCTGGAAGTCTATGCTATCTACTAGCATGCTGTTTGTTACCATAGACGTCATTGCGCTAAAGCTAGTTAGCAATTGTGCTGACACCTTCAAACTGCACGCAGGGACATTACAATGGTATCCACAAGTTAATTTAACTCTGGTGAAATAGATAAAGGGCTTCATTGCCAAAATCCTGAAACATTTCTTCAATATCACACACTTTCAAACATTTCACACATATTATCCAAATATTGACTCTTAGCACTTGGTGGCCTATAGCAACATCCCAAAAGAACAGGCTTTAGATGAGGCAGATGAACTTCCAACCACAGCACACATTTGACATGAGATCCTCTTTAAGCTTACATGAATATTGGGCTGCAGGTGGTTAGTGGTTAGAGTGTTTTGGTTACTGGATCGAATCCCCGAGCTGACAAGGTAAAAAAATATGTCGATCTGCCTCTGAACAAGTTAACCCACTGTTCCCCGGTAGGCCGTCATTATAAATAAGAACTTCTTCTTAACTGACTTGCCTTATTAAAAAAGAAATTGTAAATAATATATATATATATATGGCTCTTAACATATACAGCACAACCTCCTCCATAGACATTTCTGTCTTTTCTGTAGATGTTATATCCTTGTATTGCCACTGCTGCGTCATCAAAGGAATTATCTAAGTGAGTAATGGGGGTTCTTTTCTGCTTATGCATCCTTATTGTGACGCCAAATCCACCACTGGTGTGCGTAGCCATGAGCTCTAGTTTCATGTCATCTGACCATGTCACCGGTTCCAATCCAAGGGCCAATGCCATTCAGCAAAGTCCGGACGTTTACATTTGCTGGATGACATGAAAATAGAGCTCTTTGGCCATGCACACCAGTAGGGGGGGTTTGGCGTTTGAATAAGAATGCATAAGCAGAAAAAAAACATATCTACTGTAATATTTGGTGGTGGATCTTTGACGTCATGGGGCTACTTTGCTACCACTGGTCCTGGGGCCCTTGTTAGGGCTAGGGTCCCTTTGTCAGAATGTTCCACCTGACTGACATGCCCAAAGTCAACTGCCTGTTACTCAGGCCCAGAAGCCAGTATATGCATATAATTGGTGGCATTGGGTAGAAAACACTTTGAAGTTTCTAAAACTGTTGAAATAATGAATTGGTAAGGAACAGAATTGATATGGCAGGCAAAAATCCGAAGAACATCCAACCAGAATTAGAATTTTTTTGAGCTCCCAGGCTCTATTATGTAAACCTATTGTTTCTATGCATGTCTGTCACCCAGATTGCAATTCAAATGGCTTCCACTAGATGGCAATAGCCTTTATTCAAGTTTCAGGTTTCTTTTTTGAAAAACGAACAAGTATTTGGAGCTTTTGTTAGGTTACCACCTGAAGCAAATCAGTCTTTCGGCGCACACTTACAAATTTCCCTTTCCTATTGAACATACTACTTTCCATGTGAAATATTATAGTTCATTTACATTTTAGAGTACGTGAGGATTAAATAGAAACATCGTTTGACTTGTTTGGATGAAGTTTAGCGGTAGCTTTTTGGACTCCTTTGTCTGCATGTTGAACGAGTGGATTACTGAAATCAATGGCACCAACTAAACAGACTTTTTGGGATATAGAAGGGTTTATCGAGCTAAGACAAAGGATATCAAGGATCTGGAAAAATTCTGCATGGAGGAATGGTCTAAGAACCCTCCCAATGTGTTCTCCAATCTCATAAAACATTTTTTTTAAAGGCTCAGTGCCATTATCGCAACGAAAGGTATTGCAAACAGAGGTGCCAATAATTTTGACCCCTATCTTTTTGAGAGAAAAAAAAATATTACTTGTTAAACAAAATCTCTTTCTCTGAGAAAAGTGTTTTTTTTTTTGAGCATACAATATAGCTTAGTATTTTGCATTTATATTTTTGAACCTGACTGTATGTTGCTAGAACTGTCCCACTGGGTGAAAACTGGTTGAATCAACATTGTTTCCATGTCATTTCAACCCCCCAAAATGTATTTGATGATGTTGAATCAATGTGGAAAACGTAAGGGATTTACGTATTTTTTCACCCAACTTTTAACCTAAATCCAATGACGTTAACTTTCTGGTTGACTTCACGTTGTCCGGTTAATTGACACCTCAAAAAAAATTTACATCAAAACTTTTGAATGACGTCTGTGCCCAGTTGGGTGCTACCGCTCCTCATGTTGCAGTCCTCAGTGTCTCCTTTCTCTGGAAGTTTGACAATCAGGCCATGCAACCAATCTGTGAGCGTCTTCTCTGCTCTTCAGATCCCTTTTGAAGAGTGAGAGATGATCATGAAGGCAGTGTTTGCCGTGAGCAGTTCTTCAGCAATGTTGTCGGGTTTGATATTTTCATTTTTTTGTACTTTTATGGCTTTCTTGATTTCTGAAGAGCTTGGCAAGAGCCTAGGTGAGTTTCTTGGGGCTTCTTTGTAAAATGTACTGTATTTCTAAAATGTCCAAACCTGTCGTAGAACTTAGTCTTTGAGAGGTTCTCCACTGTCTTGTTCTTGGCAGATTTTGATGGTTGTAAGGGCTTTCAACAAGTACACGTGTCTTTCTGTAGCCTGGGTGGAATTATTACCCCAAGAGGTTCTGTGTGGAAGACAGGGAGTGTTTTTACTTCAGCCAAGCAACAAGACACATTTCTCTAATAATCTAATCATAATCTTCATTAATCTCTTCTCATTCTTAAATACTTAAAATTCACAACCCATTGGCCAATATGCTGTGAAATGGTCTCAGAATGTATCCCATTTTGTAGTTTTAAGATGGTTGTTTGGGTGCCCACAGTGCCGAAGATTGCCTATCCATCAATGTTGGGAACAAATATTTGTATTGTCTCAAGCTGTCTGAAATCCACACTCATTGGAATTAACCACAGTGTCAGCACTGGTATCTCCATCATTGTTCATTAGGGCCACATTGTGAAGAGAAAGAGAATATATCGCTGTCCCTTTGTCAGGCCTTCCCCACGATTGCCAGGCCTCTCATTCCAGCGGGGTGCAGAACCTTTCCTCCTTGATTAATGAAGTGGCAGCTCAAGGTTGTTTAATTGATAGCTTGTCCACTATTTCCTTCTCCTTTTCAAAAGTTCAATTATACTGACACAAAGCAATCCATCATTTAAATGAAGTTGACTGCAGAGGTAAATTAAATGTGCCAATTTAAATTAAGACTTTGCAATCTTTGGAAATAGGATCAGGCTGTTGCAAGGCACAAGAACATGGCTGATTTGAAAACTCTTTTTCCTATATTATACGACTGAAATTGTATAACATTAACGGTGACCATGGTATGAACCCACCCGTCCTTACAATTTGGTGTTAACAGTCCGAGTGAACTTGTAGTGTGGTGTTCTTTGATTGAGTCGGTGCCAATGTGTCAACGATGCCCCCATTTCTAACACAAGCAACAGATATCTGGGATTGATTTATACTTAAAATGCTCTTGCTGTCACTTTGATTCCACTAATTGGTATTCATAGCTATATGAAAGGAGGAGGAGAGGTAGTGCTGGCAGGCAGGTAATGGAGTGAACTTTCTCATTTTTCTTATGTCTCTACAACATGTTGTAATTACCTGACAATCACAAGGGAAATAGCTCAAGCTACCTCAACCACCCAGCAGAGTACATTTTGTCACAGCCTCAAATAAGGGACTGTCAGCTTCTGACTTACTGAGCGTTAACTTGATACTGTACATTTCTGGAATAATTGGATATACAGTCAGGTCCATAGTTCTTGGCACCCTTAATCAAGATGAGCAAAGAAAGACTGTGTAAAATAAATAATACAAATACTGTGCTATATTGTGTGCTACTTTTTACTAATATTATTGCTCAGAGAAAGAGATTTTGTTTAACAAGCAATACAAACAAATCTGGGAAAAAAGACAGGTCAAAATGATTGCCAACCCTGTTTTCAGTAGTCTAGCTCCTGCCCCTTGCGAGGATAACAACACCGGTCAGATGACATGAAAATAGAGCTCTTTGGCCACACACACCAGTGGTGAGTTTGGTGTTCAAAAAACAGAAGCATATGCAGAAAAGTACATCAAAGTATCTACAGTAAAATATGGTGGTGGGTCTTTGACGTTATAGTGCTACTTTGCTTCCACTGGTCCTGTGGCCCTTGTTAAGGTCAATGGCATTGTGAACTTTACCAAATGGCAAGACATTTTAGCCAAAAACCTGGTTGCCTCTGATCTTCCAGGAATTACAATAACCACAAGCAACAATACAATAACCCCCACCACACATCCAAAATCCACAACAAATGGTTAATTGACCACAAATTCAATATTTTGCAATGGCTATCTGTCTCCAGGCTTGAACCCCATTGAAAACCAGTCGTTTGAATTGAAGAGAGAAATTCAGAAATACAGACAAAGGATATTATGGATCTTGAAATATTGTGTATGGAGGAATGGTCGAAGATCTCTCCCAATGGGTTCTCCAATCTCAATAAACATTTTAGAAAAAGGCTGTGTTATCCTCGCAAGGGTAGCAGTACTGAAAACAAGGGTGCCAATAATTATGGACCTGACTGTGTAATATTTGTGCATGCAATAGTTTAGCAGAGTATAAATGACCATGCTGATGGTTTTGATACAAAGCAATAAACTATAACTATGTTTATCCACCCATAGTGGTAGCCTAGCGATTAAGCGTTGGGCCAATGACCAAAAGGTTGCTGGTTTGCATCCCTGAGACGGCAAATTGGAAAAAATCTGTAGTTCTGCACTTGAGCAAGGCAGAGATCAACAACGACTAATCCTTGGGTGCCATGGACATCCATTAAGGCAGTCACCCGAGCCCCTCTGATTCAGAGGTGTTGGGTTAACTGTGGAAGACACATTTCGGTTGAATGTGTTCTGTTGTGCAACTGACTAGGTATCCCATTTCCCTGCTAATGAAGTTTTAGTTCTAACTATTTAGTATACCTCAGAACTGAAACATGTCATTACATGCCAAACATGTTTTTTATCCATAATATGTAACAAATCAATTTGCAAGTGTGATGTTTGCTGTGCCTGCAGGGAAGTTTTGTCTTCCTCAAATTACACCTCTTGAGCATTCTATGCATATTGAATTAGTTCCTATTAAACAAAGTAAAGTATTGTTGACAACGGTATATTGTATCCTGTCTTTCATGTGCAAAGCATTGCAAAGCCATTTTCATTAAAATAAATAAATAAAACAAGAGATACCCAGACAGACAAGGCACATGTGTATATTACACTACCTAATATAAACTTGTAACATGTTCAACCATTCAGGTTCTATCCCAGGTATAGATATATATAATTGACTTGGACCTTATTAGGGTTTGCAGATAATGAGACAATCAAATAAGGGTTACAGTTCACAATCCCCACAATACATAAATGGCTACTTATCCATATAATTGTACATAATGATACAATTCTGTCTGTGGGACAGTGGTTCGCGAAACCTCCTCAGCTCAGACAGCAGAACAGGGCCATCTGTTAAGTGTAATCAAGGATGCATGAGCATAGGCTAACCGTTGCATAGCATGTATAACATATACAATTAAGATTTGCAATGAAAGATCTGTTCATGAAAAAATACATTAAATATGAAAAGGATCAGTTGATGCTAAATGGAAAAGCCGAAAAGCGATTAATCCAGACTTCCCATCCCTTTCTCAGACAGACGTCTAGCAGGATACTTCAAATTAGTATTTGTATGAACATGCAAGGAACAATCTCACCCATTTTGCACCATCAGCACTTTGTATCATGACATGCCTGCTAAATTGCTCAAAAGCTGTATGTTTTCATAAGATTACTGACCATGATTAGACATGATGATTGGAGAGAATTTATTTGCCAAGTGTATTTGCATGAAAACAGTCAAATGGCAAAATATACTGTATGTTTAAATACAACTGTTTTCTGCATATAGCAAATTGTCATGGGAGTTTAAGCCAATCTGCATAATTAATTAAACATCAAAGGGAGTGTGAAACAGGTAGCTGATGTTACAACAGCCCTAGATAACATGAACGATGTTGAGACACCATTACCCAGCTAATGAGCCCAGATACAGGCAGGTTTACGGGGAGAGGAGAACGACAGCACAGCTGAGATATACCCATTTCAGAGTAATCCTGTGTGGCTACGACTGGCAGCTGCCCTGGTGCTCGACATGTGGGTAGATGCAGAGAGGCAAGAGCAAGTGATTATGCAAATGAGCAGCCCCTCTTGCTGAAAGATTAAACAGGCCACTGATTGCTTTTAGAGAATCTTCACCGACGCAGAGACAGCTGCTTTTTGCTCCTGTCTGGCTGTAACCCTCCAACACCTCTCCTTTTTATTCCAGCGCCAACAGCGTGCACAACTTATTTTCATCCACTCCTTCTGCATCTTAATATAGCAGCCACAGCGAACAGATTCTTCATCAGACATGCTTCGAATATGAGGGGTCGCTGTTCTTGATCAAACAGGTTGATGTGCTTTTTGGCAGTATGTCAAGCTCACCAAAAAAAGACAGCATGAAGGAGCTCTGTAAAAGCTGTTGCATTGCTATTGCCCTCAGTAGATATCTTTTTCAAGTGGGGAAAAGAGCCAAAACGCATCTTGATAGCATTTTATTTTTCTCTCTACTAAGAAGCAATCAATCATTTTTATTTATTGTGTAAGGGACAGCAGTTTCCAGCAGATGTCTTAAGAGCATGTCGATATTCCTTTCTGGCTAAATTTCATGCTTGAGTTAATGCTTGATATTCTGCTTGTGCATGTTCTAGTTTACTAAACACATTTCTTTGTGGCAATTTATTTCTCAGGATAATCTAGAATGGGATTATATGCTTTTCTGTTCATTCTAGACTAGAAACGGAATTCCACTTTGGACCTGCCTGGGTTGATTGACTACAGTGGTTAAGTGGAGAAACCAAGTAAAGCTGTGTAACCTTCCTACTCAGTATCATCACACTACCTTCATAAGATATTTTATGAAATCCAATGCTGGGTTGAAGAGGCAATCTATTTGACGTTCCCCATATACATAAATCGTGTCGTTGGATCTAACTCATGTTTAATACATCAGGATAGACAAGACAAAATGCTAATAGGTATGGTGCTGTCAGCTGATAATGAAATACAAACACTATGAATGGCTCTGTGTACATAGTAGACATATTATCCAGTGGGCTGGTGCCAAGTTCAGGAGCAAGCTAATGGCAGCTGTCAGTCATGTGTCACACGTTAATGGCAATTTGTAAACTTATTATGTTGGATATTTCAGTAACTACAACATATTATACGTATTCGTATCTATCAATGTTGTATTCATTGAAATTTCATTCAAGCAACAGTTTTTGTTACATTATTTGGTGGCATACCAGGCCTACTTGAAATGGGGAAAACCATATAAAGTAATTGAGTTTGTAAGAATTTGAAATGAAGATGTTCTTTGTCATGAATTCATGAAGCCTTTCTGTACTTCCTCTCTTAATACTGTATGCTAATTGGATACAGTGGCATGTAATTCTCGGAAATAGTTGGGGGTTGTCTGGTATTCTTTCCCCTCCCTTCGTTATCTGTAAAAACAGTCAGAAAACGAATCTTCCATATGAAATGTCACATTAATGGCATGAACAGACTGAAGAGGATGAATATTGGCTTTTGTGCATTTCACCCAAGGACAGCCATGAACACAACACCATGCACAAATGTTTTCTCATGGGATCGTGCAGAATTTCAGTGCTTACTGGAGAGTCACTTTATGATTACACTTAATCAGAGCCTCAACATTGTTGAAATCCCAATTGCCCCAGACAAAATGAATTGTAATTATCAAGCCCCTGAACCTCTGTAATGAAATATAAATGGTGGAATCTATTGTGGAAGAGGTGAGCTGATTTTAATACATGTTAATTCCGTAATGAATAAACATACAGTTGAAGTTGGAAGTTTACATACACCTTAGACAAATACAGTTTTTCACAATTCCTGAAATTTAATCAGAGTAAAAATTCCCTGCCTTAGGTCAGTTAGGATCACCATTTTATTTTAAGAATGTGAAATGTCAGAATAATAGTAGAGAGAATGATTTATTTCAGCTTTTATTTCTTTCATCACGTTTAGTGGGTCAGAAGTTTACATACACTCAATTAGTATTTGGTAGCATTGCCTTGAAATTGTTTAACTTGGGTCAAACGTTTCGGGTAGCCTTTCACAAGCTTCCCACAATAAGTTGGGTGAATTTTGTCCCATTCCTCCTGACAGAGCTGGTGTAACTGAGTCAGGTGTGTAGGCCTCCTTCCTCACACGTGCTTTTTCAGTTCTGCCCACACATTTTCTATAGGATTGAGGTCAGGGCTTTGTGATGGCCTCTCCAAAACCTTGACTTTGTTGTCCTTAAGCCATTTTGCCACAACTGTGGAAGTATGCTTGGGGTCATTGTCCATTTGGAAGACCCATTGGCGACAAAGCTTTAACTTCCTGACTGATGTCTTGAGATGTTGCTTCAATATATCCACATAATTCTCTACCTCATGACGCCATCTATTTTGTGAAGTGCACCAGTCGCTGCTTCATGGTTGGGATGGTGTTCTTCGGCTTGCAAGCCTCCCCCTTTTTCCTACAAACATAATGATGGTCATTATGGCCAAACAGTTCTATTGTTGTTTCATCAGACTAGAGGAAATTTCTCCAAAAAGTATGATCTTTGTCCCCATGTGCAGTTGCAAACCATAGTCTAGCTTTTTAATGGCGGTTTTGGAGCAGTGGCTTCTTCCTTGCTGAGCGGCCTTTCAGGTTATGTCGATATAGGACTTGTTTTACTGTGGATATAGATACTTTTGTACCTGTTTCCTCCAGCATCTTCACAAGGTCCTTTGCTGTTGTTCTGGGATTGACTTGCACTTTTCGCACCAAAGTATGTTCATCTCCTTTCTGAGCAGTTTGACAGCCTCGTGGTCCCATGATGTTTATACTTGCGTACTATTGTTTGTACAGATTAACGTGGTACCTTCAGGTGTTTGGAAATTGCTCCCAAGGATGAACCAGACTTGTGGAGGTGTATAATTTTTTTCTGAGATCTTGGCTGTTTTCTTTTGATTTTCCCATGATGTAAAGCAAAGAGGCACTGAGTTTGAAGGTATGCCTTGAAACACATACACAGGTACACCTCCAATTGACTCAAATGATGTCAATTAGCCTATCAGAAGCTTCTCACGTCATGACATCATTTTCTGGAATTTTCCATGCTGTTAAAAGGCACAGGCAACTTAGTGTATGTAAACTTCTGACTCACTGGAATTGGGATGCAGTGAATTATAAGTGAAATAATCTGTTTGTAAACAATTGTTGGAAAAAATTACTTGTGGCATGTACAGAGTAGATGTCTTAAGTGACTTGCCAAAACTATAGTTTGTTAACAAGAAATTTGTGGAGTGGTTGAAAAACAAGTTTTAATGATTCCAACCTAAGTGTATGTAAACTTCTTGCAGTAGCAAAGTTAGTACTTCACTTATATCACAGTGTATTAGGTATTCATTAAGAATTGTGGAATAGAACCATTGGCTATGAAATTAACACTATTGGCCTCTATGTTGTTTTGTGGAAGGTATGATCAGGAATAGGCTAAATATCTAGAATCGGCCTGCCAAACTGAAAAATCATCTGGTTATAGGGAACATTACATCAAAAGTCGTTTATTTGAAAGTGGTATCATTGAAACATCTTTGAATTAGTTTCTTTTTTCTTAGTAATGTGCATGCAAAACTAAATTAACAGTTTGTCTTACACATCCCATCATGTCAAAGTCCTCCAACTATTCTTAGCCAACATAGCTATAGCAGCCCTCTCATAGGCCTGCACACCAGGATAATGCTAGCCATGCTCCATTTATGTGCTATAATAAACTGGTAGGTTGATTACACATAAGCATTCAGTAAATTCAAGCATTCATCCAAATGGACTGTCAAATCTACTGTAAACACAGTGTTACATTTTATTATACTGTTGGCATGACAATGAATTACAGTTAGCTAGGGAGATGTCAGTCTGGGTTTCCTCTGCAGTATTGATTTAAATGTGAGAACATATGGCTCGAAGATGATAATGCTATAATTAGGGGTTTTCAATTAACTCTGCAACTATTGAGTTTTTTCACAACTCTCACCAGTTTGACGCCAAAACATTGACAACAAATACAGTACATATTGACATAGTAAATTAAATAAAAGTGTGTGAAAAAAAATATAAAGGATATTTCATGCTCAAACCCTCATATTAAACACCAATGGTATTCACTAAGCTGATGGTTTATATTATATTTAGGGTAATGTTATACAGCTTTGTCATTTAATGTTTTTTTATTTTTTATTATTTACTATATTCGACATGTGATAGGGCCACACAGAGGGCCAGAGATAATTACAGACACCTGTGATAATCTAAAGTAGCCAAATGGGCCACTAAATGACTTGTGATACATTCCATAAAATCCTTGAAAGATACCACAATTCTGGTAGTTTACTGGTAAACTTAGAAAGTGTCCGGTAATATACCTTCCCTTTACAACTATGCTAGCAGCCATATTTTCTGCTAAGAGGCAGGCAAACTGTTCAGAGCTACCTGTGATATGTTTTATGGACATGATTCAAAAACTCAATGAGAGACAACTGTCCATAGTTGGATTGACATTCTGCTGGTTGGCGGTGATTCAAAACCAGGTGCTTTTTGGGGTTCTGTATTTATTTTTTTTATTTTTTTTACCCGTAGAAAGTTTACACCCCCTTTTGGATTTCTACACATTTTATTATTACAAATTGGGATTCGAATGTATTTAATTGTCACTTTTTGTCAACGATCTACACAAAATACTCTGTCATGTCAAAGTAGAGGAAGAATAATATATATTTTTCAAACATCTGCTTCGGGAAACCTAAGCCTCTGCTAAAGCCTCTGCTTAGCTTCATCCCATTTCTTTTCATCCGTTAAAACTCCCCAGTCTTTGCTGATGTCAAGCGTACCCATACCATGGTGCAGCCACCACCATGCTTGAAAATAAGGAGGCAGTTACTCAGTGAGGCTTTTGCATTTAGGCCAAAAAGTGTATTCCTTTGCTGCGTTTTTTCCCCTCAGTATTACTTTAGTGCCTTGCACACATGCATGTTTTGGAATATTTTAATTCTGTATATTTGTATTCTTCTTATCACTCTGTCGTTCAGGTAATTATTGTGGAGTCACTACAATGTTGTTGATCCGTCCTCACTTTTCTCCCATCACAGCCATTGAACTCTGTAACTGTTTTAAAATCACCAGTGGCCACATGGTCCCATTTCTAAGCAGTTTCCTTCCTGTCCTGCAGCTCCGTTCAGAAGGACGACTGCATCTTTGATGTTTCTGGTTGGTTTAATACATCATCCACAGCATAATTACTAACTTGACCATGCTTAAAGTATATTCAATGTCTGATTTGTTATTGTTACCCATCTACCAATCACCTCCCTTCTTTATGAGGCTTTCGAAAAGCTCCCTGGTCATTGTAGGTGAATCTGTGCATGAAATTCAATACTTGTATGAGGGACCTTAAAGATGTTGTATGTATGGGGGACAGAGGAAGTGGTGGTCATTCAAAATTCACATCAACCCTTATTATTTAACACAGTCCATATAATGTATGTGATTTGCTAAGCCGAATTTCACTTCTGAACTAATTTAGGCTTGCTATAACAAAGGGGGTTAATACTTATGAACGGACTATATTTTAGTTATTACATTTTTAAATTAATTAGTACAAATTTGTAGAATTTTCTTTTCACTTTGAGAGTATTTTTTTGTAGATCAATGGGGAAAAAAATACAATTAAATCTATGTCAATCCCACTTTAACTCAACAAAATGCGGGGGGGAAAGTTGAAGGTCGTGTACACATTCTATAAGGCACTGTAACCCTTAACCTTAACCACTCAGTAGCATGTCTGAACTAAACCTTACACTGACCAGATAATGCTTACATTTGTCAATGTTTACATAATGTTTTTTTTTTATATCAAGTTGGTACATTGACAGAGGTGGTGTAGGAATAACATTGTCACCATTCCATTCTGCTCTTAAAATCTTCTGGAATCTCAAATTTTTTCCCCCTTAATTTTTCAATGTACTTTCATGTTCTATTGAAAGCTTTTGTCAATAAAAGTTAGCCTTAGCTAATATGATTCCCATACATTTGCTGAGTGCTAGCTTTATGGGAGCTGGTTGAGGCCTTCAATACCGCAGGCCCCTGGGTAGCAATATATTTGTTCTGTTGATAACCTCTTAAACATATATACAGTACACACAGTTTGATGGACTGGATGAAATGTATAAGAAAGCCATTATGAGCAACATCTAGTGATATTGTAGCAGCTCAGATCAGAATTGCTGATTTGATTGTTCATGCCTGACTGACTCGGACCGTTGATGTGGTAGGCTATTGACAGGGTAGATGAGCCATGATTTATGGTAAACATTATTTAACAGTGCCAAGGCAGTTTTTTTTGTTTCAGTGTGAGTTTCATAGGAAAATCCTAATTTGGGCACGTCAACGTCATGCTATTTATACGTAACATGTCTGTCATGGCACTCATGATTGTCCGGTGCAGCAGACCATGCAATGTTTTGTACGCCTAAAATATTTAAGTTCAACTTTCAGACTTCTGCCCTCAAAAGTACTTCAACAGATGTCCTGTCAGACAAGATATTTCAGCAGTCTTCCAAGCTGAAAGCACAAGGCTGGATGCTTTGGTTGAAATATTCTCTATTTACACTCTGTTGTCAATTAAATGCATTGGTAGATATCTGCTCCAGGGCCCAGGCTGCTCAACTTCTACATTGGAGAATGCAAATTCAAGAGCTCTCTCTTTGGTTGTCATTAGATATGCAACTGCCATTGTGCAATTCCTAGATGTCATAGTGACACCTAGTGTTATGGCAGATAAATTACAGCCTTCCTCAAGGTCACCACTAATCAGGGATTTTGAACAGCATCAGATGATCATGGTTTTAATGAGAGAGACAGCTAGAGATTCAAAGACGTTTAGAATGATTGTTTATTGGGTATAGTTAACAATTCAGTATTTTAAATAAAATGTGATTAATGAAAAGGTCTCCATCACTACAGTCTCTGCCATGTAAAATTACTTAATGTCATTATTAATAAAGGTACTTTCTGGGAACATTTAAGAATGATGATGAATAATGATGAATAATAGTAATCATGCAATCCTGTACTGTATTCTGGGAGTTTGTGTCTCTCACCAGTGTGAGTGAAGCAGTGTTTTAGTTGAACAGGTCTGAGATCAGCGATTTTAATGAGAATGAATGAGTCACATATCTCTACTGCTAATGAAGTCCCGGTCTACTGTGTCTAAAGCATGTCGGTCGAATGAGTTTGGCATTAAAACTCCCAGGCTTTAATTCTCTTGTAAATTTCAACCAAATATTGGTATCACTGTGCTTCGAGGTTTACCTTATAAAGTGTTATTTACCTTGTTTATAGATGATTTCTAGTACAGAACAGTTTGAAGTTTTGAGGTAATTTGGGAAAATTGTACTGCTACAGTAATGACGGGTTGGGGGGCGGGGGAGGGGTGGTATCCTCAATTAGGTTGACCCTCAATTTACAGCATAAACATTAAGAAATAAATCACTGTGGATATGATTCAATTGCAGATACACCCAATGATTTGAGGCCAAGGAGCTTTTTTGTTGAATACACTTCTGAAATGGATATCTGTGAATGAATACTTTATAATGGGGAATATGGCACATAACACTGGTCAATGTTGTTCTTGCTTAGTTGAAGTAACTAATGACAACTTTTTACTAATGGAAATAGATGGCTGAAGCAACCCCATCAGTCAAAACATTATGAGTGTATCATTTAAGTGTGCCATTTTCCGTTATGCCAATGTTAATTATATTTGTCCTATATTAACATCTAATATGATGTATCAAGCTTGAGAAAAACATTACACCCACTTAAATGGCTTCAGTGACATTTAAGGTTTTAACAATATTTGTATCCAAATTCTAATACAAAGTTAGGATGGCAATACTTTGATTCATGAGCATGAGCCTCAGATTGGCAGCAGCTGAATTAACAGGATGCAAATTATTTGCAATATTTAATTGAAACTAGAGCAAACTCAAATCCGACAACCGTTGCTAAATCATTACCTTTTATTATTATTTGCTTTGTATTTGCTTGGAACACTAGCTTTTGCTTATGATGGTATTACTAACTTTGGAATTTGCCATTTTCTCCACTAATATGTTTGGCAATAAATAAGATGTGACAGAAGCATCAAACAGACAAACCACATTCTAAATACAAGCATGCAACCCTCTGCTGGCTTCTGCAACAACACCTCTCCATTTAACACTGTTTGGAACATTAATCCTCACCTCATTTCAGGTGGTTCCTGACTCCTCATCTTTTGATCTTATCCACGATTTCTCTTGGACAGCCAAGCGTTCTCTAAGCCGATGTGTTCCAAACTAGTTCTGTTAATTTGTGTTGTGGCCCTCTCAAGGTAAGACCAGTTGGGTAGATATTGCCCCCTGTTATTTAGTTTTTTTTTTGCTGACAGAGGTCTTTGTTGCCCATTTATGTCTAGCTTTTTGATGTGTGAAATATTCCAGAGGCACCATTTGACGTATCAGTGGACATTATATAGGGTTGAAGTGGTGACATCTTGTTTCCGAAACAAGATACATTACATTGTTTGTACATTGAAGGTTCTCAGGCTGTTTTTGAGAGAAAGTTTTGGTTGTATTTCAGATAAAGTTTGGATTTTTTTGTTGTTGATGAAGCTTGGTCTTCTCCTTGATCCTATTCTGTTGTCATTTCAGATTTTAGGAAACAGTGTTGCACATGCAGGTTCTTAGAAACCTGAGCTTGATGCACTGAAACCTGTTTGAAACCCTTCTTATAGCCTGGTGGAGTACAGAGCTCAAGGCAACATGTAGTGATCTCAGGCCACCATCAGATGGCAGTGTTGATGCACCTTGGTTCTTTGAGTAGGAATAGTCAAGCAGATTTGATAAATTACTGTGCTATTGCTTTATGTACTGTAGGCAAATGGAAATATATATTCAGATGCTTTTCTGCATATTTTCTAAGTACAATCAAACTCTAAATAAGATGCTGTACTGTATGTGGCCTGGGAACAAGGACATAAATAATCAGACTAGAATAGCCAGAGAGATAAATAACCTTAACATGTTACTCTCTTCTACCAAGGCCTGTTCAGACAGCACTGTCAACTAGTAAGGTCTGAATGTGAGTCTGGAGCTAGTATGTTTTGCCCTATGCAAGTACATTTCAACTGTGGGAACTCTGGTGTAACCATGTGAACAGAGGTCAAATAGATTTTGGAGCAAAACGCTGCACAGTTCCACAGTTGCTCCTCGCCAGCTGTGATGCTTTGTGGGAGGCACAAGGGTGTTTTTGCTTCACCCAATATTTATGGACTGGAACAGAAACAGACGTAGCTACTGCAAGTTATAGTCTGAAGTGATTTATAGTCAGTGTGATTATCCAAAGTCCTCTCATATATTGATTGTACCAAAATGCAGTTGGAGGGTGTACTGTACGAATGGTGTAGAGGTACAGAGGGGCCATTTTCTCATTCCAAGGCAGAACATTAGAAAATGAAAAATGTCAGCCATTTTGAACTAACATGTTGATATGTCCATCTTAATAGACAAGGCAAAGTCATAAAGCATCACTTTAGACCAATGATTGGGGTTTGCACTTAAGGACAAGGCGTTCCATCAGCGGGACACATGTCAACAACTTCCGGTGAAATTGGAGGGCGCGCAATTCAAATAAATAATCATAAAAATGATGGATATTAAACATCTAGGTACGTACAAGTGTCTTATATCGGTTAAAAGCTGAAATTCTTGTTAATCTAACTGCATTGTCCGATTTACAATAGGCTTTACAGCGAAAGCATGCCATGCGATTGTTTGAGGACGGCGCCCCACATCAAAATATTTTTCAACCAGCACAGATGTTGTAAAATCACATATAGCGATTAAATATTCATTTAATTTTTGAAAATCTTCCTTTGATTTGCAATCCAAAGGGTCCCAGCTACAGCTACAACATACATGGTCGTTTTGTTAGATAAAATCCTTCTTTATATCCCAAAAAGTCAGTTTAGTTGGCGCCACTGATTTTGAGTAATCCACTCATTCAACATGCAGAGAAAGGAATCCAAAAAGCTACCGCTAAACTTTGTTAAAACAAGTCAAAATACGTTTCTATTCAATCCCCAGGTACCCAAAAATGTAACTAAACTATAATATTTCATACGGAAAAAGTATGTTCAATAGAAAAGCAAAATAAGCAAGTGCGTGTCCTCTTCGTTGCACGCGCACACGCTGATTTCCAACTCTGACTCCCAGTACCAAAACTCTAAATTCTTCCTCGTTTGGGAAGAAATAAGCCTGAAACCTTGAACAAAGACTCAGGTACCCTGTTGACATCGAGTGGAAGCCATAGGAATTGCAATCTGGGAGCTGGAATTGCATACGACCCATAGCTTTCCATTTAATTTTCACCCACCATATCAATTGTGTTAGTCTCATACATTATTTTTTACATTTCTACAAACTTCAGCATTTTTTCTATCCAATGGTACCAATTATATGCATATCCTGGCTTCTAGGCCTGAGTAACAGGCAGTTTACTTTGGGCATGTCAGTCAGACAGGA
This sequence comes from Oncorhynchus tshawytscha, assembly GCF_018296145.1. Classification (NCBI taxonomy): domain Eukaryota; kingdom Metazoa; phylum Chordata; class Actinopteri; order Salmoniformes; family Salmonidae; genus Oncorhynchus; species Oncorhynchus tshawytscha. The sequence continues at coordinate 57,982,462 of NC_056440.1, forward strand.
AGTGGTGAAAAATAGACCCTAGCCTGAAGAAGTCAATTAAGCCCATGCAACCCTGTAGTGAGAGACAGCTCCACTCCATCTTGTGTTTGTTCCTTGCTCTGTGTTGTCAGAGAGAATCCATCTGAGTGTGCCTTAACCAGACCAGGTGATGTACAGACAAACTACCATGGATGGTGCCACATGCATATACTAAAATTCTGATACAATGAATGAGGATTTGCTTCAGATCAATAACAAACCAATTTAACAATCCAAATAATTAATCACTTGGTTATTGATGAGATTGATCAGAATGCAGTGCCAACATTCCAATGCTATGATTCTAGATGCTTTTGTGTAGAGCGAATCAATGCCTGGCTACAACATATGAATCGTACATTGTATGTACTTCATTTGCACAGAACCTGTTTTTACGCATGAATCTTGCTCAAGTTCCTATTAATTTGCATTATTATTCATTATGTATCTGAACAATAGTCCCAACATTTACAAAATGTTCAGTAGATCTACGATCACATCTACTACCCCCTTGCCTCATACAGATCATTTTCATTTTCCTTAATTCCCTCAAAAACCCTGCTCCTCATTGTTTTCACCCACTTAAAGCTGATAATGAAATGTAGACACTGGCAACAGGAGCGATTAATCAGAGCAGATGTGTATCTAGGTGAGTTCCAGAGCCAGGTCTCTGGAGCACAGCCATGAGGCTCGCTCCGCTTAGTCTGGCTTCAGGAAAAACTTTGAGTGAGAGGAGCCTGAGCGCAAAGCAGTGCTTCTCACCCACCGCTGTCACCAACACACGCGCCAGGCTCATTACAATTAATTAGCCGCCGCCAAAAGGTCCTCACACTTCAAAAGCCATCACATCTCATCTCACCCAATGCAATAAGCCACTGCCAGGCCGTTGTCTTTTTCGCTGGCCTGGTAAATCCAGGAAGACACTGGCGCACCTTTTGCAACCTCCATTGAAAAATAGATTTGGTCTGGTGTGTTCTCATTGACTTTGCTTGCCTTCTAATACAGGCTAAAACTAAATGTGTAGGCCTAGCCCTAGACAAGGGTCGTCTCACCGATGACGAGGAGACAGCCTATATGGAGGAGGTCAGAGACCTGGCAGTGTGGTGCCAGGACAGCAACCTTTTCCTCAACGTCAGCAAGACAAAGGAGCTGATTGTGGACTACAGGAAACAGCGGGCCGAGCACGCCCCCCTTCACATTGACTGGGCTGTAGTGGAGTGGGTCGAGAGCTTCAAGGTTTTCGGTGTCCACATCACTAAGGATATATCCTGGTCCACACACATCAACACAGTCGTGAAGAGGGCACGACAAAGCCTCTTTACCCTCAGGAGGTTGAAAAGATTTGGCATGGGCACTCAGATCCTCAACAAATTATACAGCTGCACCATTGAGAGCATCTTAACTGGCTGCATCACTGCTTGGTATGGCAACTGCCTATCATCCGACTGCAAGGCGCTACAGAGGGTAATGCGTACCGCCCAGTACATCACTGGGGCCGAGCTCCCTGCCATCCAGGACCTTTATACGAGGTGATGTTCGAGTAAGGCCCTAAAAATTGTCAAAGACTCCAACCACCGAAGTCATAGACAGTTCTCTCTGCTACCACACGGCAAGTGTTACCGATGCACCAAGTCTGAAACTAACAGGACCCTGACCCTGAACAGCTTCTACCCCAAGCAAAAAGACTGCTAAAGAGTTAGTTAAATATTTAACCAAATAGCTACCCGGACAATCTGCATTGACACTTTTTGCACAAAAGTGTTTGACTCATCAAATACGCTGCTGTTACTGTTTATTATCTGTCACTTTATTCCTAGTTATATGTACATATCTACCTCAATTACCCCTGCACATCGACTCGGTACTGGCACCCAATGTGTATAGCCAAGTTATCGTTACTCATTGTGTATTTGTTATTACTTTTATTATTACGTGTTATTACTTTTCTATTATTTCTCTATTTCTTTCTCTCCATTGTTAAGACTGGCCTGTAAGTACGCATTTCATTATTAGTCTTCACCTGTTGTTTACAACGCATGTGACAAATAACATTGTATTTTATTTGATAGTGCTTTAACCCCTGTAAGTCTAAGCCATAGGGGGGGTTCATACATACTATGGATCATTTAGCTGTTCATTTTTTTTTTTTTACATTTTAGAACCCCTTTAGGTATCATTAAAATATATATATATTTGATAAAATATAGAATTTAGCCTCTACTACTATAGCCCATAGAAACACATTGAATAACACATTCATAAATGTGACTCACCACCTGGATTCGGTCTTATGTGGCAGAATTTTCATTCGTTTTTATACATTGGAAAAAAGTAGAGACTCAGAGCTACAAAATGGTATATCATACACAACATTTTTGAGGAACAACGGGAAAGTAATTCTACTTTGAAAGTAAACTCACTTTTGAGAAAAGGGCCTTTGAATGTTTTGGTACCTACGGGAGAGTTCTCCTTTGTCTACACCCATTCAGCATTGTTCACACCCTTTTAAGCCAGCCCCACCCATCTCTTTAAGGATTCACATGTAAGGTCATGTGCTAAAGACTAAAAGTGGTAGTAGCCTACAATATGGAAAAATTCCAGGTGAACAAAAAGTGTCCAGATAAAAATATTTAATAAATATTAGATGACGCTTACCCAGATAGACTTGTCTAAATTGATTGGTCATCTGAAAGAAATGCTATAACCCCCAGCCACATCCAGTGGTGGAAAAGTACTAAATTGTCATACTTGAGAAGTATAAATCATTTCAAATTCCTTATATTAATCCAGCCGGCACAATTGTATATTTAAAAAAAAAAGATGGATAGCCAGGGGCATAATGTACTTAAGTATCAAAAGTAAAAAATAAACCATTTCAACTTCCTTATATTAAGCAAACCAGACGGCACAATTGTATTATTTTTTATTGATGGATAGCCAGGGGCTCACTCCAACACTCAGACATAATTTACAAATGAATAATTTGTGTTTAGTGAGTCTGCCAGATCAGCCGCAGTAGAGATGACCAGGGATGTTCTCTTGATATATGTGTGAATTGGACCATTTTCCTGTCCTGCTGAGCAATCAAATGTAACGATTAGTTTTGGGTGTCACGGGAAATGTATGGAAGTACACTATTTAGTTTACAACTGTAGTGAAATAAAAGTTGCCAAAAATATAAATGGTAAAGACACCACAAAACTACTACTTAAGTAGTATTTTAAAGTATTTTTACTTAAATACTTTACACCACTCCCTGAATGCCTTCACACCAGTAAATGAGTATACTATATATACTGTTACACACGCACTTATCACACAGTATTCCATACATAAGTTAAGGCCATGCAACCTGAGTTGAAACCTGAGTGAGGTGCACATGTACAGTACATAAACAGATGCATGTGCCATATTGAAGTGGTGAACACGTGATACGGTCACATGATATTGTTGTGGTATGTCACAAAATCATGTTGCGACCACACATATCAATATTCATTTTATATATCAATATTTTGCTTGCTAAGTGGATGGTCTCTACAGAAGGTGAAAACGGTACAGCCAAATGGTTACTTGTATAGTAGCAATATCAGAAATAGATATTGTCAATATAAATAAAATATACAGTATGTACAAGAACAATATCAATAACGATATCAGTGACAGATAAGGTAGTTATATGCATACAATCAGGGGTAAAGCGGCTGAGCAGCAGGATAAAAAAAAATAGCAGCAACGTAAGAGAGAGTCATGTGAATAGAGGCACTGCAGATAGGGCTGATGACGGGTCCGTCCGAACTGCGCGTGAACAAGGGAATCTATATTCGGAGAGCCTGTTTCTGTCCTGCCCTTGCGGGGCATGTGATGTCTATAGCCTCTTCGTTGCAAAACTCCCTGTTCTTGTCAAAAATATTGTTTGTCTAGCTGTGTCCAGTCCAGGTGGTGCTTTTACAGGCAGACCATCAATGGAAGGAAGGATGTCAGCGTTGCGCAGCAGCTGAAACCTGGTCCCGACATGCCGAACGCTCCTTGGCGACAACAACACCAGGCTCTAGAGCATTAAAACTGTGTAAAACAGAGAATAGCAAAAAAATCAGAAGACATTACAGCCCTGCACTAAATCAATTCAATTCCCAAGTTTAGATAAATGAGTCTTTGCATGAGATTATTCTTATTTTTTATTGTTTTTACCTGAAGTGCTGGTACTGCTTGATCTGTGGCAGCGGCCTAAAGTACGGAGTCAGGTGTTGTTGCCAGCCATAGTTTTCCACCAGCACCGTACCATCCTCCAGTACAACCAGCTGTGGGATGTTGACCCCTGTCACAGTGCTGTCTTTCACAACACCAACAATATAAGACAAAGTGTTCACTCTGGTCTTTCTGAAGTGCTGCTTGTTGAGGCCAAAGCACAAGTCCGGGGCAAACTTGGTGTGGCCTGTGATCAGGAAGTGAAGGTCCAGATTGTGGTGGAGCTTGTGCATGGTCCACCAGGCACAATACCAGAGCAAAAAACCTGTTCTAGTTTTGGTCACTGCAGTATCACAATTCAGGTCCACACGTTTTTTCCCAACTCCGTAGTTGGTGAAGAAATGGTGCATGTAGTTGATGACTGCGCTGCTGCCTTTGCTTGCTTGTGCAAGCTCTCTTTTTGACGACTGTAAGACTGGCAGATTAGAATCAGGTGTGTTCTACTGATTGATGCTGAAAGACAAATTCCAGATAAAAATATTTTAGCATTATTATACAATAGATGCAAAATGGCATTGACTCTCACTACACACAGTTCATACAGGTAATGTTAGCTACTGTAGCTAGCCAGCCATCTAATGTCAGTTGGCTAGCTAACAGCAAGCTTTAACTAACATGACAAACCATAGCTAGCAAAGGTTAACCCATAAAATCAATTTTAGCTAGCTAACATTAGGCTATAACTAGCAATGCAAAAAACTATGCAAAATTCCATTCTGAGAAAACATCACTACACACACTTCATACACATACAATGGGGCAAAAAAGTATTTAGTCAGCCACCAATTGTGCAAGTTCTCCCACTTAAAAAGATGAGAGAGGCCTGTAATTTTCATCATAGGTACACTTCAACTATGACAGACAAAATGAGAAAAAAAAATCCAGAAAAATCACATTGTAGGAAAAACATACGGTACAATATCTCTAGCTTAAGCTGATGGATTTTGACGTAATTTTTTTATTATGTTACCGGTGCGTCAATAGACTCTAGGGTTTTTTAATATGCATTCAAATGGACGGATACCACCGTTTACAAGCGCTTTATGATGAATAACCAGACATTTTAGTTTGATATCCAGATAAATTGCTATTGGACTGAGAGCTTATCTAAATGGAATCAGTCAAACCCATCCCACTGGGCACAGACATCATTTCAACATCTAGTTTTGATTTACATTCGGTAGAGTTGTCAACTAAAGTGAAATCAACAAAACATTTCACCATGTCATAGGATTTAGGTTCAAAAATACATAATTCAATCAGTATCCAGGTTGATTCAACATCACATGTCATTTTTTGTTGTTGAAATGATGTGGAAACAATGTTGATTCAACCTATTTTTGCCCAATGGGATGTTTGTCAATGCCTTACCACATTGAATGCTATATACTGTATACTATGGCACACCGAGCAAAAACAGGCCAAGTTATTATATATTCATTCCCATTCCTCCCAAGTTACACCCCCTGTGCCCTGCCGACTGGGGCTGCTCTCCACAATCAAAGGTGATTCCCCAGTGAGGTTGAAAAGATGGATGGTCTCAGGGCCAGCCGTTGTCATGAAAGGTAAGATCAAAAACACAATAGACTCATACACCCACCTCTCTGCCCACAGAACTGGGAGGGAGTGGTTGATCTTTGTGGGGGAAAAGCTGACAGGCTTCATTTGTCTGACCAGCGAGTGCTGCCCCTGGTGTCACGTCATATCTCCACATCATTCTGTCACCTCACCAGGCAGACAGCAGGCAGAGTGTGTTAGTGCCAGCCATGTTGTTGACTCATCACATAGTTACCCATGCACACACACGCACACCCACATAACTGATGTGAAATGGCTAGCAAGTAAATGGTATGCTAGCAGCGTTCAAACAGTGACGTCACTCGCTCTATAACCTTGAAGTAGTTGTTTTCCTTGCTCTACAAGAGCTGCTGCATTTGTGGAGTGATAGGTAACAACGCTTGATGGGTGACTGTTGTCGATGTGTTCAGAGGGTCTTTGGTTCGAGCCCAGGTTGGGGCAAGGGTTAGGGATAGAAACAACAATGTTACACACAGATTACATTGAGTATAGGGATGTGTTTGTGCTGGATGAGATTGATGTCAACTGCTGTTGATTTTATTTGCCCAACCATTGAATCAAGTTGTTATTCAAGAAAGGTATAGTTATCTAGGTCTATCTGTCACAGACGAAAGGGGTGAAGTGTGTGAATGAAAGTGCTGTGACTCATGCGCTCGTGTGTTGAATGACCCTTTCTAATATTGTAATGCCTAACCAAGCTCAAAAGGGGTTCTCTCTTAATTGCAATTTCATGTTGGATTGAAAGTCAAAGCTATTGAGGTGTAAAGCCGGTCGGTATTTTATGTTCGTCACTGGCGCGCTGGTCCTTAGTTTGGCATGTCTCGTCATACCTCAGGACCTGTCCACCATCGGTATAAAAGAAATCACTCCAACGTTGTCAAAGCAGTTATTAATGGGGGTATGTATTACTCTCCTAATCAGCTGTGACATTGAACATTTCAGCTGGATCAAGATTAAATGTATGACAAACACTACACTCTGATAAATAGATTCGACTAAGACACTTTGTCTTGGCCAGAACTAAATCACAGATTTCAGGTTTTGAATTTCTGTTTTTTCCACTTATTCATTTTGCGTCTGGGTTTTATCGTTTATGTTTGGTCAAGTTTACATTTTATTGGAAAATTGCTATTATTCTTGAGGCAGCAGTCATGTATCTATTTATTCATTTTTCTTGAAATAAACACGCCAAAAAGGCACATTGCTTTACCCTGCCAAAAGTATATGTATTACTGTCCATTGTGTGAAATCCCTCGGCTCTGAGGCTAAAACAGATAACATAAACCCTTGGGCTCTGTTGGTGCTCAGCCGATATGCATTAAACACTGATTCATCTGGCTCTAGAATCAGTTACACAAAAGCTGATAGTTTTCGAAAGCCACCTAGTGTGAGTAGCATGTACATGGTGCCCTACATTCTGAGTACATCACCTTCTCTGTCACTTTACAGGGCACGCTTACCTGGAAGGGCTGAGTTAACAGAGGCGAGCACAAACTATCCTATTTGAAGCCTGCTCAGTGGATTTTTGTCACGTGTAAAATTCAAATAATTTACTGGAATGTCAGGACAAGAGAGAAGGATTGGAGAGAAGAGAGAAGCTTAATATAAAACCCAAATCCCATTAGAGATGGACCCAGAGAAATGAGGGGTGGCTTTATGTCGCCTTAACACAAGACACGAGGAGAGGACTGTTTGATGGGGGTCAGAGATGATGTCCCACAGTGTGCACATTTTTGTTTCCGCGTTTCTGCCCATCACCCGAAAATCGCCTAAAGTGAAATGTATCATTATAGGATCTGTGTCCACAGAGGAGTGAGGCTAGAAGGAGCAAGTGACTTATCTGCCTCCGACGGTCGTCTTTGGGGTAATATAGCATGCATGAGAAGCTGTTCCCACCTTTTGAATGGGGGTACGTGTCATTCAGTCCCTCTGTAGCCTGCAGACTCTCTGAAGCTGTGGCATGGCAGAGGCAGATAATTAGTCTCCCGCTCCATGTTGGATGTGTTTTATTAGAGTACCTTGATGGCTTTACCACTTTGCCTCTCTCTCTCTCTCCTTCTCTCTCTCTCTCTCTCTCTCTCTCTCTCTCTCTCTCTCTCTCTCTCTCTCTCTCTCTCTCTCTCTCTCTCTCTCTCTCTCCTTTTTTTGTAGTTATTGACCTTCACCTTCAGAGGGCAAGAACAGATGTGTTCTCCATGGTGTGTAATTGGGACGGTACACTCCAAGCGGAGTTTGGAGTGCTCTATAGTGATTGCACTGTGTGCAGTGCATTTTCACGCTGTTTACTTAAAAGCCTTGTTAAATAAGAGAGACATCCTCACTAGTCTCAATGCCGCACCACAGCGTAGTGTAGTCACACAATACCGGTACACTTTCCTCATTCAATTAAGGAATAAATGAAAGTGGCATGGGAGGGGGGCAAAGTGGTTTTGCTTGCCTGCCTCGTTAAAGAAAGGATTAATTAGAGGACATACAGCAATATATCAGGAGAACATGTCAGCTTGGAATATGTGGAGTGATTACCAGTCGCAAACCAGCAGTCTTACAGTTAGACATTATTACTGCACTCAAAATAAATTGCTCTAGTTTTATGGATTCTGCGATTTCCCTTACGACATAAACAAATTGATGAACGTGAGTTTATTCAATTTTTTTCAACATTCCATCAGAAAAAGTCAATTGAAAAGATAACTGTGGCATACATTGGAGGTTCCTGCCAGGTACCTCTAGTACCGCTGTTCTACCTCATTGATCAGAACCATTGCTCTACAGCTCACCAAGTGTGTGTACATACATGTTTTGCTGTGACCGTTTACCCTAATCATACATGTTACACCTTTTCCATTTTCCATAAAATGTAAAGTGGCATTATGGTGAAATCATTGTCAACATTTATCAATTCAATTGATCTGTTTCACATTTACTTCCATTCAGCTACATGGTGCATCCATTTTTAAGAACATTTATAATCATTTTGATTTGCTAACGGTTCCTTTTCTGAACTTATTCAATGTCTTTAAGGCACGGAGTGCTATCTTACTTTTTAATTAATTCCATAAATCATTATTAATAACCTTTAAAGCTCCCCATCTGCATGCCTATAATCGCCATAGTCAATCGTTGGTGTCAATTTTGATGGCCAATCCATGTCCTCCTTCAATTGACCTCGTCCACTGAGGAAAGAGCGGACAATATTGCCTTTCCCTTTGGTAGTCCATACATTTCTACTCCAAATTGAGAGTGCAGAGAGTTTGTTCAGGAGATTGAATTCAATAACTTTACTTTTTATGGCTGACATAACCAGAGCAATTTCATCACATTGAACATATGGGAACTGAGATATCGTAGAAGCAATAACAGTCTAATATGGAGCTGTCTATTTTGTGAAGAATGTGTTTAACTGATTATGCAGCTAACCATTATGTTTATCTGCGCCCTCTGTCGATACAAAAAACTTGGAGACAGGTCATTAGGATAGTACTTCAACCCATGGTGTCGACTGCATCTGGCATGCTACGTAGCTACAGCGAGGCCTATGTTTTTGCGTGGACTCTTTCAGTGTTTTTTTTTTAACTGCTAAAGGAAGGTTGAAGTGTACCACCTGTGTACCCCAGTGGTTCTGCAGCTGAGCTTTGACTTCAGGTTCGGCCTATGGAGACTCCTGTCATTGCCGTAACTGTGCTGGGCTGCGAGGAGAACAGGATGTGAGCTGTGTGATTGATTTAAGGAGAAAGGCCCTCGATTCTTAAAATGCCATTTAGTGGAAATGGCAGCCGGTAATCAATCCTCGTCAAACCTGGTGCCTCCTGTTGGCTCGACCCTGCATAGCGGCAGCGTTTTGATAAGCACTGTGTGGTCTTCTTCGTGAGGATCAGGCACCCGTCTATCTACCCATGCAAATGAGGTAAGCAGGCTGTATGTGCATAGAACGAGAATGTGTAGCCGAAACATATCATGTCTACTTTTCAAGGTGTATGGTCATTTGTTGACGTAATTGATTTATTTGAAGTGCAAATGTATTTTTTTACTTGTATGGAAATAATATAGCAGTACAGGCACACGGAGAGTTATCCTCACCGCCTGCTGAAAGCATGTCCTCTCGGGGAAACTCCTTTGTCGCGGGTTTGCTGTTTTACTGAATCTGTCAGCAAAAATTAATTGGAGTCCATTTTACCTCCCCTGGAGCTTTAATTTCTGTAAGCAGAAAGGCCCAATTTAGATGGTGTAAATAATATTTGCTCCATAATTGCCTCAATCAAGATGAATCACCTCTTTTCCATTGTCCTTATGTGAAGGTACAGTGAGGCCAACACACTGGAGACTGGCAGAGGGAAAACAAGTACTGTCGGCTTGACCAGATTAACTCTCTCTTTCTCTCTGATGAGTGTCTGGAGGAACTTTGATTGGTAGGGAAAAATAGGTTTGTGAAAGGCATCTGCACACCCTGAATAAACTAGTTTCTCACAGTTGCATGTATAATGATACTGTTCACTACGCCGCACTGATTTGCACACATATCGTTAATTGACTTTTTAATTGATTGACAGCTCTTTGAACCGCAAGTTTATCAGTTTACTGCCTGTTCATTGCCATTTTAAGAGGTTCTAGTGTTGTTTTCATAGGTTTTCCACCTCCTTTCCAAACAAACATGAAGTATTCTCTTGCCGGGTCAATTTGGGGTTGAACCCCTCCCTCCACCCTTGTATTAATAGCTCCTCTGGAGAGGTCCTGTACGTCTGGGTGTATCTCAGGAGGAGAAGAGTAAAGCTAAATGAAGCCTGAACTTGAGAACAGGCCTACCTAGCCTCCTCAAGGGGATGCTTGGAGCACATTAAGTGAAACATCAGTAATGTGAAAAACAAATGGAGGGATGTGAAAACCCCCAGTGACTTTCACCACCAGCTATGCTCAGCTCCAGCCATAAATCTCACAACCCCTATGCACACTAGTATCTAGACTAAAAAAAGATTTAGCAGCAGCAGGATTCCTCCTGCTGGTTTTCTACTGAGTGGAAGGACACTAGCATCCGAATGAAACATCTCATTTGAGCATTTAGCTTTGGCGTAGGCTTGTTGTCTCAGAGCCCAGTGGCTTTTTCATACCGTCAGCTAACTTACGTTCTATTATCCAGTTATTCTGTTCTTCAGAGTATTGTAATGACAGTAGATTGGGTTTGTACATTTGGATAAAGCACAGGGGTGATGCAATTGGAGTAATGAAGATGTATTACTGTAAGACAATTAACAAAACTCCTTGGCATGGTAGCCTACCAGGGTACTGCTGGGTAAGGTAGGTGCCAGCAGTGTTTCCAAAACAAGTCTTACATTGCTCCCTTGAAACCAGTTATATAAAAAAAAACTGTAAACCCCAATGTTCTGTCTTAGTAAATCAGACCAGGCTGAGTGTCAGAGTCTCTCTTTATTCAGGTAAATCCATGATATCATCTGTAGCTATACTTTTCTCTGTCTTCACACTGGCCTTCCAAACGCTGTAGGCTGCATTTGAATAAATATCACACACACACTGACATTGGCGAGTCATTTTTATTCAATCAACTGGAACAAATAAACACAAATATATTATGGATGGAAGACATAGCTGTCCACATTGCTCATTCAAAACACCCAAGGAATACAATTAATATATAGAGATTTGATATAAAACCTTTGCATACACAAATCAATGGCGGTTACAATGTCACATGCCATTTGTCTGCTCAATAAAGTTGACTGAGCAGGTTGCAGATTGTGTATGATGTAGCGTTTTGCTTCGCCCCTGTGGTCGTTGCCCGCGCCGATTGGTCAGAGTGGTTTGACTGGCCTCATTTGCTTGTTAATTGCATTTTAGAGTTGAGCTAAAGACCTGTCATCTGTTTCTGTGGTTTCATTTATCTTACAAATAACCTAGAGAAGGTGGATTGAAGTGGCCTACCTGCTGAGGCCAAATAAGCTTTTTGTGTGCATGCTGTGCATACAGGTAGAACAACTATACACTTCAGTTATTAATTTTCCTTATTTTGTTGGCCCCCAAAAATACATTATGTAAAATGTGCTAATTCAATACTTTTTTTATTTGTATATACTGTGTTATACGGTAGAAAAACGTCATATATTTTTGAGTTTACATCAATATGTCCTTAGAGCACGATCTCATACAGAAGTAAAGCACATAAACTCCACATTGAGTCTTTGATATATATATATATATATATATATATATATATATATATATATATATATATATATATATATATATATATATACTATATATATACCATTTTGCCACCCATGAAGAGTGGATTTATCGACACGCTGCGTTTTCGTACAGTGCAAAATAGTATTCTGTAGGCGTATATATAAACTCCTTTGCCTGTCCATCTTTCAAGTGTTCGAACTGGTGTCTCTTTTTTTCACAGCCTATATATTGTGTGCTGTATTACAGTATAATTTCAATACAAAGCTCAAAACTCCCCAAAATATGTACTGTACAACAGCCTATGGAATATTTTTCTCTCGTTCCAGACAGTGTATTGTCCTACTGTGCACACTGTCCCATTCCTTGTAATTATGTAAATGACACATTAATGAGGTGTAATTGTGAATTCATAAAACAGCAGGGATAATCTGTAAAAAGACTCCACTTCTTAATAATGGGGAATGGGAGCTTCATCATTGAGGGGCGGCAGTGCTAATTGTTTACCCACCACTGTTCCTTAAACACAACACATTCATTCGCAGGTCAGGGGTGTATTTATGACTCTTTGTATTATTTAATGAACTAGGTTAAATGCTTACCACGGCGAGCGTTATTTATATTGGACTTTTAAAAAAGACATTAAGCAACCACAGTGCAGTAGCCAGGCACTAAATGGCCAATACAACAACCCCTGATTTAATTAACATGTTCGTAGAGCGGATACTTTTTAACGTTTTAGAGTGTTGCAAGAGAGTTGAAATCCTATTGCCTCACCTCACTGCGAAAGAACCCACGGTGGGAGAGATCCCCAAGATGATGCCATGGACCTTAACTTGGATTATAGTGTACAGGTAGAGGCCTACTGCATTGTCATTTTGAGCTTCACCACACTTGGCCACAGTGTTTTAAAGTTCTAAACTTGAGCAAAATCTGTCGCCTGTAAATGTACATGAATTGTGTTGCCATTGTATTGGAAGTATTGCTATTGCTTATTTAATAAGCATGTAACCTAGTGCAATGCCAAGCTTCGTTTGGGCCTCACCAATGATAACATAGAAACATGACAAGCTATCTGTAGGTGCCCCTCAATCGATGAAAACGCGCACGTTTTGTGCATGTTGTTTTCCCTCTTCTGTATTCACCAAGAAACATAGATAACTGACGCCAAGTGACAGGCAGGCATGGTGTGTTTCTGCATTCTTGACACACATACAGATGTCTAAAATCAACTACACATGTCATGGCTTTAATTACTTTCTACACTAAATCGATGGGGACTGATTAATACGACAGAGGTGGGTGCTAAGGTTGAACCGGGTTACTGAAACAAGAGAGCTTGCTTAAGGAGAAAAACTAATTGTATGAATTATTGAGCAAGTTGTCCGTCTTGAGCAATGATGCAATTTGGATTTTTACCATACAGCTAGTGGCCTTTAATTTACTTTTTCCTTGATCTGTTCACCAACGAAAGAAAAAGAACCACTCCTGAAGAGTTACAGGAAGGATAACTATATAATAGTATAATACTATTACCAGGCGAATTCCATCATCACATGTATACAAGTATGAGCAACACAACAGAACGACAACTAATGAAATGCACGCGTAGCCTACCATATATATATATATATACATATATATATACCATTATCCCATGTGCTGCCTAATACATCATGATAAATGGACATTGGTGGGCAAACACCTACAGTATGTCACCATTTTTATGCACTCCACTTCTTTCATCAATTACAGGTATGTTCTAATTTGTCATTGGATAAAAGCAGTCCTATATTAGTCCTGTCTTCCAGTGATGACTTTGGACTCTAATTAGACAGGGTTAACAAAAGGAGAATGACCCGTACTCTTCACCCCTCCAAAGGATGTTTTCACTAGCCGGCTTAATGGCCATTCTCTCATTTGATTAATGTGTCCATGTCCATGGGTAATTTTGGCAGGGTCTTGTCTAACATGTCATGAAAGTTCAATTGTATTCATGGCAAGCAGCGTTTAATTTAAATGAGCACATTACAATTGCAAATGGTACAGCTATTTTAGAAGTTCATAGTCCAAGAACAGTGTGTTATTAGGCTCTGCTTAGAAAAAAAGAAAGGTGTGTGTGTGTGTGCATGCATGCATGCATGGTAGGTGGTGGTGGCATTAGAGAGGGGGCAAGGTTACATGTTCTAATAAACCAAATGCATTACTCAGGTGAAATGTATGTGGACTTTTTTTTATTTTATTTTTTTAAACTTTTGCTTTTCTGCAAGAAGATTACATTATAACCATGCTCAGTGGTTGATATTAGAATGATTTCTTATTCCAGATATTGGCATGTATGAGCAGGTGAATATCAAAATGCCTAAAACATCAAACAAATAGTCATTTAAATGACTGTACATTTCAGTTCACCTGTATACTTAAGGCCTGCACTTTCTCTGCTATGTCTAATTTGTGTACTTAACTGTGATTTGCATCATAGAAATAGACACTTTCAGTGTAGATTTCCTGTTTAGCACTTTTGCATTTTTCTCCCTGTGCACCAAATATTTCTTTAGTGTTTAGAACATTCATTTGCATGTTAATGAAGGTTAAGGGCAGAAGTCACTAATTAAAATCCAGTAAAGTCCTGCCTAATGGTCCACTAAAGACATAGCATGGCTCCCATAACTCCATTATGCAAATGCTATTCAGGAGTGACCAGACTGTTGCTAGAATCTTGCCTTTTGGTAAGTGTACAATGCTAGCAAACAAGACTCTAACATCTATTAGCCTCAACAGAGAACCAAGCCACCACAAATTAGCTCTTCATAGCATGAATACATCTAAACATTATTTTGGGGGCAGGTTATCAGCATTCCAAAAATTATTTTCTATTCAGCTCCAAAGCCAAATGTGTCCAATCGCATCATTTGCAGGGCGGATGTCTGGTGTTGCATCACTGTGCAACTTATGTTTTTATTGTTGTTGTTGGTCAAATGACTTGAGCTACGTAATGTAAGGTGGCACTGCCAGGGACGGATGGCAATGCCTCAACAGTCAAAAAGGCCACACATTAACCCTGCACATCTGCCTTTAGCGAAAGAGGATAACAATAAAACACATGAACAAGTCCATCTGGCCAATTATAAGTAAATCCTTGGGGAATTCAACCTTAATTATTTTGATACCTCTTACTATGAACAAATCATCTCTGCGTAAAGGACATCTACTCCACGGGAAGTGAATTCGTACTATATCTGGAGAGTTGTTGCCCTCACTGATCAAAACAACTTTCCAACTGTAAATATTCAAGCTTTAACCTTGCCAATAGGGGCTATGAGTTGAAAATAGCCTTTTGGCTTGATGAGAAAGCTACTGTTGCAATGCGTTATGACTGAATAACCTTACTGTCAAATTTGATCCCTTTGGGTGATTTAGAAAGCAGCTTCTTGATATTAACAAACAGTCCTTAGTATTGGCATAGAAAACAGGACCCTGCAGCTAATGTTCACTCATCCCTCTCGAAAACAAGCAACCAACTTAGTACTGCTTTTGTGTTGCATGTTGTTCACACTGCCTATTGTATTTGAACTACGCAAAGGGATACAAAGCATAGTTTTTTTTTTAACATTCCCTGGTGTATTCTTAATTTTGGTCCAAACTTTGAGTCCAAACTTAGTACTTGCTTAATTTAAAGGATGATGCCTTCCAGTCCATGTCAAAACAGAGACAAAGACGAGAGATGGTTATCTTCTCTCTCCTCTCCTTTAGTCTAACCTCAAATGCTGTGGGTCTCAACTTGTTCAATCTGAAATGCGATGCTTTATGCATAGCAATGGCCTTACTTTTAGATAGTGCTGCCGCCTATAATTTTGCTCAGTCATTCTTCATTATGCTCATCCTCTCACTTTATTTCTTTGTCTCTTAGGTCTGACAGACGCCTTGTTTTTGGCTTTTTTTTCTCCCCGTTCTTAATTTCTTTTTCATTTTAGCTCTCTAGTTTTGTGATGAGTGTGTTCACTTTCTTCATAATACAAATGAGTCCTTTAATAATTGATTATTTAGAAGATTAGATTGGAAGAAAATAGGCCTTGGGATAATATTTTGCCAGCTGATCCTTGGAAGGGCTTACATTTAGCATGTTCTACAGCTAGGTTTGCAAAGCTAAGGGCAATTTACCAAAGTTACTGGAATCTTCAGTATTTTTTGTAGTTAACAGAAAATCTATGGCAATCTATCATAACTTTGGTAACTTATACTTGGATAACTGTAAAAATATATTTATTAATATATTGTATTCATTTATTATATATGTGTATATATTGTCCATGATTTTCTAGTAGATAAGCCATATGATTAGACATATGGCATTATTTTCAGTACTAACTCTTTTAAAAACGGCCACCAGTTTAATGCCAAAACATTAACAAAAAAATATATACAGTATATACATGATTTGGAAAGGCACACACCTAAATATATAAGGTCCCACAGTTGACAGTGTATGTCAGAGCAAAAACCAAGCCATGAGGTCGAAGGAATTGTCCAAAGAGTTCTGAGACAAAATTGTGTTGAGGCACAGATCTGGGGAAGGGTACCAGAAAATGTCTGCAGCATTGAAGTGCCCAAAGAACACAGTGCCCTCCACCGCTCTTAAATGGAAGAAGTTTGGAACCACCAAGATTCTTCCTAGAGCTGGCCGCCCGGCCAAACTGTACAGTCAGGGGAGAAGGATCTTTGTCAAAGAGATGACCAAGAACCCGATGGTCACTCTGACAGAGCTCTAGAGTTCGTCTGGGGAGATGGGAGAACCTTTCAGAAGGACAACGATCTCTGCAGCACTCCACCAATTAGGCATTTATAATTGAGTGGGGAGGCAGAAGCCACTCCTCAGTAAAAGGCACATGACAGCCCGATTGGAGTTTGCCAAAAGGCCCCTAAAGGACTCTCAGACCATGAGAAACAAGATGCTCTGGTCTGATGAAGCCAAGATGGAACTCCTTGGCCTGAATGCCAAGTGTCACGTCTGGAAGAAAACCTGACACCATTCCTACGGTGAAACATGGTGGTGGCAGCATCATGTTGTGGGGATATCTTCCAGTGGCAGGGATTGGGAGACTAGTCAGGATTGAGGGAAAGATTAACAGAGCAAAGTACAGAGGGATCCTTGATGAAAACCTGCTCCAGAGAGCTCAGGATCTCAGACTGGGGCGAAGGTTCACCTTCCAATAGGACAAAGACCCTAAGCACACAGCCAAGACATCATAGGAGTGGCTTTGGGACAAGTCTCTGAATGTCCTTGAGTGGCCCAGCCAGAGCCCGGACTTGAGCCCGATCAAACATTTCTTGAGAGACCTGTGCAGCGATGCTCCCCATCCAACATGACAGAGCTTGAGAGGATCTGAGGAGAAGAATGGAAGAAACTCCCCTAAATAAAGGTGTGCCAATCTTGTAGTGTCATACCCAAGAAGACGCAAGGCTGTAATCACTGCCAAAAGCACTTCAACAAAGAATTGAGTCACGGGTCTGAATACTTATCTAAATATGATATTTTCGTTTTTTATTTTCAATACATTTGCAAAAAAATCTTAACCTGTTTTTACTTTGTCATTATGGGGTATTGTGTGTAGATTGATGAGAATTTAAAAATATATATTTCAATTTTAGAATAAGGCTGAAATGTAAAGTCTAGGGGTCTGAATACTTTCCGAATGCACCGTTTTAACATAGTAAAAGTTGTAAAAGAATGTAATATATTTCATGCTGAAACCCTCTGAAACTGTTTTTTTCCCAACTTTTTTGTAACTAGATGTTTTGTGATAAATTGCATAAATCCTTGAAAGATACCGAAATTCTGGTAGTTTACTGGTAAACTTTGAAAGTTTCCACTAATTTACCGTCCCTTTGCAACCCTTCCTACAGCAATGCATGCTTGATGCAACTCTAAAGCAAATCAGCAAGTCAATACCTACATACATAATTATATATCATTTATATATAATGGGGCTCCCAAGTGGCACAGTGGTCACTGCATCTCATTGCTAGAGGCGTCACCTACAGACCCTGGTTCGCCGTATCACAGCCATGATTGGGAGTCCCATAGGGCGGCGCACAATTGGACCAGCGTCGTCCAGGTTAGGGTAGGCCGTCATTGTTAATAAGAATTTGTTCTTAACCGACTTGCCTAGTTAAATAAAGATTCAATTAAAACATTTACAAAATGTCATATATTGTCTGCCATCCCTCACACCTTCTCTTGCCCAGATGGACAGCATCAATCAATGAGAGCTGTAGTATTTCTTAGTTGATTGCTTCCTGTTCGGACCACAATGTCGACTTGAATGTCTTACTTACATTGTCTCAGATGACGTGAGACTAATATGCTAATGACATGGAATTAACTGATCCGCTGCTTTAGGCTATTCTTGTGTGATTATTTTCACATGACATGTGCTGACATTCTGTCTGCTGCAAAACAGCTCTCACAGTAGTCAAATTACTACAAAAGCAAGCATAACATTTAACATACATGGATGGGCACAACCCACCTGTAGAAATAAAATAACATTCATATTTTACAGTTAGAAATGGATCTGTGGAGTTTCTGTTATTGTTTGATAACTGAAACCGTGAAGAGATTAAAGGCTCTGGGCTGACACAGGTTGGATTAGACCACGGTTGAACTGCCTCTTGAGTGTCTAAACGTCTTATTCAAATTCCATACGCTGCACTTGAAATGGTTGAAAAAGGTATTTATTGCCGTGCGCTGTTATCTACAGTACAAGACTGCATTTCCGCAGCTTGACAAAGTTTGGTAAATGGTATTGGTTTTCGGCATTGGGAAACCAGAGTGCTATTTGGTGGGGACGAGTGAACATACAGTAGTTCAACTTTTTGAGTTCGACTTTCAATGACTACCAGATCCAACTTTTAAGAGGGGAACCGAGGCCATTTTGTAAGACAATAGTCAATGTCATCCAACTATCAAGCACACCAACTCCCCTACGCTGAATTTGTAATACAATACAAAGGAACCACTAGGTTGGGTAGCGGTACTGATGAGAATCAGCTGAAACAGTTGTCGTTTGGCAATGGGTGAGCGACCAGTCACTCACTGACTGACACTCCCCAACCTCAGTGACGGCTTAATGGTGTCAACAAGAGAGAAAGGGTCCAGAGTCCTGTATCTTAACACAATCTTAGACCCATCACACTCGGTAATTGCAGAAGTGGTGTTGGCAGTACGGAAGCTCAGCTTCACTTCACTTGACCGAATGGGTCAACGGAAATAAATGACTTTCCCCAGACCAGGCATGGATCTGCCTCGTCTTCTGTGTCACTGCCATATCCGTTGGTCAAGGACAGGGAGGCTCACTCTGCGGCGCTGAAACACAGATAAAACAGACGGATGTTAAAACCACCTTTTTACTCTGTCTCTCAACCCAGCTGTCTTATCTCTCTGCAGCCATCCATCTGTGCTCCCCCACCCACCACACATAAAGTATATGCAGTGATTAGCATAGCTGTGAAAACACACAGCCATACGGTTTGTTTACAGGTGCAACAATGTTATTCTTACACAGTTCTCTGCACATCTGGCAATATACATGTTGAGAGACATTTGGTGTATTTGTTTGGGTGTGTAGTGTTCACACCACACTTTAAAGCGACATTCCACATCCCACCTGAGAAATAGGAGGCAGGTGGAGGTGCTGGCACAAGCAGACATGGCAAATGGCACAGCAGATGGCCTCCCGCTTACCATTTCCTCTCCCATAATGCTTCGGAAGTGCAACACACACACATAGCAGCATCCCTTGGGAGGAAGTAGCTACAGGCCACTCAGTTGTATGGACTGAACGAGGCCCAAACACTACAGAGAGCCTAATTATTTACCAAAATACCCAGATCTGGTGCCCCATAGATTTTTGAGAGTGACACAGGACAAGTAGGAATAAAAAACACTGAGTGAGTAGACCGGTGCGACGATGCCGCCACCTGCCTCGTTATCCACCTTGCCCTGTGCCAGAGAACTGGATGACATATCCCCTTCTCCCTGGCTCCCACAATCACTGTTCTTTTCATGAGCTGCCCGAGAGGCAGATGGAACACTTCATTTCTGCTCCACCTAGCCTGTTTTCCCTTTTGAACAGGGAGAGCGTGACCCACTTGTACTGCTCCGGCCAACTCCAAATGTATTCAGTGACTAGCGAACTTAGCTGGATTGTAAAGATTGGCAGAAATGAGTACCTACAATGTGATTTTCTATGAGTTGTCTGAGTTTATTTATAATTTTCACTATGGCATTTCTGTTATTAATCTGTTTGTCACACTGAACTGGCTCCATGCATGTCAAGGCTGCCACCACAGTCAGATTGTCTCCAAATGGTGGTCATCTGCTAGTGCTACTCTTATCTCTCATTCATCTGCTGTCCCATATCTAATGAAGCTATTTAAGGCCAGCAGTGTGCCTGTGTGTTTGCATTTGAATGCATTCATACATAGCCTGCACATGCATCTCATGAAAGGTATTGATGTAAACAATCTCAAATTAAAGACATCCTTTGCTTGTAGAATGTTTGTAAATGTTCCATACGATTTGAGCTGGAATAGAAAGGAACTGTGAAGATAACCTTCTCTATTAATGCCATCTGAAAGCATCTGAACCTCACCGAGGGAATCTGTTATTCTAATAAAACATTATATTGCTGTATTCAATCCGCAGCGCCGAAAATCAGCGTTGTAGTGCGGATGAAATCTACAGGCAATGACTGAGCCGACATATGCAGCGTTTACCATGAATGCAGTCTCCGCAAACGTGGAAATATTGCCTTTACATTTCAATTAACCTACAATGCTGATCCTCTGCACTACAGATTGAATCCAGCCCTTTGTGTTTGGAACCATTATTTCCCCTCAGTGATTGACTTTACGATTATAAATCCTCTCAAAGGGAGGGGCAAGAGAGTCAAGGATTTCACACTCCTCAGTTCTCTAATGTTGTTAATGTGCTTGGCAAAGTTCTCACTCACAATGTGAGTCAATGTGGGCTGAAAGGATAGTTAAGTGTTTTTTTGTTTCTGCTTTATTTGCTTGGAGGCGAAGAGAGAGAGGAGGAGGAGGAGTACGTACTGTCTAAAGTACATTGTCACATGAGAGCTCCATCTGTTCATCCTACTGTAAGGTATTAATATAGCTGAGCTCAGAGGTACTGTAGCATAAGCTCTCCTGGTAGTCGCTTTAGCTGCCTCTAGACGGCATAGAGGAATGGACTAAATTACAGTATGGTATAGCAGAGGCAGCACATGGACCTTTCTTCTTATGGCACTTAAGTGTGAGCAGTACACACCTCTGTGGAAAAGGTTCTGCATGGAATCAAGAAAAGTTCTACCTGGAACCAAAAAGGTTCTACCTGGAACCAAAAAGGGTTCTACGTGGAACCAAAAGGGCTTCTTTAAAGGCTTCTCCCAGAGCCATATATAGAGAGTTAGGCCAGGTTCTAGAGTGGGCGCCATCTTAGCTCCCATATATACCTTTGTTTCATAAAATGTTGGTGATGTAATAGTACGAGAGCGCCTCTGACAGTTCCCTATGAAATGACCTGCTGTAAACAAGCAAAACAGAGCAGTTAATTTAATAGTTGTTTTCAATGACTGGCTTCCGGGATAATGTGTCTTTACTGTGTTGTAGTCTTAATAAATTGGATATCTGCTTTCACTGGTTTTGAAAACCGTAAGAAATAAACATCACAACACAGAAGCAATAATTATCATTTAGCAATGGCTATGGAGGAGAAAGTGACGCTCACGGAACATTCAACAGCTGCCCAACTCTCTATATAGAGTGCATTCAGAAAGTATTCAGACCCCTTGACTTTTTCCACATTTTTTTAAAGTTTATAGCCTTATTCTAAAATGGATTAAATAAAACATTTTCCTCAACAATCTACACTCAATACCCCATAATGACAAAGCGAAAACAGGTTTTTAGAAATGTATGCAAATTCATAAATAAACAGGAAAACCTTATTTACATAAGTATTCAGACCCTTTGCTACGAGACTTGAAATTGAGCTCAGATACATTCTGTTTCCATTGATCATCCTTGAGATGTTTCTTCAACCTGATTGGAGTCCACCTGTGGTAAATTCAATTGATTGGGCATGATTTGGAAAAGCCTGTCTACATAAGGTCCCACAGTTGACAGTGCATGTCAGAGAAGAAACCAAGCCATGTGGTCGAAGGAATTGCCTGTAGAGCTCCGAGACAGGACTGTGTCCTGTCTCGGAGCTCTATCTGGGAAAGGAGGCGCATATCTGGGAAAGGGTACCAAAAAATGTCTGCAGCATTGAAGGTCCCGAAGAACACAGTGGCCTCCATCATTCTTAAATGGAAGAAGTTTGGAACCACCAAGACTCTTCCTAGAGCTGGCCGCCCGGCCAAACTGAAATGAATGTCGTTTTTGTTATGTTATTAAAAGTTAAATGACGACGTTATAATGAAAACATTGTAACTTGAAGAGTTGTCATACTATTTACATGATCTTTGCATACTGTTGGTTGTGTGGACAATGTCCAGATCAAAGTTAATGTTTTTGTAAAAGTGAACTGTGTTGTCTAACGAGATCAAAGTACATTGTCATACCTTGCCTAGGAACTAGATACGCCCCAGAGAACTTGACGTAAAGACGGAAACGCCCCTTTCTGACCCGAGGGTATAAAACTTGAGTTAAGATTTTACAAGACTAGATGACCACGCGCTGCAGCCAAGGTCTACGATTAGACACAAC
Organism: Oncorhynchus tshawytscha; assembly: GCF_018296145.1. Taxonomy (NCBI): domain Eukaryota; kingdom Metazoa; phylum Chordata; class Actinopteri; order Salmoniformes; family Salmonidae; genus Oncorhynchus; species Oncorhynchus tshawytscha. The sequence continues at coordinate 58,005,268 of NC_056440.1, forward strand.
CCCAAAACGCAACAGGAGGTTGAAGAAGACAAAGGAACCTCTTATAACAATCCATGCTACATCTGTATCTAAGAAGGGGAATTCAAGCTGGACCACCCGGTTATTCTAGCAGTGTGTCTACACTGCTATCTTTCCCACGCTGGAACCATCTACACGGCTGACTAGCCGTCCTCCAGAAGACCCTGCTTACAGAACAAGGGAAAAGAAACAGACCATTAAGAGAAAGGACACTGACAAATCAGAGATTTACACCCGGTAACGAAAGAGGTGCCACCATCAAGGGAGAAGGCGGAGCTCGGTCCACGATGAGATCCCCCCCAATGGTGACCTTTGACAATTAATAACATCATTATAATTCTGATCAATAAGGGCGGCAGTGTTAGGGCTAAACTAAGCATAGTTTAGAAATGTATCCAAGTGTGCTTTTCTCTCGCGCACTCTCTCTTTCTCTCTATTTCTAAATCCCCATCTTGTGTAACACGTGTCATATTGTGTTGGTCTGCCAGGGACCTGTTTCACTGGACTAAGTCCTAATCAATAGCCTAGACTGTGTGTTTGTGTATCTTATAAACTCAGCAAAAAAAATTAACTTTCACTCACTGTCAACTGCGTTTTATTTTCAGGAAACTTAACATGTGTAAATATTTGTATGAACATAAGATTCAACAACTGAGACATAAACTGAACAAGTTCCACAGACATGAGACGAACAGAAATTGAATAATGTGTCCCTGAACAAACGGGGGGTCAAAATAAAAAGTAACAGTCAGTATCTGGTGTGGCCACCAGCTGCATTAAGTACTGCAGTGCATCTCCTCCTCATGGACTGCACCAGATTTGCCAGTTCTTGCTGTGAGATGTTACCCCACTCTTCCACTAAGGCACCTGCAAGTTCCCGGACATTTCTGGGGGGAATGGCCCTAGCCCTCACCCTCCAATCCAACAGAACCCAAACGTGAGATCCGGGATCTTCGCTGGCAATGGCAGAACACTGACATTCCTGTCTAGCAGGAAATCACGCACAGAACGAGCAGTATGGCTGGTGGCAATGTCAAGCTGGAGGGTCATGTCAGGATGAGTCCACATGAGGGAGGAGGATGTCTTCCCTGTAACACACAGAGTTGAGATTGCCTGCAATGACAACAAGCTCAGTCCAATGATGCTGTGACACACCATCCCAGAACATGACAGACCCTCCACCTACAAATCGATCGAGCTCCAAGGTACAGGCCTCAGTGTAACGCTCATTCCTTCGATGATAAACGCGAATCCGACCATCACCTCTAGTGAGACAAAACTGAGAACCGTCAGTGAAGAGCCCTTTTTGCCAGTCCTGTCAGGTCCAGCCACGGTGGGTTTGTGCCCATAGGCGACGTTGTCTGGTGAGGACCCGCCTTACAACAGGCCTACAAGGCCTCAGTCCAGCCTCTCTCAGCATATTGAGGATAGTCTGAGCACTAATGGAGGGATTCTGCATTCCTGGTGTAACTTGGGCAGTTGCTGTTGAAATCCTGTGCCTGTCCCGCAGGTGTGATGTTCGGATGTACCGATCCTGTGCAGGTGTTGTTACACATGTCTGCCACTGTGAGGACGATAAGCTGTCCGTCCTGTCTCCCTGTAGCGCTGTCTTAGGCATCTCACAGTATGGAAATGGCAATTTATTGCCCTGGCCACACCTGCAGTCCTCAAGCCTCCTTGCAACATGCCTAAGGCACGTTCACGCAGATGAGCAGAGTCAGTAGAAAGGCCTCTTTAGTGTCCTAAGTTTTCAGAACTGTGACCTTAATTGCCTGCCGTCTGTAAGCTGTTAGAGTCTTAATGACCGTTCCACAGGTGCATGTTCATTAAGTGTTTATGGTTCATTGAACAAGCATGATAAGCAGTGTTTAAACCCTTTACAATGAAGATCTGTGAAGTCATTTGGATTTTTATGAATTATCTTTGAAAGACAGGGTCCTGAAAAAGGGACGTTTCTTTTTTTGCTGAGTTTATTATCATTTAGCTTGTTAGTAAATAAATAATCAACTCAATTGGTGTGGTACGGAATGATTTAGTGAGACCCGGGTTTGTGCAGATTTACGAATTATGCGACGTTCAGAATGAGACTGTAAGAGGAATTTGATTAATTAGCGACTGCTGTAAAATCGATATTCTGAAATTCCTTGAGTTATTTTGGGAAACGGAAACTCATTAAAACAAACTTTTCCCATGGTGCCCCAGGTTACTGAGTTAATGATTACCTGATTAATTTAATCATGTAATTATAAACATAGTTTATCGTTCGATTAACAGCAGTCGTCATATTAATCAATACAACGTCTCCACAACACTGAGTATTCGGACAGTGACACATTTTTTTTCTTCTTGTTTTGGCTCTGTACTCCAGCACTTTGGATTTGAAATTACACAATGACTATGAGGGTAAAGCGCAGACTTGCAGCTTTAATTTAATTACATTACTTGTGTACCTCCCCACACACACACACACACACACACACACACACATTTTAAGGGACAAAAAGTATTGGGACAAATTCACTTATGTCTATAAAGTAGTAAAAAGTAACTTTCATTGTAATTAAGATTAGAATGTTTCTAAACAGTTCTACATGAATGTGGATGCTAACATGATCACGGATAATCCTGAATTAATTGTGAATAATGATGAGTGAGAAAGTTTCAGATGCACAAATATCATACCCCCAACATTTGCTATTTGTTTTGGATGTGTTTCGAATGATTTTGTGGCCAATAGAAATGAATGGTAAATGAATGTATTGTGTAATTTTGGAGTCACTTTTATTGTAAATAAGAATATAATATGTTTCTAAACACTTCCACAACGTGGATGCTACCATGATTATGGATAATCAGGAATTAATCATGAAGGACATTTCTAAGTGACCCCAAACTTTTGAACTGTAGTGTATGTTAATCTGTCCTAATGCCTTTGTTCCCATAAAATGGGGGAGTATGTACGAAAAGTGCTGTATTTTCTAAATGGTTCACTCAATACGGACGCAAATACCCTCCGAGTAAAGCTGACAGTCTGCACTTTAACCTCAAGGTCATTGTATCATTTCAAAGTGCTGGAGTACAGAGTCAAAACAACAAAAAATGTGTCACTGTCCCAATACTTTTTGAGCTCACTGTATATGGCTCTAGGTTCTCCTATGGAGAGAGCCAAAGAACCCCTTTTTGGTTCTGTGTGTAGGTGTCTCCTGCTTTGAGGTGGTAATTCAACGAGGCTTATTGATTCTGGTAGGAAACGTCTGTAGTGAAACTGGTTACTGCAGATGACAGAACATTTGTGTGCCATAAATGTGTATGTATATGACAGTGAGAAACTTCAATTATAATTCACTACGCTAAAGTGCAAGTAAATTGCAAATGCATGTAAATCATCCACCACAAAACCCTTGCAAATAAGTGTTTTATTATTATTATTATTTTTTTACTTCTAATGTTCACCAGAAGACACATTGTTCCCTGAAGCCATGTCTATTCCACCCCGTACTCCTCACAGTTCACTGTGGGAGCGCAATGTTCTTTCCAGAGTTGTGCTAAAGGGCTAAACCAGATATATTGAGGAAGAGTGGAAGTCTCTATCCGTCAATATTTTACAAACACTATGATTACAGAGTCCATGATTGTATGGCATAAATCAGGAAGAGCTGAGGTTGTTGAATAATAAATCACAGGATTGTTAGAGGGGGCTCTTCATTTTTCATACAATGACGATAGGTTTATAATCATCCCACATTTATCACAATATAAAATGCACAAATCATCTGTCTTTTTTTTTCATGTTCTCATTATCTAGTCTGTGATGTTGAGCAGTAAATGGTGATATTATATGGATCTTTTCTTTCCAGTCAGGTCAGAAGAGTTCAATCGTTCCTCTGCGACAGATCTGTGCAATGTGCCATGTGCGATATCTCCGGATACCACACTGCGTAAATGGGTTTGTGCGGAAAGGCAACAGTGAACATGAATGTGGCGATGCGAAGTGTGGTTGGGGATTGACCTTCGGAGCGGATGCCTTAGGCACCTTGCTGTACAGGCTGTCATCGGCCACTCTGACACCAGGTATTTTTTTTAGGAGATTAATTTGATTTTGGTTCCCACAGTGCTTTGCATGGGGGGCACCTTACCACGAGATCACAGGTTCCTTGTTAAATCAGGGTCATCCTTATTTCTCCCACAGATAAGGCCAGGTGAGCAGTGCCTCTGGACTGCACCACACACTGTAACAGTGATTACTAAACATGTCCAGGAAGGGATAAAATATTCCGCCTAATAGGTCAATTTTGAGGCTGGTACAGAAGATGAGGAATATGCTCAGATACGTGATGGGTACTGAAGAGACAACCCAGAGACAATTCCATGGTATATCCGTTCACTGTCAAATTCAGGGCTTTGGACCGTTCACCCACTGTGTGTGCATATGGAGGACGATTCTGGATTATTTAGATACAAAGGTGTCAAGTAACTGACAATGTAATACAGAGCCGTATATTTCGAGAGACAAACTTTTTGAATTTGTAATATTGTTCTAATTCTAGATATTCAATTACATCAAATCAAATCAAATGGTATTCGTCACATAGACATGGTTAGCAGATGTTATTGGTCACATACACATGGTTAGCAGATGTTATTGGTCACATACACATGGTTAGCAGATGTTATTGGTCACATACACATGGTTAGCAGGTGTTATTGCGAGTGTAGCTAAATGCTTGTGCTTCTATTTCCGACAGTGCAGCAATATCTAACAAGTAATCTAACAATTCCACAACTACCTAATACACACAAATTGAAGTAAAGGAATGGTATAAGAATATAAAAATGTATGGATGAGCAATGACAGAGTGGCATAGGCAAGATGCAATACATGGTATAAAATGCATACGAGATGAGTAATGCAAGATATGTAAACATTATTAAAGTGGCATTATTAAGGTGACTAGTGATCCATTTATTAAAGTGTCCAATAATTCAAGTCTGTATGTAGGCAGCAGCCTCTCTGTGTTAGTGAAGACTGTTTAACAGTCTGATGGCTTTGAGATGGAAGCTGTTTTTCAGTCTCTCGGTCCCTGCTTTAAGGCACCTGTACTGACCTCGCCTTCTGGATGGTGGCGTGGTGAACAGACAGTGGCTCGAGTGGTTGTTGTCCTTGATGATTTTTGTTGGCCTTCCTGTGACATCGGGTGCTGTAGGTGTCCTGGAGGGCACATAGAATTGTTAAAATATTCTCTATGTAATGTTAATGGGGCGCTAACATGGCTGCCATATAATGCTGAGGTGTCACATAAATGCATCATAATACAGAAACCACATTGGCCCAACTCTCTAAATAAACTCTATGGCTCTGATGTAATATCTCATATATATATTCCTGACTCAATCAAGAAATCAATCGGATCCATTTTAACCGCCATTTTGAGCGTTTTCCGTGCAAATGTGGATGTAACATGGGCGTCTATGACTTTTGCCCATTGCACCAAACCTCCACTCCATCTCCATCAGCCTACATGTGAAGTATTAATAGGATGCTTTAATGGCCCTTACGCATGGTTTACAATGACACTTTATGATGGATGTTCGGGGACTTAATTGGGAATAATGAGGCTGTTATTGGGACATCACTCTCTACCATGCCAATGAAATGAGATAGCGCCACATAGACCCATAGCATTTCAAAATGTGTGTCAGAGGTGTTAAGGTACTATATCTCCCCCTGTTACAAGTCAAGCACACTCACTGTAGAGCCACGATATTAAATGGATCACAATCTTTGTATCCCGTGCATAGAACAATTTACGATTGTATCTTCGCTTTGCACCCACTACCGATCTTTTTAAATGTATGACACATAGACAAATGAATTGTTAGATTACAGTTCGATAAAAATATAAATTGCCTTTGCTTACTTCGTAATATGTACACTACGTAACGTAGTGTGGTATAGATCACATCATAATGGTTGTACCTGTACACTGATTACTTTCACCCACTCAATCTTAAACTAGGAACCTGACATGGTTCAAGGGTTTTATAAGGTCAAATGTATTGATTTTCCAACCCAGCAGGGAGTTTTCACACATCTCTCTTATGATTATCCCCAAGTGTCAATAGTATCGGTGACCTGTTCTGCTCTTCACTGTGTACCGCCACTGTTGGTCTCTGATGGAATGAATTCTTCCCCTCTGCTTCCTCTGGAGAGGCATCAAGGATCTTGTACAGCTAAAGCTGTCAACAATGTTTATCTGACAATGTCAATCTGACAACGTCAACAATGTCTACCTGACAAGTCGGAAGCATCAAAGCATGACAATCATTTTGGACTAGTATTCTAATGCCCTGGCTCAAAATGAAACACAATAATCAAATAATCTATCATGAGAACAGGCCATGCTGAAGTAAAACAGTATGCGCGTGCTGCTTCCATTGGCTACATTGGTGAACATATTCCATTACCTAAATGTCTCATACCATTCTATCCCTAGTCACTGTACCTAAAACCTCCTGGACACTTCAACCTCCCTTCCCCGCAGGGCCAGTATGCAGAGGGACAGCTTGATGGAGTGGATCGGAATGGGAGAGAGACGGACCAAACGGCTGAGAGACTTCAAGCGTGACACATTACCCTTAGAGCTGGAGCAGGGGCAGTCACATGAAACCTATTAGCGGAGACATCTACAGTGCACAGCTCGGCGGCATGACCACCCCCATGCTCTTCCTCCAGCCCTCCACTGGCGGTCCTTGTCACCCCGTTCCCACCGATTAGGTAAAAGGAGCACATGGACTCCATGAGGATAATCCACTACGTCAAGTTGGGTCGCGCTCCATTACCGACACCCTCATCTCACATATGTCGATTTACGAACATCAGTGTATGTGGAGTGGATTTGTTAGATTCAAACATCAGCCTGTGATTACAAAAATAGAGATCATTTCCTTTGACTTTTGAATACATACAGTTGCTAGAAACTGAGACGGATCATAGCCTATTGCAGAAATATTGCTTGAATCAGTGTGGTGTGATAATATGATCTTCACTGTATATTGTGCTGCTGGTGGGAGCCTGCACTCCTAAAAGGGAACCAGGAGAAAAGTATTGTTTTTGCTGCCCTCATGTGGATTTTGCAAAAGCGATGGAGTTGTTTGGATTTGCGTACATGTATTGAGAACACTAAGGTGTAAGGAGATTATGCCTCTCCTGAAATGTTGGTGGATTCTTGTGAGCTGTTTTTTCTTCCCCACTAACCATCTCAAGAGCGTCAAAAGACTCTCATAGGAACTGTAGCGGTTCTTCTAGTCTAATGAATTAATCACTCTGTCACCTGCACAATGACTAGCGTAGTGTTTGAGGGATTTACCACATCACGCTGCTCTAGACGAAGTTCACACGAATATCATAATCTTGGATTGAGATTGTGGCCTACCTTGACACATGACCAAACTCAGCTACAGTACATCTAATGCATATAAACCTGTAGCATACTTCATGAAGTCTCCTGGATGACTAATCGGCTTACTCATATCTGTTGTAGCGGAAGTCACTAATCTGCAGCGTTCTGCTCTGACTGTTGGTGTGGTGGCATGTGTGTGGTTAATCTTTAATGGTGGCAGGCTTTAGATGATTGGGGAGGGAGGCAGATCACGGTGACATTTATGGATCACGCTTTTACGGAGAGACATGGCAAATTAACACTTGAATCATTAAAGCAGTCATTTGTACTTGTCACGAATATTACCGAAGGTGACTCCCCTTCTTGTTCGGGTGGCGCTCGGTGGTCGTCGTCACCGGTCTACTAGCTATCACCGATCCTTTGTTCTGTGTTCGTTTGGTTTTGTCTAATTGGTATCACCTGTTTCTTGTTTGGTTGTTAGGGTGGGGTTATTTAAGTTTGTTCAGCCCGCTTCTGTTTCGTGCGTGCTTGATCGTCTGTTTTGTGTTAGTGTATTTTGTTGGCATTTTGGGTTTCGCGCTGTCCGTTAATATTTCTGTTAATTTGTTTTCCCACTTTTGTTCATGTTATTTTTCCTGGACATTAAAGCGTGTTTTTCCCCCACATCCTTTTACTCTCTGCGCCTGACTCCACACCTCTTCACTCATTGCACGTTACAGTACTGCCCATTAATTCATTTTTATTACTCTGCCATTTTTAAAGTCATGCTCCCCATCGTCCTTCACTTTTCCTAAATAAGTGTATATAATCTTAACATCACAAACAGAAATATAGCTATAACCAGAGTGGTATGCTGCGAAGCAAGCTAGATCTAAGCTACTCTGGATTTTACAAAGAAATCCAGCTTCAAATTAACTTCACATTCCAGCTCAGGCTTCGTCCGTACAACCGCGGTGGTTGTCGCTCATCCGCCAGCCGCCAATTCTAGCAGGCTTACAACTGTGTGTGCATGTTGCACATGGCTAGTCGAACGCCGAACTGTTCCTTGACGATGCTGAACCATCAATCCATGGGTGAGTCAGTGCCATGTTTTCATTTTTGCCAAAATGTACATGAAAGAAACGTTATCTTGCAAATCCAGCAGACCATACACTCAAAATAGGCTATTAGAAGTGCAGTTTAAAAAAGAAATTATTACGTATTGTTAATGCTGTCTTTGATGTGCTTTGGTGTGCTTATCAATGCACAAAGTACCTTTTTTCACCATCGCTAACATAATTGTTTAAAGTCATGCAAAAGTTGGTAACACTTTACTTGAAAGTCATACATAAGTTGGTAACACTTTACTTGAAAGTCATACATAAGTTGGTAACACTTTACTTGACACCCAGCATCATAACGCATGAATACGTGGTCATAACCATGTCACATGTCATAACGTCACCAAAGCACATCAAAGACGGCATTAACGATACGCAATCAAATAAAAACGGCACTTCTAATAGCCTATTTCACAGCACAGTCTGCTGAATTTGCGAGATAACTTTCCTTCATGTTCAATGAAAATGTCGCACTGACTCACCCATGAATTGATGGTTCAGCATTGTCAAGGAACAGTTCGGCGTTCGACTAGCCATGTGCAACATACACACACAGTTGCAAGCCTGCTAGAGTTAGAGGCTCGCGGATGAGCAATAACCACCGTGATAGAATGGACAAAGGCTGGTCACAACGACATAATGACAGATACATTTAGGCCTGTTGTGACATATAGTATATAGCATTATTTTATGGCTGGTTATGACACCTACATAAGAGTGTTAAAATCCACAAAACCTACCACACAAGGCAAAACATTCCATTACACCATAGCCCATGTGTCAACAGTATTTTTATGTCTTATATTTACCATGTTAAATTATCATTGTAATTGCGCACACATTGATGTCACACATGCACCTACCCCAACGCTCTGTTGCTGATTACTGCAATGAATGCCGGAGCAGACACACTATTTTTGCAGGAGCAAGACACACTATTTTTGACTGATGACTGATATAAGAGCATATACTGTACAGTACCAGTCAAAGGTGGGGACACACCTACTCATTCAAGGGTTTTTCTTTATTTTTTACTGTTTTCTACATTGTAGAATAATAATGAAGACATCAAACCTATGAAATAACACATGGAATCATGTAGTAACTAAAAAAAGTGTTTAACAAATTTAAATATATTTTAGAATCTTCTACATCCTGTCCTTTTCATTCCTCTCTCTGGTCTCCCTACTGCTCTCCAGCTCGCTGAGGCACTATTGCAGCATTATGGACTTCCGGAGGACATCGTCTCTGACCGTGGGCCCCAATTCACATCACGGGTATGGAGAGCCTTTATGGAGAAGCTCATGGTCACTGTCAGCCTCAATTCTTGGTATAGGCCTCAATCCATCAGGCAGGTGGAGAGGATGAACCAGAAGCTGGGGAGTTTCCTGGGGAGTCACTGTAGGACCGGCAGGGAGAGTAGGCCCGATTCCTTCCACGGACGGAGTACGCCCAGAATTCGTTACGTCACTCCCTTCCAGTGTATTCTGGGTTTTCAGCCGGCTCTGCCTCAGTGGACCCTGGGCCAGCCGACGCTCCTGCAGTTGATGAGTGGTTCAGGCGCTCAGAAGAAGTGTGGAGCGAGGCTCACGTGAGATTCCAGTGTGCCGTCCACCGTCAGAAGGAGCAGGCAGACCGCCACCGTAGTGAGACTCCCATGTTCCTTCCTGGGGATCACGTCTGGCTCTACCAGGAACCAACCACTCTGCCTGCCACGGGCTTCACACCTGCACTTCATCATTAAGCACACCTAGACTCCATTACCTCCCCTTTATCTGGCACTCCCTTAGCTTCCTTCCACAGGCAGTATTGATTCTGTTGTTCATGTCTAGACGTTACTCCTACGCTGTATCGTTCCACGTTATTTGTTAAATTAAACTTATCACTCGCACCTGCTTCTCGACTCCCAGCGTCTACGTTACAGGTTACTACATGATTCCATATGTGTTATTTCATAGTTTGTGTCTTCACTATTATTCTACAATGTAGAAAATAGTAAACATAAAGAAACCCTTGAATGAGTAGGTGTCTCCAAACTTTTGACTGGTACTATATTTGAAGCCTATCTGGCTTATGTGATTATGATGGTCATAATGCTTCTTGACAGTGTCAAAGTGCGTTTTCCACAAGTCATAACAAATATGATGAGAACATGACTGTAAAGAACGTTGTAATTCAAAGGATTTAAGAAACATACTTTAAAACGAGGAAACTTTCAAATGAAAGGGTGCTCTTATGTAGGTATCATAATCAGCCATAAAATAACGCTATGTATGTCACAACAGGTGTAAATATATGGGTCATTACAGTGTTATGACCATATGACAGGTTTTGTCAGCTGGGTGTCAAATAAGTGTTACCCAAAAGTTTTACTGTGCATGAACTTTCTAATGCATTGAGTCATTACTAAATGTGTAATGTGATACATGTTAACAAAAAACATTTGATTAAGAAAATATTTAATCAGTTGTCTTCAAATGAAAAGGATATTCGCAAGAGGGTGGGAATCTGATTTCATTGGTCCTCAACTTGCGGCTCAGTCATTTAATTCAGGGTAAGTGGAGTTAACCGTGAGTTAGCCTGGCCTGGAGCAGGTTAGTTTAAAGGATTCGTTGCCAGAGAAATGTGCCTGGCTAAAAGGTGAACCACTTTCATATGACCAGTTATGCTGAGTTGAACTCAAAGTTGACCAAAGTTATCTCACTAACTCCTCAACTCCAGTATGCAGTATACTCCTCTGTTTTAGTGTTAAAACTTTCTATATTCATGTGTTCATAAGCTTCTTGACTTACGGTATCTGTGTCACGATCGTCTGAAGAAGTGGACCAAAGCGCAGCGTGGTAGGCGTACATTTCTTTATTTATAATGTTGCCAACAAAACAAGAGAGAAAGAAACGACTCTGAAGCTTACGAGGGCTATAGTGCCACTAACAAAGATAACTTCCCACAATAACAAAAGGGAAAAGGCTGCCTAAGTATGATTCCCAATCGGAGACAACGATAGACAGCTGTCCCTGATTGAGAACCATACCCGGCCAAAACATAGAAACACAAAACATAGAAATGCCCACCCAAATCATACGCTGACCAAACCAAAATAGAGACATAAAAAGGATCTCTAAGGTCAGGGCGTGACAGTATGCCGCCCCCAAAGGTGCGGACTCCGGCGCAAAACCTGAACATATAGGGGAGGGTCTGGGTGGGCATCTATCCGCGGTGGCGGCTCTGGTGCGGAACGTAGACCCCGCTCCACCTCTGGCTCACCCCACTTTGGTGGCGCCGACCCTGGACTGGGGACCCTTGTCGCCGACCCCGAACTGGGGACCATCGCTGGGGGCTCCGGACTGGAGACCGTCGCTGGAGGCTCCGGACTGGGGACCATCGCTGGAGGCTCCGGACTGGGGACCGTCGCTGGAGGCTCCCTGCCATGGATACTTACTGCAGGCTTCGTGTCATGGATCATCACTGGAGGCTTCGTGTCATGGATCATCACTGGAGGCTTCATGCCATGGATCATCACTGGAGGCTTCGTGCCATGGATCATCAATGGAGGCTTCGGGCCATGGATCATCACTGGAGGCTTCGGGCCATGGATATACTGGCACAGGATATACTGGGCCGTGGAGACGCACTGGAGGTCTGGAGCGCAGAGCTGGCACAACCCGCACTGCTGGATGCTCACCCTAGCCCGGCAACTGCGGGGTGCTGGCACAGGACATACTGTGCGTAGAGCCGTCCTGGCTGGATGCCCACTCTAGCCCGGCCGATGCGGGGAGCTGGGATGTAGCGCACCGGGCTGTGCACGCACACTGGAGACACCATGCGCTCCACCGCATAACACAGTGCCTGACCAGTATCACGCTCCCCACGGTAAGTTGGCTAAGGTCTATAACCTGACTCTGCCAATCTCCCTGTGTGCCTCCCCCAAAAAATGTTTTGAGGCTGCCTCTTGTGCCTGCTTCATTGCCGTGACTCCTGGTATTGTTGTCGTTCCTCCCTCGCTACTTCCGCCTGTTTCCATGGCAGGGTCTTGTCCCCTGCCATAACCTGCTCCCATGTCCAAGATGTCCTCCACTCTCTCTTCTCCCGGGCCCAGGATCCCTGCTCCTCCTGGCCACGCTCCTTGGTCCTTTGATGGTGGGAAGTTCTGTCTCGATTGTCTGAAGAAGTGGACCAAAGCGCAGTGTGGTGAGCGTACATTTCTTCATTTATAATGTCGCCAACATAACAAGAAACAAAGAAACGACCGTGAAGCTTACGAGGGCTATAGTGCCACTTTCAATGATAACTTTCTACAATAACAAAAGGGAAAAGGCTGCCTAAGTATGATTTCCAATCAGAGACAACGAGGTCAGGGCGTGACAATCTGTATGTTTTTGTCATGTTGGTAACACTTTACTTTTAGTTGGTTTCATACCTGTGTGGTAGTACTGTAATTCAATTGTCACATGATATTTTACGGAACTGTGTACTTTGTTTTTTGTTCTGTTTTACTCTGATATATTCACATAGTTTAACTGTGTTCAGTAGCTTTTGCATTCGGAGAATGTTTGGATTCCTGATGGACCACATTTTGCCATAGCATTTACATTGGATTTATTTACATTGGACCTATTGCCATAAACTGGGTAAAGTGTTTGTTTACTGTTGACGGAACAGTGATTAACAAGTATTTACACTAATCCTTGAATTTACACTGGAATAACATAAAGGTAGCACTGTGTTAATGTTTACTCCGTTTGTTAATGCTACGTAATACGGCGATGAACCTTACATCTGTACACGAATGATATGTCATTTTCTTCTACTAAAAGCATTCTATTGAAAGGTTTACGTCTGTTCTTGAAAAAGCGTCTTGAAGCTGTCAGGGCCTTGTGCTGCGATTAAAAACCTGAGGAGGAAAATGACACCTTCACAGTGTCATATGAAAGAAATCAAATTCTCCCAGGCCCACTGTATGGAGCAGATAGGCTTCCATTTCTCCCACCACAAACATTCCACCATATTAACTTATTTAAATAAGAAGTCAAGTCAGAGCGTTTGAGCCTAGACCTGTCCATAAGAGCACAGCTCAATGAGAGAAAATCGAGGTGATTGTACTTTGGAATTAATTCTTTTTTATCTCCTCCCCCTGCCATAGAGAGCACTGCCATAGATTGATAATGAAAAAGTTAGAAAAGGGGGACAGAGAAAGAGGAAAGAGTCTGCAAAGAGACTGAATGTGCTCATAGAAGTGAACGGCTGACTTATTGACCTGATCTAATGATATTGAAGGCCAGCCTGTCTCCAAGAGGGAGTCTTTATGCAACTGTCAGAGTTTGTGGCCTTTCCACTTTCCTTTCTCCTTTTTTTCCTAGCCATTTCTTTTCAGCAATCAGGACCCCAATCAGAGAGGTGAAAGGTCACCTGCTGATCTCTGTTTCACCTGAATATCATTGTCAGCTCTGTACAGTTTGTGCGTATATACCATTCCAGTGCTCCCATTTAACGTAGCTCAGACTTGATGACAATATATCATGTATTATTCTGAGCCTGACTGATTGGGAGTCATGGCAGAGGTTAACAGCGGGAGTCAGAGGACCAGCATACTAGTAAGCGATGGTCTACCCTTTAAACCCGCAAGATAATGAAAGCTGTGTGACTCATCCACTGTGGACATTTTCTGATTTTGTTTCCTTACTTTTAATCGTTTCTTGTGTTGGAGACATTGTTGTTTTTTCTTAGAAAATAGTATCTTTTTCAGTCCCTTGAGAAGAGAGATCCCACGCTGTGCGGCAGATTGAAGACAACACATTTGAAAATCAACTGCTTGGCTAGGTAATTTGGCTAATGGACTAATCTTAGCTCAACTTTGTAAATGAGGGTTTTATGAGGTGACTCAGAGAAAACATTCCACCAATGTCATGGATGATGAACATGAAATTGAGCAATCACATTGAGAGAGAAACTCCACCGTGCCTGAGGAGAAAGAAGTGCCTGGCTTGTGCCACTTTTAATAATGACACAGTACTAAATGTAATGTATGGATATGGTCGAATCTCACTTCTGCGCTACAATAATGGATTTCAGAGAGAACAGTGTGAGCAAGATGATGAGCAGGTAAGCTGTTGATCAGCCTATTTAATTATATTATATTATGCGTGCAGCAATACAGATGCATTGTAAAACATAGAATGACATAGAATTTATTTTGAGAATGTGTTTTATGTGCAATGTTTCATTTTAGACCAAAGTTGGGCCTTGGTGATTAATGATTGCTCCAATGCTCCAAATGTCCTTCCAGGACAATCTGAACCCCAAGCCTTTGTCCCCCAAGGGTTTGCAGCTGCTATAAACTACCAATGCCAACCAATGTACTGTTAATGTTAGCGTACTATACTATTGTATAGTGGAAGTGGGTGCACACTTGTTTTATAAAGCAAATTTACATTTAGGAACAACGTAAAGTTAGAATGTTTTTTTTACATTTTTTGGGGCCCAATAATCACCAATCCAATCAGTCTTAATTACAAATTACAAACCTGCTAGCATGAGCACATACATCCTTCACACAGTCAAACTCTCTTCTGTTGCTGCAATCTCTTGAGATCAAATTTAGAGTCGTAGAAAAACCTTCTGTTTAACACCCTGCTACACTGGGCAAAGCGACAGGGAACAATATGTCTGTTTTTATTTAGAACTAAACAGCAATCTGATGCATGAGGGCAGGCCCGGTGGCTGCAGTGGTATTTCCAATCTCGGGGCTTGAAGAAAGACCCAAATTGTCTCATCTAGAGGTCAAAGCACTCTCAATGTAAAGCCTCGTATATGCTTTGTTTACCTGCTGACTGGATATTGAAGATCCGTGTCCAGTCTTTTAGCGATCAGCCGGTGATTGGCAGGTAAGTGGTTCCTCAGTGTACATGGCCATCAGATCAAGGGACACACTGTCCTTGACCTCAAGTATACCTGGGTTGCATACATTTGGTAGTTGTGCCCTCAGCATCAAAGGCGTTCAGAGGACTACTGGCTTTTGTTTTATCAAGGCAACATACTCTGGAAGAATGGGAATAGGAAAATAATGACTCCTAAAATAAAGATAGTTCAGTACAATGGGTAATGACAATTTGATGTCGAATGTTCAAACAAATCACTGCAAATTGATCTAAGTGTGTTCTTTCCACATTAGCTGAAATGCCATTTCTATTATCTTGTAGCATTTTTGTCATGCAGGAACTTTTTAATGATAATTGAATTATTCTGTTGAGTTTTGATACTCTTGCAGTAGTTCATTATATGCATTGAATGTCGTTGATGTTTTACTGTTCTTCATTGCTGAATGCATTATTGAATGCATCTGCAATTCATATCAGTCATTCGAATCATGTATTCAAAGGGATTCAATACAAGCCTTGAAAGAATAGCGTAGGTGTTGATTTCCCCACTTGAATATCCACAAATACCCTTTCTAAGTGTTAACTTTGTAAACAGCCAAGTGACTCTTTATTCTGCAGCCAAGAAGGGAGATTGACAACCTGGGGAGAGACCCCTTGGGAGGGCATAGTGGGGGAGGGGGGAGAGGATGCTGCTGGTGTTGCTTTGATGGCAGCCGGACTGCAGTTTCCTGCCACTCAAGCGCCTGCTTGCCCCTGGGGTGGGCCTTGAGTGTTTTCTGGTGCCCCTATACCTCGGGCACGCGCCCACCTCCTCTCACGAGTCAGAGTGCCACCTGCAGCTAAGGCATGAGCCCTACCTGTCAAACACATCTTATTAGCACTGGCAGAAATCAACAGACTGTTCTGTGTTTGTGGATACAATCCTGTCTACTTCCCTGCTGTTATTCAAAGTGAGTGTTGGTATGGTTGTGTTTGAATCTGAAAGCCTGTGTACAGTATTTCTTCTATGTATATTTATAAGGTTTATTTACTGTTCTGTATTTCAGCATTTTTTTCTATATTACATTTGTATGAATTTAATATAGAGGAATGCATTTAAATGTATGTATTTTGTATATTTTCTTTTCTTGTATGTGTGTGCCAACTAAACTGTGTGCTTCCCATTCCCTAATAGCATTTGTCATCTTTGAGGCCAGACTGAGGTATCACATTCTACCCATGCCATACCTGACCACAATACTAAAACACTCTAATTTGCATTTAGAGTGAATGCCATGCTGCCAGTGGTTCTGTGCTGCTTGGACAAAGCCTCTTCTTGCAGTTGTCGTAGCTGGGAATGAAACAATTGTCATTTGCATTTGGTGTGAATCTTGACATCCTCATTTGGAAATAATTTGGCTGCATTTCTGGGCTAATAACCGTTTATTGTTAAAGCTGGTATCCATAGCAGTAAAACTGTCATGTCCGTTTTACGATATTACAACAACAAAGACGCTACTTCGAAGAAAGAAAAAAAAAGATCCCTTGGACATCATTGCACATCGTTGCACGTATGTACTATTTTTTATATTATTTTTCCTAAAAACAATAACAAATGTGCCTGGGGCGACTAGTATCGTTGTTTCGCCTATCGCGGATCTTAGCATTAAGTGGACATACAGGTTTAGGTCCTTCTAAAATCATCATCTCAATAAGACTAACCTGGAAGTCCCTAAATGTGTTTGAAAGGTTCAAGGCAACGTAACCCGATGAAAACCATCATTCATACAAAAGAAGACACATTCTACATTTGAAACCAAATGGCATATCAATAATAAGTACAGTATCTTAAAACATTTCATTTTGCAGGTTGGGTTATTTCACCTGTTCTGTTTTGGCCATGCTGGGTACTAAACAGCAGTAACATCTGGCACACCTGGCATCATGCAGAATGACTGCCCTCCTTCACTGCCTCTCACAGATGAAATAGGAATTACTCCAATGAAATCAACCCGTCAATCTGTCACTGTGGAGGGATTGGAAAGTATTCCACAATAGACGAGTACATATTTGCACATGTTGTAGGACAGCAGTCTGTACCACTGACAGGGCAGATAACAGAATGTGAATCATTTATTGTCGGTGTCATCATCTCTATGGTGTTTAGTGTTAACCTCTCTGGTCTTACTGTGACTCCAGTTGTGTAACTGAATAAAGGATTTATGGTGGTTTGTTGTTGCAGGATGCACAAATTACCCCCTCGAAGTGGTAACAGTGTCTATCGTTAGAGGGTTTTAATTTTCAGGAGGGTTATTATTCAAATATGGTGTGGGACTAGAATATCCAATTGTAAGTGTCACAGATTAAATTGTGCACATCATTCCAACAAGTCCCTTGTAACGGATGAGGTAAAAATGCCTTACTACTGTGGATAGTAATGAGGAAATTGTCCCTCCATCTGATCCATGCAGACTGCTTAGTCAGTGTGTGTCAGGACTCGGTAGAATGTACAGCACATACGAATAGAGCCACATAATAGAAATGCTCCTTTAATTGATGTACCTTAAAGAGCCACTGAACACGCCGATTGGCCATGTGTGTTTTTCTATCGCTCATTAGAAAAAAACGAGAGTTCAGTCTTGGAGGTGTGTTTCCTGACCAATTCCGTGTTTGGTTAATTATGTGTGTCCCCCATGAGACACTGTAGACACGGAAGCCTATTTCACTTCCTCAAAATCCCCAGAAGGAATCTTAGATAACTCAAGAAATCTGTAATTAATTTTAATTTTTTTCCCAAGGATGTTTAGTTGCACAATTTTACATCTAACTAATGTGTTTGGTGCACTATTTTTCAAGTAAAACAATTAGCGAGTTGTCTTAGGGATGTATAGAAATGTACAGAATTGGTACAGTGCCTTGTGAAAGTATTCGGCCCCCTTGAACTTTGCAACCTTTTGCCACATTTCAGGCTTCAAACATAAAGATATAAAACTGTATTTTTTTGTGAAGAATCAACAACAAGTGGGACACAATCATGAAGTGGAACGACATTTATTGGATATTTCAAACTTTTTTAACAAATCAAAAACTGAAAAATTGGGCGTGCAAAATTATTCAGCCCCTTTACTTTCAGTGCAGCAAACTCTCTCCAGAAGTTCAGTGAGGATCTCTGAATGATCCAATGTTGACCTAAATGACTAATGATGATAAATACAATCCACCTGTGTGTAATCAAGTCTCTGTATAAATGCACCTGCACTGTGATAGTCTCAGAGGTCCGTTAAAAGCGCAGAGAGCATCATGAAGAACAAGGAACACACCAGGCAGGTCCGAGATACTGTTGTGAAGAAGTTTAAAGCCGGATTTGGATACAAAAAGATTTCCCAAGCTTTAAACATCCCAAGGAGCACTGTGCAAGCGATAATATTGAAATGGAAGGAGTATCAGACCACTGCAAATCTACCAAGACCTGGCCATCCCTCTAAACTTTCAGCTCATACAAGGAGAAGACTGATCAGAGATGCAGCCAAGAGGCCCATGATCACTCTGGATGAACTGCAGAGATCTACAGCTGAGGTGGGAGACTCTGTCCATAGGACAACAATCAGTTGTATATTGCACAAATCTGGCCTTTATGGAAGAGTGGCAAGAAGAAAGCCATTTCTTAAAGATATCCATAAAAAGTGTTGTTTAAAGTTTGCCACAAGCCACCTGGGAGACACACCAAACATGTGGAAGAAGGTGCTCTGGTCAGATGAAACCAAAATTGAACTTTTTGGCAACAATGCAAAATGTTATGTTTGGCGTAAAAGCAACACAGCTCATCACCCTGAACACTCCATCCCCACTGTCAAACATGGTGGTGGCAGCATAATGGTTTGGGCCTGCTTTTCTTCAGCAGGGACAGGGAAGATGGTTAAAATTGGTGGGAAGATGGATGGAGCCAAATACAGGACCATTCTGGAAGAAAACCTGATGGAGTCTGCAAAAGACCTGAGACTGGGACGGAGATTTGTCTTCCAACAAGACAATGATCCAAAACATAAAGCAAAATCTACAATGGAATGGTTCAAAAATAAACATATCCAGGTGTTATAATGGCCAAGTCAAGGTCCAGACCTGAATCCAATCGAGAATCTGTGGATGAACTGAAAACTGCTGTTCACAAATGCTCTCCATCCAACCTCACTGAGCTCGAGCTGTTTTGCAAGGAGGAATGGGAAAAAATGTCAGCCTCTCGATGTGCAAAACTGATAGAGACATACCCCAAGCGACTTACAGCTGTAATCGCAGCAAAAGGTGGCGCTACAAAGTATTAACTTCTTGCGTCGAGCCATCCCGGATCCGGGATCGTGAATACAGCCTCAAGCTCATTACCATAACGCAACGTTAACTATTCATGAAAATCGCAAATGAAATGAAATGAATATGCTAGCTCTCAAGCTTAGCCTTTTGTTAACAACACTGTCATCTCAGATTTTCAAAATATGCTTCTCAACCATAGCAAAACAAGCATTTGTGTAACAGCTAGCGCAGCTAGCGTAGCATTTAGCGTTAGCATTAGCAGGCAACATTTTCACAAAAACCAGAAAATCATTCAAATAAAATCATTACCTTTGAAGAACTTCAGATGTTTTCAATGAGGAGACTCTCAGTTAGATAGCAAATGCTCAGTTTTTCCTGAAAGATTATTTGTTTAGGAGAAATCGCTCCATTTGGTGCATCACGTTTAGCTACGAAAAAAACCTGTATCCAGGAGTGTAATTATCCCCGCAGCTCATTAGCATAACACAACGTTAACTATTCATGAAAATTGCAAATTAAATTAAATTAATATGCTAGCTCTCAAGCTTAGCCTTTTGTTAACAACACTGTCATCTTAGATTTTCAAAATATGCTTCTCAACCATAGCAAAACCAGCATTTGTGTAACAGCTAGCGCAGATAGCGTAGCATTTAGCGTTAGCATTAGCAGGCAACATTTTCATAAAAACCAGAAAATCATTCAAATAAAATCATTACCTTTGAAGAACTTCAGATGTTTTCAATGAGGAGACTCTCAGTTAGATAGCAAATGCTCAGTTTTTCCTGAAATATTATTTGTTTATGAGAAATTGCTCCGTTTGGTGCGTCACGTTTGGCTACCAAAAAAAAACGAAAATTCAGTCTTCAAAACGCCAAACTTTTTTCCAAATTAACTCCATAATATCGACTGAAACATGGTAAACGTTGTTTAGAATCAATCCTCAAGGTGTTTTTCACATATCTCTTCATGATATATCGTTAGTTGAAAGCCTCCTCTCTCCTCTCAATCACTGGATGACTGCGTGCAGCTTGTAGATTATGCACCAATTTAGACAAAGGACACCGGGCGGACCCCTGGTAAATGTAGTCTCTTATGGCCAATCTTCCAATGAAAGGCCTACAAATACGTCACAATGCTGCAGACACCTTGGAGAAACGACAGAAAGGGCAGGCTCATTCCCGGCGCATTCACAGCCATATAAGGAGACAATGGAAAACAGAGCTTCAAAAATTCTGCCCATTTCCTGGTTGAAGTTTCATCTTGGTTTCGCCTGTAGCATGAGTTCTGTGGCACTCACAGATAATATCTTTGCAGTTTTGAAAACCTTAGAGTGTTTTCTTTCCAAAGCTGCCAATTATATGCATAGTCGAGCATCTTTTCGTGACAAAATATTGCGCTTAAAACGGGCACGTTTTTTTTATCCATAAATTTTAAAAGCGCCCCCTATATCCAAGAAGTTAACTTAAGGGGGCTGAATAATTTTGCACGCCCAATTTTTCAGTTTTTGATTTGTTAAAAAAGTTTGAAATATCCAATAAATGTCGTTCCACTTCATGATTGTGTCCCACTTGTTGTTGATTCTTCACAAAAAAATACAGTTTTATATCTTTATGTTTGAAGCCTGAAATGTGGCAAAAGGTCGCAAAGTTCAAGGGGGGCGAATACTTTCGCAAGGCACTGTACCTGTAGAAAAATGTGTTCAATCAAGGGGAGGGTTTAGTATTTTTTAAATCTAGTCCAGGGGAGGATTATGCTAATTGTCACGCTCTGACCTTAGTTATCTTTGTTTTCTTTATTATTTTGGTTAGGTCAGGGTGTGACGAGGGTGGTATGTGTGTATGTCTTGTCTAGGGTTTTTTGTAATTCTATGGGGTTTTGGTATGTCTTGGTATATATGGTGGCCTGAATTGGTTCCCAATCAGAGACAGCTGTTTATCGTTGTCTCTGATTGGGGATCCTATTTAGGTTGCCATTCTCCATTTTAGTTTTGTGGGTTATTGTCTATGTGTAGTTGCATGTCAGCACTTTTTGTTTATAGTGTCACGGTCGTGTTTTGTTAGTTTGTTTAAGTGTTCTTCGTTAATTAAAAGAAGAATGTTTTCCAATCACGCTGCGCCTTGGTCTCCTCGTTATAACAAACGTGACACTAATTGTGTTTTAGAATTTGTTGCTTAATAGGCTTTATATGCTACCCCTCATCTCTGATTCTCCGCTGGGCGTGCAATATCAAGTGTGCCTATAGGCTATTTAGAGTGGTCTCAATCAAATGATCCATAGCCTATAGGCTACAAAGTGCATGCTCAGAGAAGCACAGAGCAAAGTTATATATATATATATATATTTTAAGCCTAGTCCAAAAAATATGTTGTGTTCAGTTTGAGAAGGAGAGCACAAAGATGAGGTCTAGAGGTCAACATTGATAGCTTGCTACAACTGTCATTGATTTGAATAAGAAAACAATATTTTTTGCACCCATGATGTATTTATCAGAGTTATTGACCTCACAATAAGCCAGATTCAAGTCGTTTACATCGTGGTGCTGAAACTTGAAGCAGCAGCGGAGGCACAATCGATCGGAAATGGACAGCTCATGGGCTTTGTGTTGGAGATGATTTCTCCCTATTTAAGAAACGAGGTAGGCTACCTGTTTTACAGACGAAATGAGGCTATAGGCTGCTGTATCCATAGATTTGTCCGCCAATTTCTCCATCCACCATAAACTCTTTAAATAGCCTACCTCCATGTCAATGAAGGGCTGTTAAGTTAAACCAGGACTCGAATTGTGGGGATATGAGAGGGTATGCCAAAGGCCTACCTTTTATTGAAGAAAATGGCAAAAAGCACAGGCCTACCCCATATTAGTTTAAGATTTTGAAGAAAATAAAACGGATCCGATTTATATAAGGTGATCTATAACAGCGCTTTGGTCCAGAATGCTTTTTACAAACAAACTGTAAAATACCTGGGAAAGACGTGACTGATGCATATGGAGATATCATTGTTTTGTTTCTTTGACATTCAGAGGCTAAGCTACAATCTTCCATAGTCGAGGAGACATTTTTTTTTACTTTGCTTGGGAAGTAATCTAATTCTGTCACTATCAATTCATTAAGTTATTCACTTTCTGCGCAATAGAAGATGTTTAAACACAGACAGCTTTTAGGGAAACACTCGTTGGGTTAAGCCACGGAAGAAGAGTAGCCAGCAGTTAAAGCTTACACTTTTCAGTGTCTGTAGGACTACTCTGTCTAGGGTGGAAAGGTAGGCCTAACTTTTGAAAGTACCATTCTCAGATCCCTAATGACATCTTAGATTCAATTATTTGCAAACAGGGACAGTTTTACTCAAGCACTAAGATGCAGTGCCTTAGTCCGCTGCAGCACTCGGGAGCCCATGTAATGCTTACAGGACAAAGGTTCTAAAACTGCATATCTACGGCTCTGGTCTGTACAAGAAGGGAGGTTAAATGGTAGACATGTTCTCTGCTATCCACTTGATGTTTTTATTATTATTTTGGGTATAGGGGAGGGTCACATGTTTTTTTTTTCAATTGTTCAGTGAGGGTTTTAGGTCAAATTCATTTTGCTGAAGGGAGGGCTATTCATTTTAATTTCAGAGAGGTCTGATTTTCTCCATGAAACCCTTAATATGAATAATGTTCACTCCCTTATGTAAACAAAGTTGGGCTTGCTTGGCATGTCTATCTCACTGTCTATGTAATTGGATAGAGGAGCAATCAGTGCAGCTCTTCACCCGTATTAGCGGGCAAATGTACAACGTCAAATCAAAACCCAACCTTCATTTACAAGTTGTGAAGCATGGATGTTCCAAACTCTGTTTTAGGCAAGATTGACTTTATGACCAAAATTGTCCTATTTACAATTGAAATAGGCCGTTTTCAAAGTGATTCGTTGCTTTTTAAAGTCAGTCGCTCTTTAGAATGTTGTATGTCCCGAACTGAAGGACATACTATATAAATATGAGGATACCATTGATATTCCCCATGTGAAGTGTTGAATAACTCTCCTTGATATAGCTTTAAACCATTGTTCAACACCTGTTTGGAGCTGAGACACCAGAATGTGATTATTTGCCTAACAAAACAAACCTCTGATTATCTTCTACGTGTTTGTCAATTTTGATTTGGACTTTACAGAGGAACTGAAACCTGAGTTGAATAGATAATCTGATTAAATTATTCCTTAAGGCTGTTACTTTGAGTCAGTGCTTTTATTAAATGCATAGGGAGAAAATGTGTACCGCTCTGTTCAAGTACTTAAAAGGAAGACATCTGTTCACAAGCATTAGCATTCTACAAAAACAGTCATTACAATGAAATGTTCTGGTATAATCATTCAATCGCTACCACAGGGTCAAAATGGTGTCCAGAATACAATAAGGATGTATGTAAATCTTTTGTGCTTTGGTCTAGTGCTTTTAAAATGCTTTGATTGTTGAGTTTCCCATTTATAAAGTGCAATCGAAAAGTATTCAGACCCCTTGACTTTTTATAAATAAAAAATGTTCCTCATCTAGACACAAAACCCCATATGCAAAAATACATTTTTGCATATATATTGCAAATATAACACAGAAACCTTATTTACATGAGTATTAAAAGACCCTTTGCTATGAGATTAGAAAATGAGCTCAGGTGCATCCTGTATCCATTGATCATTCTTGAGATGTTTCTACAAATTGATTGGAGTCCACCGGTGGTAATGTAACGATGTGCGCTGAGAGTCGGGAAGCAAGTTCAGGGAGTGAGTATTTTAATAAATAAACACAACGTAATACAAAAATAATAAACACGAACAATGCACAGACATGACACAGGAACAGAAACAATGATGTCTAGGGAAGGAACCAAAGGGGGCAGGTAATCAAGGAGTTGATGGAGTCCAGTTGAGTGTCATAATGCGCTGATGCGCATAATAATGATGACAGGTGTGCGCCATAACGGGCAGCCTGGTGACCTAGAGGCCGGGGAGAAAGCACACGTGACAATACCCCCACCGACGCGCGGCTCCAGCCGCAGGATGCCGACCAACATGACGATCCCGGGGATCAGGAGTGGACCAGTCACCTCTGCTAAGGCGCGGGAACCTGTCGATCCAGCTGAAGCATGGGAGCATGGCAACCTAGAGAGCATGCGATGGAGCATACGTGATAGTACCGTCTCCCCGGCAAGTTCGGCTACAGCTGCAGGACGCCAACCACAGGGACGATCCCGGGGATCAGGAGCGGACCGGTCGCCTCTGCTGAGGCACAGAAACTTGATGAACCAGCTGAAGCATGAGAGCCTGATGAGCTGGCTAAGACCTCCCCGGTTGCCTCGGTCGAGGCACGGGAACCTGTTCACCCAGCTGAGGCATGGGAGCCTATCAAACCCACTGAGGCATGGCAGCCTGTCGAGCCAGCTGAGGCAAGGGAGCATATCGATCCCGCTGAGGTATGGAAACCCGTCGAGTCAACTGAAGCAGGGGAACCGACAAACCGGCTGAGGCCTCCCAGGTAGCTCCGGTTCTGACACCCAGACGCTACATCACTTGCAAAGCACAAAAATAATAAACACTCCCTGATGCTTCCTTTTCGTGAGGCATCATTCTGTAATGATGGGGCGGTGAGTCGGAAGCTGGTGCAACGTTTTAATAAAACAACAAAACCAAGAACACGACACTAACATAAGGCAGAACACCAATACACAAGAACAATATCAACTGGTGAGTGAACCTGGGAGAGTGACATATAAATGGGAGGAAATGATGAAGGTAATGGAGTCCAGGTGCGAATCTTAATGACTCACAGGTGTGTATAATGATGAGTGCCAGGTGTGTGAAATGATGAATCCCAGGACCGGTGGTTAGTACTCTGTCGAATCATACCCCGGAGGGGAGGAGTATGAGCAGACATAACAGGTAAATACAATTGATTGAATATTATTTGGAAAGGCACACGCCTATAATATCTATATCAGGTCCCACCGTTGATAGTACATTTCATGAGGCCATGAGGTCAAAGGAATTGTCAGTAAAGCTACGGGACAGGATTGTGTCGAGGCAAAGATCTAGGGAAGGGTGCCAAAACATTTATGCAGCATTGAAGGTCCCCAAGAATGCAGTGGCCTCCATCAGTCTAAAATGGAAGTAGTTTGGAACCACCAAGACTCTTCCTAGAGCTGGCCGCCCGGCCAAACTGAATATTCTGGGGAGAAGGGCCTTGGTCAGGGAGGTGACCAAGAACCAGATGGTCACTCTGATAGAGCGCCAGAGTTCCTCTGTAGTGATGGAAGAACCTTCCAGAAGTGAAACCATCTCTGTAGCACTCCAGTAATCAGGCCTCTATGGTAGAGTGGCCAGATAGAAGCCACTCCTCAGTACAAGGCACATGACAGACCGTTTGGAGTTAGCTAAAAGGCACCTAAAGACTCTCAGACCATGAGAAACATGATTCTCTGGTCTGATGAAACCAAGACTGAACTCTTTGGTCTGAATGCCAAGCGTCACGTCTGGAGGAAACCTGACACCATCCCTACGGTGAAGCATGGTGGTGTCAGCATCATGTGTCAGCATCATGTTTTTCAGATTAGGGACTGGGAGGCTAGTCAGGATTGAGGGAAAGATGAACGGAGCAAAGTACAGAGAGATACTTGATGAAAACCTGCTCCAGAGCGCTCAGGACCTCAGACTGGGAAGAAGGTTCACCTTACAAAAGGACAATGACCCTATGCACACAGCCAAGACAATGCAGGAGTGGCCCACCCAGAGCCCGGACTTGAACCTGATCAAACATCTCTGGAACTAAAAATAGCTGTGCAGCGATGCTCCCCATCCAACCTGACAGAGTTTGAGCAGAGGATCTGAATAGAAGAATGGGAGAAACTCTCCAAATACAGGTGTGCCAAGCTTGTAGTGTCATACCCATGAAGACTCAAAGCTATAATTCCTGCCGAAGGTGCTTTAACAAAAGTAATGAGTAAAGGGTCTGAACACTTATGAAAATGTGATATTTCATAACCAGTTTGTGCTTTGTCATTGTGGGCTAGTGTGTAGATTGATGAGGGGGAAAAAACAATTCAATCCATTTGTAACCGACCGCTTTGATTCAGTCTTATGTAGCAAAATTTGAAATTGTGTTTTTTACATTGGAATAAAAGCAGAAACAGCTACAAAATGATACACCGTACACTGCATTTGAGGAACACTGGGAAAGTAATTCTGCTTTGAAAGTTGAAACCTCACTTTTTAGAAAATCGCCTTTGAATGGAGAGCTCTTCTTTGTCTACAACCATTCACACCCTATTAAGCTTTAGCCTGACGCAGCTCTTTAGGGGTTGAACATACTAACTGTACTAACAACAGCAGTCAAGCACCCAAGCTAACAGGCTAACTACTTCCAGATACAAGTGAGAGAACAGCTCACTGAACATTGCTCAACCTAGCAGAGCTGTATAGGCTGTTTTGATGTATTCCAGAGCGTTGGTGACTGCAACTGTGCTATCAGATTGTCAGAGCATTTCGCTCTTGGAGCATTCAGAGCGCACACTAGACGCTCTGGCTGATGAGTAGGGTTGATCCGAGCGTTTTGATCTCACAACGGCAGTCAAGCACCTT
Source organism: Oncorhynchus tshawytscha (assembly GCF_018296145.1). Lineage (NCBI taxonomy): Eukaryota > Metazoa > Chordata > Actinopteri > Salmoniformes > Salmonidae > Oncorhynchus > Oncorhynchus tshawytscha. Next base: position 58,032,558 of record NC_056440.1, read on the forward strand.
AGCTAACTGGCTGACATTGGCTAGCTTGCTAGCTACTTCCAGACACAAATGAGAGTACACACCACTCTGAACATTTTCCTCGCCCTAGCAGAGCTGGTTAGGCGGTTTTCATGTTATTCAGAGCGTTGGTGACTGTAATTTGTGCTGCTGGTAACAATTTAATTACGCTTTTTTTGCAGACGTTTACTGACACCAGTCATATTCAACAGGTTTTGAGCGTTCCTAAATTCATCAGTTATTCTGCGCTCTAGACGAGAATGCTCTGAAATCGCAGTAGATAGCCAGACTGAATTTATGAATGCAACCGAAATGGTTACTTGCATAGTGGAGTATTTTGTTAAGACATGTAGCTAGCTAGCTAGGTAAACAATTAACCATAATCCCAACTCATGACGTTACTACCCTGCATGAATCTGGAGGTAGCTAACTAACCAGGTTCGATGTTAGCTAGCTATCTTTAGGCTATAACTAGCCAAGCAAATACTAAGATTACACGTAATGTTAGCTAGCGAGTCAGCTAACGTTAGCTAGCTAACTAACAGTACACTTTAACTTGAAATTAAAATGACTTTGTCAAAATTAGAAACATGTAATATCTGAAAATGTAGCTGGCTATACTATCTTACCCATATACATCATGGTTGGATGCTTTTCCCTGTCACAGATGCCATGGTTGTGCTTAGTTTGAAGATGTAATCCAAAGTGTTTTCTCCATTTCCTTAGCTATCATACTCTAATTCCACTGATTTCAAAACTCAGTCCTCCAGCAAGTGGAGCGGGGCATACACTGGGCGGCAGGGTAGCCTAGTGGTTAGAGCGTTGGACTAGTAACCAGAAGGTTGCAAGTTCAAACCCCCGAGCTGACAAGGTACAAATCTGTCATTCTGCTCCTGAACAGGCAGTTAACCCACTGTTCCTAGGCCATCATTGAAAATAAGAATTTGTTCTTAACTGACTTGCCTAGTTAAATAAAGAGAAAATAAATAAACAAAAAGTGGAGAGCAAAACGTATGCTAAGCATATATATATAAGCAATATATATATAAAAGCCAAATTAGACAGGATTACCTACACATACTAACCTGCTGACAAAAGACAGAAGTGTGCTATATGGCAGACCAATCCGATCTAATCTCTCGGCATGTCCAGCCCACTCATTATCTCAGTCAATCATGGCCTGCGGGTTGGTTGCTGCTTTTTTCTGTGGCTAAACCAACTAGGCTCGTAATTTAACAATTTTATTTGTATTTACAGATGGCATACAAGTTTGTTATTAAGGCACATGAAAGTTCACATGTTCCCGAAGGCATTTCTTCCCAAAAACGCATTTCGATTTTTTAAAAAGATTACCTTCAAATGGCTCTCATGTGAAGTAGTGACACACAACATACGTCTAGTTTCCTGAAGCAGGTCACATTTGAGAATAAGGCTGTAACATAATAAAAAAATGGAATACTTTCTGAATGCACTTTATATAAGAATAAAGTTTTTGTGAATAAATATGACAGACTTAAGCCACACAGTTGCGTTCTCATACCTTTCTCATGGGAAGATACCTCTGTGTAGGCATCAAATGCAATTTTTTGGGGGGGGATTATTCATGTGAAAAATAATAAAGTTAGGAATATTGCTAGCTGCAACAAAATATGATTGTGGATACCATTTTTATCTGTGTACAGTACGAAGGATGTTAGAGGTAGTTTCCCAAGACAATGCTAACTAGCATTGACTGGAAGTCCACAGGAACAGTTTCCTGTGGAAACATGCTTTCTGTTCCTGTTCATCCGACTCTTAAGTAGACCTAGTTTCATTTCCAAAATGTCAAACTATCCCCTTTAATATGGAGGAAATTACCGGAATTGGAGCTAGTTACCGGGTTTTTTTCTGAATAGAACATTCCTAGGCGGGCCGCCTAAGCTGTAAATTATATATATATTTTTACCATACCATACCTTACCATTACCAATACCTTCTTTGAGAACTATCAATCAAATAAAAGCTAGACAGTCGGAGAATAGAACATTCCAGAAACTGGGCATTCAGGGCACATGCCCATTGATTTTGTTATAATGCTTGAGCAGAGGAACATAGCATTAGTCAAAATGCATGGAATTGCAGGAAATTAGCTCTAAAACTGCAAAAGTGTCTCTCAACTCCCTGACAAACTATAGAATTGCTGGAAATGAGCTTCAGAGCGGCAAAATGTTCTCTCAGCTCACTGGAAAAATGTGTTGGATTGCAGAAAATTTGCTTTACAACAACAACATTTTCTCTACGCTGCCAAGATACCCAGGTCTGGATTAATGCAGGAGCTCCTGGGCCCAAGACCATATGGGCCTGTTTTTTAACGACGGGCCCACTCTTGGTGCTCAAAACACACCAGAGAGCAGAATTTAGTTGTATCACAAGCACATACATGTCACTGCCAAAGTAGTAGTGTGGTGTTGGGCCACCTCGAGCTGCCAGAACAGCTTCAATGCGCCATGGTATAGATTCTTCAAGTGGACCAGAACTATGCCAGGAAAATGCTCCTCACACTATTACATAGACTTTGTATCATAAAGTAATGGAATTAAGACATATATAAATATTCTGATATATATAAATACTCGTAGCAATGTTTATATATTTCTGAATTCCATTCTTTAAATTTTAGATTTGTGTGTATTGTTGTGAATTGTTAGATATTACTGCACTGTTGGAGCTAGGAACACAAGCATTTTGCTATACCCGCAATAACATCTACTAAGTACGTGTGTGAGACCAATATGATTTGATTGGATCTCTCATACTCAAGTGTTTCCTTTTATTTTTTTCAGTTACCAGTATGTCTACCTTCGGGAAGACCACAATTTGGGCTGCATGCGAGCCAAATATAGAACAGCTTGTTGAGTTGTGGCCATAAACGTAAAATCCATAGAAGGGTTTTGGTACCTCTTAACCTGGTAATTTGACTGTTAAGCTCATGGGTACACTAGGACTGCCAGTCCTGATTTGAATCGGAACTGCATTCTATGGATTATATTTCTATGGTTGGTTTGCCTTTTGCAAATTTCAAAATACAGGAAAAACTTAGTTTGGAAAGAAAATGCCCACTGCTGAAAAGAGAAGACTAATCTGTCTGTAGAACCAATAGAGCAAATGTTTTTTCAACAACTCCTAATTTAGAGTGAACAGCAGCACTGTTTTTCAAAGTACAGTACCCTATCTTGATATAGGCTATTGCCGCGAAGAATACTTCTGCAATCACCGGTGAGTAGGCTATGGCTTCATCTTCATTATTGTGTTGGTCAGAGTGCCACTGGAAAGTTATTTTAGTATATATATATGCGGTACCAATGAACAGTTTGGACACACCTACTCATTACAGGTGTGCAGAGTAATCATCAAGGCAAAGGGTGGCTACGTTTGAAGAATATCAGATGTTTAACACATTTTTGGTTACTACTTGATTGTTATATCAAAGTTTTAAGGGCTTCACTATTATTCTACAATGTAGAAAATAGTAAAAACAAAGAAAAACCATGAATGAGTAGGTGTGTCCACACTTTTGACTGGTTCTATATATACAGTGGGGGAAAAAAGTATTTAGTCAGCCACCAATTGTGCAAGTTCTCCCACTTAAAAAGATGAGAGAGGCCTGTAATTTTCATCATAGGTACACTTCATCTATGACAGACAAAATGAGAAAAAAAAAATCCAGAAAATCACATTGTAGGATTTTTTATTAATTTATTTGCAAATTATGGTGGAAAATAAGTATTTGGTCACCAACAAACAAGCAGGATTTCTGGCTCTCACAGACCTGTAACTTCTTCTTTAACAGGCTCCTCTGGCCTCCACTCGTTGCCTGTATTAATGGCATCTGTTTGAACTTGTTATCAGTATAAAAGACACCTGTCCACAACCTCAAACAGTCACACTCCAAACTCCACTATGGCCAAGACCAAAGAGATGTCAAAGGACACCAGAAACAAAATTGTAGACCTGCACCAGGCTGGGATGTCTGAATCTGCAATAGGTAAGCAGCTTGGTTTGAAGAAATCAACTGTGGGAGCAATTATTAGGAAATGGAAGACATACAAGACCACTGATAATCTCCCTCGGTCTGGGGCTCCACGCAAGATCTCACACCGTGGGGTCAAAATGATCACAAGAACGGCGAGCAAAAATCACAGAACCACACGGGGGGACCTAGTGAATGACCTGCAGAGAGCTGGTACCAAAGTAACAAAGCCTACCATCAGTAACACGCTACGCCGCCAGGGACTCAAATCCTGCAGTGCCAGACGTGTCCCCCTGCTTAAGCGAGTACATGTCCAGGCCCGTCTGAAGTTTGCTAGAGAGCATTTGAATGATCCAGAAGAAGATTGGGAGAATGTCATATGGTCAGATGAAACCAAAATATAACTTTTTGGTAAAAACTCAACTCGTCGTGTTTGGAGGACAAAGAATGCTGAGTTGCATCCAAAGAACACCATACCTACTGTGAAGCATGGGGGTAGAAACATCATGCTTTGGGGCTGTTTTCCTGCAAAGAGACCAGGACGACTGATCTGTGTAAAGGAAAGAATGAATGGGGCCATGTATCGTGAGATTTTGAGTGAAAACCTCCTTCCATCAGCAAGGGCATTGAAGATGAAACGTGGCTGGGTCTTTCAGCATTACAATGATCCCAAAAACACCGCCCGGGCAACGAAGGAGTGGCTTCATAAGAAGCATTTCAAGGTCCTGGAGTGGCCTAGCCAGTCTCCAGATCTCAACCCCATAGAAAATCTTTGGAGGGAGTTGAAAGTCCGTGTTGTCCAGCAACAACCCCAAAATATCACTGCTCTAGAGGAGATCTGCATGTAGGAATGGGCCAAAATACCAGCAACAGTGTGTGAAAACCTTGTGAAGACTTACAGAAAACGTTTGACCTCTGTCATTGCCAACAAAGGGTATATAACAAAGTATTGAGATAAACTTTTGTTATTGACCAGATACTTATTTTCCACCATAATTTGCAAATAAATTCATTAAAATCCTACAATGTTATTTTCTGGATTTTTTTTCTCGTTTTGTCTGTCATAGTTGAAGTGTACCTATTGTCACGAACCGGCTCAAAGCCCGTAACAAAGGGAGACAACGTGGAGATAAGGAGTAACAAAATATATATTTATTAACTAAAGCAACTAAGGAAAATATACAATGGTGTGTGTAATCAGTAATCAGTAGTGTAAGTGAGTGTTTTGCATGCATGAATGTGATAATGCAGGGTGTTGAAAGGTGCCAAAGCAAACAAACAAAAGGCCACCAAGAACTACAACACAATCTACAAAGGTGTCTGCATGGAGAGAGTCTCCTCCATGAATGTGGAAGAGGTCTATTTATCCTGGGAGACACCTGGCCCAGGTGTTTCCCATGAAGCTGACGACCCTCTCAACTCCGCCCACCGGCATCCTAATAAGGAAACAAGAACAAAGACAGAATGCCGCAGACAGAGTGGGAGAGTCGTCACACTATGATGAAAATTACAGGCCTCTCTCATCTTTTTAAGTGGGAGAACGTGCACAATTGGTGGCTGACTAAATACTCTTTTGCCCCACTGTATATACAGTGCCTTGAGAAAGTATTCAGACCCCTTGAATTCTTCCACATGTTAAAGTGAGGGAAAAAAGTATTTGATCCCCTGCTGATTTTGTATGTTTGCCCACTGACAAAGAAATGATCAGTCTATAATTTTAATGGTAGGTTTATTTCAGCAGTGAGAGACAGAATAACAACAAAAAAAATCCAGAAAAACGCATGTCAAAAATGTAATAAATTGATTTGCATTTTAATGAGGGAAATATGTATTTGACCCCTATGCAAAACATGACTTGGTACTTGGTGGCAAAACCCTTGTTGGCAATCACAGAGATCAGACGTTTCTTGTAGTTGGCCACCAGGTTTGCACACATCTCAGGAGGGATTTTGTCCCACTCCTCTTTGCAGATCTTCTCCAAGTCATTAAGGTTTTGAGGCTGACGTTTAGCAACTTGAACCTTCAGCTCCCTCCACAGATGTTCTATGGGATTAAGGTCTGGAGACTGGCTAGGCCACTCCAGGACCTTAATGTGCTTCTTCTTGATCCACTCCTTTGTTGCCTTGGCTGTGTGTTTTGGGTCATTGTCATGGTTTGATAGTTTTTATGTGACTTTTGACAAACTTCATGCGGGCTGTCGTGTGCCTATTACTAAGGAGTGGCTTCCATCTGACCCCTCTACCATAAAGGCCTGATTGGTGGAGTGCTGCAGAGATGGTTGTCCTTCTGGAAGGTTCTCCCATCTCTACAGAGGAACTCTAGAGCTCTGTCAGAGGAACCATCAGGATCTTGGTCACCTCCCTGACCAAGACCCTTCTCCCCCGATTGCTCAGTTTGGCCGAGCAGCCAGCTCTAGGAAGAGTCTTCTCCATTTAAGAATGATGGAGGACACTGTTCTTAGGAAACACATTTTTTGCCACCCATCCCCAGATCTGTGCCTCGACACAATCCTGTCTCGGAGCGCTACGGCCTCATGGCTTGGTTTTTGACCTCATGGATTGGTTTTTGCTCTGAAATGCACTGTCAAATGCGGAACCTTATATAGACAGTTGTGTGCCTTTCCAAATCAAGTCCAATCATTTGAATTTACCACAGGTGGACTCTGTCACGCCCTGACCTTAGAGCTTTTTATGTCTCTATTTTGGTTTGGTCAGGGTGTGATTTGGGTGGGCATTCTCTGTTCCTTTTTCTATGTTTTTGTATTTCTTTGTTTTGGCATGGACAGCTGTCAGGGACAGCTGTCTATCGTTGTCTCTGATTGGGAACCATACGTAGGTAGCTTTTTCCCACAGGTTTTTTTGGGGTAGGTATTTTCTGTTTTGTCTTTCTGCACCTGACAGGACTGTTTTGGTTTTTGTTCATTCTCTTTGTGATATTTAGTGTTCAGTTGAAATATAAGTATGAACACTTACCACGCTGCGCTTTGGTCCACACCTTCTTCAACAGACGATCGTTACAGACTCCTATCAAGTTCTAGAAACATCTCAAGGATGATCAATGTAAACAGGGTGCACCTGAACTCAAGTTCAAGTCTCATATCAAAGGGACTGAATACTTATGTAAATAAGGTATTTCTGTTTTTGTAGTTATTTTACATTTGCAAAAAAAAAAATCAAAACCTGTTTTTGCTTTGTCATGATGGGGTATTGTGTGTCAAACTTTTACAAAATCAATTTTAAATTAAGGCCGTAAAATAACAAAATGTGGAAATTGATTAATTTGAGATTTTTGGAAATTCAGCCTCTGTTATGTCATGCATAAATAAGCTCAGGAGTGAAAATGTGCTTAATGAGTTACATAATATTTTGCATTGACTCACTTTGTGTGGTTAACATGATTTTTGAATGACTACCTCATCTGTGTACCTTTTAACGATGTGCGCTGAGAGTCGGGAAGCAAGTTCAGGGAGTGAGTGTTTTAATAAATAAACAACATAATACAAAATAAGAAACACAACGCACAGACATGACACAGGAACATAAACAATAACACCTGGGGAAGGAACCAAAGGGAGTGACATATACCTGTATAGGGAAGGTAATCAGGGAGGTGATGGAGTGCAGGTGAGTCTGATGATGCGCAGGTGCGCGATAATGACAGGTCTGCGCCATAACGAGCAGCCTGGCGACCTAGAGGCTGGAGAGGGAGCACACAGTGACAGTACCCCACACATACAATTTTCTGTAAGCTTACCTCAGTCGAGCAGTGAATTTCAAACACAGATTCATTCACTAAACCCTAAACCTCAGCTAAATCTTGTAATGAATAGTGTGTAAATTGTGTAAATTGAGGTGACTTAACTGCTTGGAGAAACGCTGGATTGTAAAATATCATGGTCAAAACATATTAATACAACAGTAGCTAAGATGGGGAGAAGTCAAACCACAATAAAGCACTGCTCTGCCTTCTTAACAGCACATTCATACAAACCGGATAACATAAACACTATACACACACATGTACACATGTATTTTGTGTTGTAGATATGTGGTAGTAGAGTAGGTAATATCGCATTAAAAATAAAACATTTATGAATACAAAATGTTTCACTTCGGGCAAATCCAACACAACACATTACTGAGTGCCATTCTCCATATTTTCAATCATAGTTATTGTAATCATTAAGGACTGGGAAGTTTTTCATAGTAAAAAAATTCACGGAATGGAGCCAAGCACAGGAAAAATACTAGTGAAAAACCTGGTTCAGTCTGCTTTCCACCAGACACTGGGAGATTAACTCAGCTTTCAGCAGGACAATAACCTAAAACACAAGGCCAAATCTACACTGGAGTTGGTTATCAAGAACATATTGAATGTTCCTAAGTGGCTGAGTTACAGTTGACTTAAATCTGCTTGAGAATATATGGCAAGACATGAAAATAGTTGTCTATCATTCATCACCAACCAGAGCTTGAAGAATTTTGAGAGAAAAAAATTGGCAAACATTGTTCAATCCAGGTGTGCAAAGCACTTAGAGACTTACCCAGAACGACTCACAGCTGTAATCGTTGCAAAGGTGAATTTAACATGTATTGACTCAGGGGTGTAAATACTTGTGTAAATGAGATAATTCTGTACTTTATATTCAATAAATTTGCAAAGATTTCTAAAAAACATTTTTTCACTTTGTCAATATGGGTTATTGTGTGTAGATGGATGGGTTTTTGTTTTTTATCCATTTTGAATTCAGGCTGTAACATAACATTTGGAATAAGTCAAGGGGGTTGAATACTTTCTGACGGCACTGTATTTATATATACAGCCAGAATTCAAAATGGATTAAAAAAAAATTCATATATAAAGTACTTCAGTTAAAATACTTTAAACTACTACTTAAGTATTTTTGGGGGGTATCTGTACTTTACTATTTATATTTTTGACAACTTTTACTTATACTTCACTACATTCCTAAAGAAGTAATATATTTTTGCTCCATACATTTCCCTGACACCCAAAAGTACTCATTTACATTTTGAATGCTTACCAGGACAGCAAAATGGTCCAATTCACACACTTATCAAGATAATTTTTAAAAACACGTTATTTTAAATGTAACCTTTTATTTATACAGGTTTTTCTCATTGAGATAACATCTCTTTTCCTTGTCTAATAGCAGCAGGGGGAACAAAGTTTCAGACAAAACAACTTAAATACACTAACACAACATTAAACAAAATTACAGACACATACAGTACAACAATTACAGATTACGTTAAAAAACACGAATGTCTTGACTAAAAAACAGCTGTCCTAAAGACAATTGCACTCTTCTATGATATTGACATCAATCAAGTGTTTAAACTCCACCAACAAGGCTAGATCATACAATTTTTAAATGTTCAGGAGAGAATTCCAGGTCCACGGAGCTGAGCAACTAAAACTTTTTCTACCATGACCTGTTCTAATTCGTGGTACTGTGAAAAGCAAATGAGAATGGGACCATAATTTATATTTATTTACCGACCTGATTAAAAAAAGAACAGAGATAAAATGGCATTGTACCCTGTATGGCCTTATAAGTCAGTGCATACCAGTGTTTAAGCCTACGCAAGGTCAATGACGACCAGCTAACAGCTCTGTAGAAATCACAATGATGTGGTCAATGTTTTTGATTTGTAATGAACCTGAGGGCCTGGCTGGCTGACGGCTCTGGCAGCTCCTGGCTGGCTGGCGGCTCTGGCAGCTCCTGGCTGGCGGCTCTGGCAGCTCCTGGCTGGCTGGCGGCTCAGGACAGACGGGCGGCTCAGGACAGACGGGCGGCTCTGGCGGCTCAGGACAGACGGGCGGCTCTGGCGGCTCAGGACAGACGGGCGGCACTGGCGGCTCAGGACAGACGGGCGGCACTGGCGGCTCAGGATAGACGGGCGGCACTGGCGGCTCAGGACAGACGGGCGGCACTGGCGGCTCAGGACAGACGGGAGCACCTGTAGGGAGAAGACGGAGAGACAGCCTGGTGCGGCCAGAGGGCTGGTGCGTGGAGGTGGCCCCGGATAGACCGGACCGTGCAGGCACACTGGAGCTCTTGAGCACCGAGCCTGCCCAACCTTAACTGGTTGAATGCTCCCGGTAGCTAGGCCAGTGCGGCGAGGTGGAATAGCCCGCACTGGGCTGTGCTGGCGAACCGGGGACACCATGCGTAAGGCTGGTGCCATGTACACCGGCCCGAGGAGACGCACTGGAGACCAGATGCGTAGAGCCGGCTTCATGGCACCTGGCTCGATGCCCACTCTAGCCCGGCCGATACGAGGAGCTGGAATGTACCGCACCGGGCTATGCACACGCACCGGGGATACCGTGCGCTCCACCGCATAACACGGTGCCTGCCCTGTCTCCTACCTGCCTTCACCACACTCCCTGTGTGCCTCCCCCAAGAAAGACTTCATTCGCCGGTATCCCTCCTCACACTGCTCCAGAGAATCCAAGGCGGGCTCCGGCAATCCCCCTGGGTCTACCCGACCACCTGTCTATCTCCTCCCAAGTAGTGACATAGTCCAGATCTCGCTCCCATGTCCAGGAGCCCTGCGATCTCTGCTGCTGCCCGTTACCACGCTGCTTGGTCCTTTTGTGGTGGGTGGTTCTGTAATGGTTGTCTTGGGAAGAAGGAGAGGACCAAAGCGCAGCGTTGTAAGTGGTCATCTTATTTTAATGAAACTGAACACTTTCAAAAACAAAACAACAAAATGAAAACCAAAACAGTTCTATCTGGTGCAGACACACAAAGACTGAAAATAACCACCCACCAAACACAAAGGAAAACAGGCTACCTAAAAATGGTTCTCAATCAGGGACAACGATAGACAGCTGCCTCTGATTGAGAACCATATCAGGCCAAACACAGAAATAGAAAATATAGAAAAACTAACATAGACTGCCCACCCCAACTCACGCCCTGACCATACTAAATAAAGACAAAACAAAGGAATAAAGGTCAGAACGTGACACACACAGATTATGTTGTATGATGTTAAACGCTCTTAGGGCATTTTCAAAAGCTAAAGATAAACTAAAACCACTAGAATAAAGAACAGTATCATCTGCATAAAAATTAACATCCGCTGTTTTTACATGACCCCCACTTGGTCATCCCTTCTGCCTCTGATCTGGCACTCACAAAACACAAATGCTTTGTTTGTAAATTATGACTGAGTGTTGGAGTCTGCCCCTGGCTGTCCATAAATTGAAGAAACAAGAAAATGGTGTCGTCTGGTTTGCTTAATATAAGGATTATCATACTTTTCTGAAGTATATTATAGTAATTACATTTACTTTTGATATTCAACAATATTTAAATCCAAATCGTATTAGACTTTTACTCAAGTAGATTGTTATTGGGTGACTTTCACTTTTAATTTAGTCATTTTCTATTAAGGTATCTTAACTTGACTTTATTATGAAAATTGGGTTATTTTCCACCACTATGTATATACTGTATATTTCCTCCTAATTTTGTGTGTCGATTCATTGGCCTGGGCTGTTGTTTGAATTTAAGACCAGATCGCTTTTATTGATCTCAGTTTCTCGTTGTCAGAGGAGCCACTCATTTCTGTCATTTGTGTGGTATAGAAAAAAATGTGCTATGCCTTCTTTCATGTAAATGATCTACTGTAGAATTGCATGAAATGCGTATATAAAAAGCACATTTTTTTATGGACCCTGCAAAAAGAAAATCCTCGTGTGGACATCCCCAGAAACACCTCTGCTCAACTGTAGCCTATGCCACATCACAAATGTTATTATAGTGTTATTATCTCATGGCTTTTTCCCCGGGACCTATGATTTATCCTAACCTGAAGATACCTTTCTAGCTAATAGACTATGTTAGAGTTTACACTTCCTCTTCCAATGAACGGGTAAGTCGAAATAATTAAACTGTCCACCAAATCGAGTAATTAAAAAATGTTGATTACTACTACTTGCCATTATCATTTACCTGATGATAAGATGAGACTTTCTTTTTTTTTTTTTTGGTAACATATGATGGGGATCCGTGGGTCGTCGGTTTACCTAGCTGGGGTTCCCTGGGCAAGGAAAGGTTGAAGAGCCCTCATCTAGAGAGACGCTTATGAAGTGGCTTTATGTTCTTTGTCCATGAAGTGTATATTGTATGTGCATACATGTAGAGAGGAGGAGAGCTGCATAGGTATTCGTTCTAAAACACCTGATTCTTCCTCAGACATGGCAGAAAAAAAAAAACCTACATCAGTTTAGACACGAGTGGATGCTCAATGTCTGCAGCCCGCTGCTTTCCTCCTTTCCAGAGCGAGGGGCACTTTCCCGTTTTTTTTTCAAGACTGTGTGTCTATGAAGGAGCTGTACAGCATCCAAAACCCAGCATGAGAGCATTTGATATTCATAGAACGAAAGCGGAGAAAGTGAAACAACATGCTTTACGCATGATATTACACTGTAATTATGATATGGATGCGGTCATAGAGAAATCACGAAACACACTTGGTGAAAGCAATAATCGTGGGGAACCTCAAAGCCCACCACCTATGTGCCTGCTCACCATTTGGCATAATGTAGGATCAGACACAAAGTGATGCATCTCTCATTTCTGTTAGATAAAAAGAGACTCTGTCTATAAGGAGCCTCGTACTGGGAATTGACAGGTACATTTTGATTTGTTTGTTTACCATTAATATTACCTGATCAGAGAATGGGATTTTTCCGTGGGATGTTCAAAGAAACCATCAGAATTAGCAATCCATCACCCTCTCAATATGCAGAGAGAGAAAGAGAGGAGGTTGGGTGTTGGATACAGAGACCTTCATGCCGACAGAGCAGTATGCTGGCAGATCTACTCTGCCTCTTTTATCAAAGATAAGTAGTATTGATTAACTTTGAGTCTGAAAAAGTATTGGTTTTAAGAGCTGACATTTAATAATCTCCACCTAATCCATGTTTTGCTGGGAGCTACTTGAGATCTTGGTGAGTCCTCTATTGTTTCTCTCTTCTCCCCCGTGTGCACTGTGTGTGAATGATTACAGTGGCATACATACACCACTCGGTGGGTTATAATAGTGGGAGATAACAGTAAATGGTGCTTCATTTTATCTACAGTAGCTACATAAGAAATGCTATTACCAGTACTTAGTTTTATAACTTGACAACATATAGTGAAATACACATATCCTAATGTGTTCACCTAGGTATCCTGGCCTACTGCAAGGTTTCACGGCAGGGATTGTGAATTCAGGCCCTGCGCCTGTCCATTAACGAGGTGCAGCCTTCTCGCTGCCGCCCTCTGTGCCCAGTGTCTCAGTGGAGGCGCACTGAAATACAACACACCAAATGAGATGTGACTTGCACCGTGATACTGTTCTATTTATACTGGACGACATTGAGCGAGATGCAAAAGCGCTCACCTGCTGCTTGATTAGGTTTGGGGTCTATCCAGCCCGTGGAGGACTGCACAATTTTCACCCTCAGATTCAAGGGTAGGAGTCATCCATCCCTCCCCCAAAACGGAACCAAAACAATAGATCATTATCTAGTGTGAAATTCCATCTCTCATATGTGAGGTGGGAGCGTAGCAAAAAACATGTTCGAATCTGTGTTTGAGTGTGTGTCTTGGCTTTTATTTTCACTGCAGGCTTGCTCCCCAGGGTTTGAGCAGAGGCCCCTCAAATAGGTTGCAAGGGGAAATCACAGCAGCCAGTCTCCATCACTCAGCCCTTGTTGAGGCTGTATTTGTTCCCCTTCAATTGACACAGGTTAGGAAAAAACACAGGAAGCGTGAGTTTTTAAGAGAATGGCTGCAGCAGGATTAATGATCAGAGCAGCAAACTTGGCTTTTGCTTGCATCAGGTAATCAATGACGCTCAGACAGGCAGATGGAAGGCCAGTATAGGGGCCCAGTGATAGCACGCAGAGCAGTAGCAGTGACTAATCTCCCTTTATTTCTCACTAAGACAGAGGGCCTGGGCTACCCAAACAGACAAGGTTAAACACTGCTGATACCAGAGTAGAATCACGGGGGCTTTACACAACCTAATGATGATATTATATTCCTTTATGGTCCTTATTGTGGAATGTAGCGTAACAATTATTGTATTGTCTTATTGTTTATGATGAAAAAGATCAACCCTTATATATGACAAGATGATATGATATGATCTGACTGTACCAAGCAGCTAAAAATGGCAATGCATGACAACAAACAGACCTGTCATCACGTGTACATTTTTGTAACACTGCCTGCATTGTTTGTGGAAAATGTATTGCTCGGTATCTCAAAGTGGAGCATCTGCTGCATGTAATTGGGTTATAAAAAGTTAGTCAATTCAAATATTTCAATCAGAGAAAGTTCTTAGAATTTCTAACACACTGTGCTTTGATTGATATGACGGTTTGTTCAGTGTTCAATTGCATTTTCATAGATCTCATGTCATGTTGACTAGATTTTGCGTTTATTGCTGGTTCCTTTCTTAGCTTTACTTTACGCTTACTTGTGATGTTCTGGAAAGGTGCCTGCTTTCATTTCCCCATTGCAGTCACATCCAAATGTAAATGAATATAAATAAAAGTTACAGCTTCAATGCTTTTTTTTCGGCTACAGAGTATACAGTATGTATGAATAATGTTTACACAATGACTGTCATTAGCTACATTTGTGTCGTTATACATTCATTTAGAACCGGCTGCAGGTGGAAAACATGGGGGGAAAAATTGTATATATATATACTGTATTAGTCCTGAAAAAGAAGTGAATCTTCTCTTGAATAACAATGTATTTATATGACTAAGCCTGGAATTATTTGAATATTTTCTCCTGGCACGTATATGAGGTCATCTGAACTATTAGTTTTCACATCAGTTGAACCTGGAGTTCCATCCAGGAGTTTATGTATGCGAAGGCAGCTCACATTACTGTGATGAAGCGGCCATTCATTTGAACACGCTGACCTTACAAAGGAAAACTGTCTCAAATCTCAGAAGTATCATAGGATCAATCGAGCTGACTCAAGTGTTTTACCAGTGTGATTCTCAGTCAAGGGTGTCAGTGCAGGATAATACCACCATCTATCATGGTGATGACACTAAGTATTGGCTCCCGTTGACAGAGGCTGAAGAATGGGACTCCTCTAAGACAGACTTCACACTCACTAGATCAGCAGCCTGGCTCTCTCACAAGAAGACACAACCCCTCCCAAATCCATTCAAGAACTGGAATATAGAGCCAGACCTCGTTAATGCCTTTTCTTTTCATGCGTGACTTTATATTGCCGATTTCAACTGAGAACGATTAATCCTGTTTTTAATCTATGGCTGCCATTGATAAGAAATCGATACAGCTCATAACTTTGTCTCTTGTTTTGTATTAGCTGATATGGTGGTGACATAATGAAATACAGTGGAACAGAGGGTAGAAGCCTCTCACAATGCAGGATTGGTAGTCCTGTCACTACCTTCAGCAGTTTAAGGTTACGATGAGAACTCAGTGAAGTTGTTCCTTACTTGTTGTCATTCCTTGCCTGTTTCCCCACAATTAGTCATTAAGAAGGAATCGACATAGTGACTTGTTTGACAAGACGTGTTTTCTGATATAGATTGTTGTAAGGAAAGCCTAATTGGTGTAGACTGAGAGCAGAATTCTCTATTTTAAAAAAAAGCAATGAAACAACTTAATGATTGACATCCCTCTGGTAAAATATCTCTGCGGAGAACTGCTACTCCACACTGGCTACCACATCTGGCAATTTGAGACACCAAAATAACTAACCATATGACTCACCATAGGTATGTTGCCTGTTGTCTTGTCACTTCAGATCTGAATGATATCACCCTTGACATTGTGTCAAACCACATGAACTTGTAACTTTGAATAGTTAGCTACGAAAAGGTTGAGTATTGTACTCTTAACCGTAATAGATTTAATTTCAGAACAGCAGATTTTTTACCTTGTCAGCTCTGGGATTCCATCCAACAACCTTTTAGTTACTAGCCCAACGCTCTAACCACTCGGTTACCTGCCGCCCCAATTTTGTCTACTTACACAATTTTGTATATGCAAATCAGTGTCCAAAAGTGTCAAGGATAAATTATACATTGAAGGGGGAAATGTTGAATGCACAGTACCAGTCAAAAGTTTGGACATACCTACTCATTCAAGGGTTTTTCTTTCTTTCTTTCTTTTCTACATTGTAGAATAATAGTGAAGAAATCAAAACTATGAAATAACACATTATGGAATCATGTAGTAACCAAACAAGTGTTTGGTCAAATATCCCTTACACAGCTTGGAGGTGTGTTGCGTAATTATCCTGTTGAAAAACAAATGATAGTCCCACTAAGTGCAAACCAGATGGGATGGCGTATCGCTGCAGAGTGCTGTGGTAGCCATGCTGGTTAAGTGTGCCTTGAATTCTAAATAAATACCAGCAAAGCACCCCCACACCATCACACCTCCTACTCCATGCTTCAGGGCGGGAACCACACTTGCAGACATTATCCATTCACCTACTCCAAGTCTCACAAAGAAACAGGGGTTGGAACCAAAAATCACTAATTTGGACTCATCAGACCAAAGGACAGATGTCCACCAGTCTAATGTCCATTGCTCGTTTTTCTTGGCCCAAGCAAGTCTCGTCTTATTGGTGTCCTTCGTAGTGATTTCTTTGTAGCAATTTGACCATGAAGGCCTGATTCACGTAGTCTCCTCTGAACAGTTGCTGTTGGGATGTGTCTGTTACTTGAACTCTGTGAAGAATCTATTTGGGCTGCAATTTCTGAGGTGCAGTTAACTCTAATGAACTTATCTTCTGCAGCAGAGATAACTCTGGGTTTTCCTTTCCTGTGGCAGTCCTCATGAGAGCCAGTTTCATCATAGCGCTTGATGGTTTTTGCGACTGCACTTGAAGAAACTTTCAAAGTTCTTGAAATGTCTGGACTGACTGATCTTCAAGTAAGGATGGTCTGTTATTTCTCTTTGTTCATTTGAGCTGTTCTTGCCATGATATGGACTTGGGCTATCTTCTGTATACCACCCCTGCCTTGCCACAACACAACTGATTGGCTCAAATGCATTAAGAAGGAAAGAAATTCCACAAACGAACTTTTAACAAGGCACACATGTTAATTGAAATGTATTCCAGGTGACTACCTCATGAAGCTGGTTGAGAGAATGCCAAGAGTGCGCAAAACTGTCATCAAAGCAAAGGGTAGCTACTTTGAAGAATATATTTTGATTTGTTTGTTTGTTTTTTGGTTACTACATAATTCCATATGTGTTATTTCATAGTTTTGATGTCTTCACTATTATTCTAAAATGTAGAAAACAGTAAAACAAATTAAGAAAAGCCCTGGAATGAGTAGGTGTGTCCAAACATTTGACTTGTACTGTATGTTAACCAACGACGATGAATACCGCTTTAATACCTCTATCATGGAATCAATGTATTTTTTCACTTGCATGGCGATTGATAGCAACCATTTATACCACCATAATTACACAATCCCAGTTAAAGGTAAAAGGTCAAATAATCATTTCAGTCATCATGTGCTGTGAGATTATTGCTTAAATTCTGCAATCAGTGCTAATTTATCAAGCTAAGTGATTTATCACATTTAGTCCCCGCACAGTTTGCATGTATCTTGTCATTATTAATTATTTGTGGGATAAATTGTTGCCGTAATAATAGTGATGACAGAAGAGGAACCGTGACCACAGATGAAGACTGATGACAGATTTAAGCATCGGACATGACAGTCGGATTGGATCCGTAACCCTTGGAGCAGATAATAATAAATGATCTCTCTCAAATGAAATGATTGATTTGCAGGGGTAGCTACCACACCTGGAATGGGTTTTCATACCCTTGTATTCTACTGCGAAGGATGCAAAACCCCTCTTCCACTCCGAGAGAAAACCAAGCTGCCGGATGGGCAGAGGAAGGAGCCATGGCGTTAGGTCAACAATCTGAACAGGTCAACAGTCAGACTCCTACTACCATCAGAACTGTCATTCACAGTAGGTAGCCCTGACTATCTCTCCCCTCAAGCTTGCCAACCTGTCCCTCTGCCCTCCTGACCACACACAGAAGTGTCTGAGGTGAAACTCCGGGGGGTTGATGGAAAGTTATGACATGTGACATCAGAGCGCGGGTTCACCTTCAGACAAACGGTGTCTGTCAGCTTTCCCCTCAAAGACTGTCTGCTGTTTTTTTATTGCTGCTTGAATGCATCTGCCTTTTACCAAACGTCTACTGTTTACTTCTGTTGCTTCAGTCTCACCTCTCATGACAAGCGGTCCCAGGAGAGTCTTGGCTTCCTTCCTTTCACAGGTTCTTTCCCTGTGACTAGGCTTTCATTAAACGTGGTGGGCCTCCGTTCTCTCATTACTAACTGAAAGTTCACAGTATTGTAATTAAGCTAGGCAAGCTATTTGGACGACTCCTAGGAATACTGATCTGGTTGAATCTCTCTGTATGACACTGTCAGCTCCCATAATCCCATCATGTGTTCAATCTGAACATTTGGTGGATTATCTCACCGTATACTTAATTTGTGACAGTATATTCATAAGAGATTAGTTTGGACTGCATTACACCATGAATAGATGTCAATGACTGTCTTTGTTTTCGCATGAACACAAGAGATTATCATTGTGATCTATGACACTTCCCAACACTTCTGTTGTGTATTTGTTATCTTTTAGCACATTACCCAAAATGCATTTGTTCACTTATGCCAAAACTCAACTTGTTGATTCTATTAGGAGTCTGAAAGAATAGCATAAACTGGCACATGTTCCCTCACAGTAGGCCTAAATAAATGTAGAAAGTAAATAGCATTAATAGGATAAACTTTTCTTAATACTCAGAATTTATACGCACATAATAACCATCATGTTTAATGTGCTTGCTGTGCCACATACTCGTCTCCCAAACAATTATCATTATCTGACTGCAATCTAGTCTAATCCATCACTGTCATGTGCCAGTTACATCATCAATTAGATCAAATAAATCTAAAAATCACAACACTGATGACTAAGAAATCAATGATGGTCCACTGTAGTGTTTCTCCTTAATCCATTTTCTTGTAATTTACTGTTGATGTAGGATGCACCCAACACTAGTTCGGATAAAGTGAGTCCTCTCAATTGTAGAGCTTTGTATTTGTTGAAGTGCACATGTCACTTGTGCTCCTTCTCCGGCTTCTAGGTCACCAGCTTCTAGGTCACCAGCCTGCTCATTATGGCGCACATATGTCACCATCGTTACACGCACCTGTGCGTCATCAGACTCACCTGGACTCCATCACCTCATTGATTACCTGCCCTATATATTTCACTCCCTTTGGTTCCTTCCCCAGTCATCATTGTTTTTGTTTCTTGTCTGTGCGTTTTTCGTGTTTTGTTCATTTGTTTATTAAATTATGCACTCCCATTACTTGCTTCCCGACCCCCAGCGCACACATTACAGAATGACGCCACACCAGAAGGGGAGCATCAGGGAGTGTTTTTTTATTTCTATTTTTTTGTGTTGGAGGTGATGTTTGGTCCGGAGCTTCCTGGGAGGCCTCAGCTGGTTTGTCGGGATCCCCTGCCTTAGCTGGCTCGACAGGTTTCCATACCTCGGCGGGACCGATAGGCTCCCATGCCTCAGTGGGCTCGATAGGCTCCCATTCCTGAGCGGGCTCGATAGGCTCCCATGCCTGAGCGGGCTCGATAAGCTCCCATGCCTCAGCGGGCTCGATAGGCTCCCATGCCTCAGCGGGCTCGATAGGCTCCCATGCCTCAGCTGGTAAACAGGTTCTTGTGCCTCGACCGGCTCATCAGGCTCTCACGCCTCAGCTGGTTCATCAGGTTTCTGCACCTCAGCGGAGGCGACCAGTTCGCTTCAGAACCCCTGGATCGTCCCTTTGGTTGGCGTCGTGCGGCTGGGGCCGAACGCGCCGGGGAAGGGGTACCGTCACGTATGCTATCTCTCTGGCGCTCCAGGTCGCCATGTTCCCGCGTCTCAGTCGGACTAACAGGTCATTTTGGTCGGGGTCGTGTGCTGCTAGAGCCGCGCGTCGGGGACGGCGTACTGTCATGTGTGCTCCCTCTCTGGCCTCGAGGTCACCAGACTGCTCGTTATGGTGCACACCTGTCACCATCGTTATGTGCACCTGCGCTTCATCAGACTCCACTTCCTTGATTACCTGCCCTATATATGTCACTCCCTTTGGTTCTGTCCCCAGGTGTCATTGTTTCTGTTTCTGTTTCCTGTCTGTGCGTTGTTCGTGTTTCTTGTATTGTTCATTTGTTTATTACATTTTGCACTCCCTGAACTTGCTTCCCGACTCCCACACGTTACATCACATTAAGTAATTATAATCCCTTTGGTCCCTTTGCTCAAAAGTATCAATATAAAGTATGTAATATAATGCTATTGCTAATAAGTGATGGTTAGTAGAGTAAAAATGCTTTAAAGTAATACTTAAGTCGTTTTTTGGGGGTATCTGTACATTGCTATTCATATTTTTGACTACTTTTACTTTTACTCCACTACATTCCTAAAGAAGGTAATTTACTTTTTACTCCATACATTTTCCCTGACACCCAGAAGTACTTGTTACATTTTGAATGCTTGGCAGGACAGGAAAATGGTCCAATTCAAACACTTATTAAGAGAACATCCCCGGTCATCCCTACTGCCTCTGATCTGGCCGGACTCACTAAACACAAATGCTTCATTTGTGAATGATGTCTGAGTGTTGGAGTGTGCCCCTGGCTCTCCGTAAGTCATAAAAAATCAAATAAAATTGTGCCGTCTGGTTTGCTTCATGAAACGAATGTGAAGTGATTTATAGTTTAACTTTGACTTTTGATACTTACTGTATGTATATTTAAAAGCAAATACTTTTAGACTTTTACTAAAGTACTATTTTTCTGGGTGACTTTCAATTTTACAAGAGTCATTTTCTATAAAGGTATCTTTCCTTCTACTCAAGTATGACAATTGGGTACTTTTCCACCACTGGCGATAGCCTTAAATGGAGCTCTAGAACATTGTAGCTATACATCATTAAGTACCCTGATGGCCAGTTAACAGAATGTCATTGAACCTAAAGATGTGTATTGATTGCACCTAAGCCCTTGGACAAACAAACCTTTCATGTCCAAACTTCAATAGATGGTAAGGAATCAGTCAAACAAAATGTGACGATAATCTTCCTCGTATCAATTTTCTGAAACTCAACAAAGTCACAATCTAAATTGGCTGCATTTGCTTGATCTGATAAACAGTTTGTGAACGACACACACACACACACACACACACACACACACACACACACACACACACACACACACACACACACACACACACACACACACACACACACACACACACACACACACACACACACACACACACACACACACACACACACTGTAGACTCCTGAAGAAAATCTGATTGCACTAACTCGGTGCCCCAGCAGAAAGGAGAAGCTTTTATCAGCTGCAGTTGTTGGTGACAATTAGTGTCAGTAGTATGATATGTCCGGGATCAGGGGAGGAGGTTGGAGGTGAGCGGTCCCGATCTGGAGACGGTGCTCTGTCCTGTGGCTGAGAGCTGTGGACCACAGCCAAACTCTCCATTAGAGAGATGCACAAGGTCACTCCACTGAGCTCTCCCAGTGCTAAGCTGCCCTGGCTCAGACCTCTGCTAGAGAGACGTGGGTTATGCTCCAGCCCATCTGGGACAGGCTCCATGGACAGTGCCAGAGGTCACTGGACAGACCTAACCTAACCATTGTCCAAAGTCTGGAGGTCGCCTGTGAGAAAGTAATAAAAACTAATACCAATATTCCCTGTCTATGCAGGAAGGGTCCAGCTGTGCAATAACCAGGTGGCCATGGAGGTCAAAGAAGCCATTGGAAATACATCTCTTGGCTCTTGGGCATGCCCAGAATGACAAATAATACTGCCAAGATTATATTTGTTAGCCTCTCACTAGTGCTTCTCTTATGTATTTGTTGAAAGAAGAGCCCCCTGTATGACCTTATCCAGACCAGACCTATATGCCATGCAGGCTTTCTGCCAAAGGCTCCATAATTGAGTCTGGAATAATTCCATAAGGATAGCTGATAGGTCAAAGACCAAGTTCACTGCCACTTGGACCCCTTATTAATGAGGAGATCACAGCCTTTGGACATGAGTATAAGGCACAGCCCTTTCTATCTTTAGAGAGGAATCGCTGGCTGTACATTAGCTTGGATTCAGACCTCCCTACAATATATTAAGCTTGGGTTCACACATTTATGATTTAATACTGGTTGGCAGTGCCTGTTTCAGTAGATTGACTCTTCAACACTGAAAACAAGTCTATTTTAGAGAAAGTGAAAGCATCTTCGTGGAGTGTGCATGATGTTCACTGTATTCATTGTAGCTCACAGTCCCAAGAAATCTCGCTTTCCAGCCTTTAACTGTAATATGATAGGGTTCATCTGCATAACTACGGCAGTGAATTATTAAGCTCTTCACTGTGGATGAGTGAGTCTCATTATGGTTCCCTCAGTACTGCAGAAAGATAAGCATGGCTGATTATTCTCGAATTTCCCTGGCTTCGGATATGCAATGGAATGGGGAATTCACTTGTGCGACTTGAGACAAGATAAGATGGAGAATGTGTATTTCGATGTTCTTTCAGGCTGCGGGGAACGGATGCAGAAGAATAGGTAAGCAGTGTGATTCAACATTTCATTCTACGCAGACCATACAGGCTATATAGTGATAACTTTTCAAAGTGAACAAAGACATCAAAAGGCTGAGGAGACCCAGGGATTATTTAAATACTAGCTGTATTAGAAGCCCTGGCGTGCCTTCCATCCCTTAAGTCATCAACAAAACCTGCTCTACTTCTTCACTCTATCTGAGCAGTGTGTATATTACTGACAAACAGGAGAGAAAGATGAAGAGCACACTCACTCAACCAGGCTTAAACAGTATTACTGCATGTTAAACAAGAAAATCGTGGAGGGAAAGGCACCATTCAAAGATAGTTCTGCCATTCCAGAGTCGATAAAACAAAAGCTCGCTACACTAATAGGTTTGATGATACCATTTGTTTCAATATGCCAGTCACCAACCAGTGACCGAGCAGACCCTTAAGCGTGTGAACCAAATATATGATGAAGTCTTCTTTTTTTGGCTTTCAGTATTTTAAGGTCAACAACACTTTAAGGTCGACGTAACTTGTTCACTTTGAATTTTGAACATAAACGTGTTAAAACTGAAAGACAAATGGCTTGTTTTTTTGGTTTTTATAAGTTGTTGACTCGTTATTATTGAAAAAAAAGTTCATGAACATTGATAATGGATGTTGCTAAAAAAACAATTATATTGCATGATAGATCATTCAATTTGATGGACTCGGATCATTGGCATAATTGATTACCATGGTAATAAAAACTTAAATCCATCGGTGAATAGTTTCACATATACACGATGGGTAGAGATTCATCTGGCGTGTTCTCCTCTGTCTCGGAGGAGAGGGGATGTTTTTATTCTGACCTCCTGCAGCTAAATGAACGATCGTCCTTGATCGGGTATGCATGGGAAATGGATGCATAGTGTATTAAAAAAAGAATCATGCTAAATCCTGAAGGTTAATTTACTCTTAACTCTTAGTAAGTATGCTTCTGTGGGGACTTCATTATGGGGACATGCTAGTTGCACTCGACGACCAGATTAACCTTGTGTAGGAGGCGCGTTTCCTTTCGCAACCTCCATCTATCCTCATACCAACACAATCGTCATGGGGTGTCTGACGCACGTGCTCGCCAAACGTCTGTAGCAGACAAAGCGACTAGAATAATGGGAGAGTGTATCAGAATACAGAAAATGGGATGTATGCTACCATTGTGGTTGCAGTATGGATTTGTAGCCTTATACTTAATGATATCTTTCGTAGAGAAGAATAACAATAGAGATCATTTAGTTCTGGATGTACACATAAATGTTTGCTATTCCTGTATACTCATATGTCTGCATACGTGTAAAATTCCCTTGACATAGATTGCCTTGATTAATCAGGGTTGTGTCTTTACAACTGCCTGTGTGCAGTATAATACAACAATAAATGATTGTGGTCTTTAACAACTGCTGAGTCTAGATTTACCCACTGGGTCTGTCTGTCTTTCCCACACTTATGGGGACAGTTACAGCAAGGTTTTGCATTTTAAAACAATTGATTAATCCATTGATTAACCATTTATCAGTCAGCAATGCAGTCTGGTTCTCTTGCAACATGCATACCAACCACCTGGATTCCCCATGATAGTGAGAAATGAACACCATTTCATCCACAAACTAATAGCAGTGGAATATTGGCAGTGAGGCTTTGCTGCAGGGTAACAAAAACAACACCTTTTTCAACCATTAGGAAAGGTGCTGATGCTTCAAAGTGTCGAAGTGCATTTCTGTTGATGTAGCTTAAGGTTATGGTTTGGTCCCCGGGGAGGTCAAGATCGGATTATTGGAATAATGTGTTTGTTCAGGATGGGAAGTTATAGCCACAAACTGTCCATATTAATTTCTGAGCCCAGAAATCCGCTTCCATTTAGTGTGAAAGCGATGTGCATTCTGCAGTAACAGAGATATAATTGACCCAGGCTCTGCAGGAAACATAGAGAAATGGGATTGACGTCCCACAGAGAAAATTAATCCTCCTATGGGATTTCCCCCCAGACTAAATACACCCCTCCCCCCCATTCCTCCTCCATCACCATCTATCATCTTATTTAGCTCCAAATACTGTGAAAATGCTGTAGCTCTGCAGTGTACACTGTCTGAAATCCTAGGAATGACTTCGCCCCAGAAATGTGTGCGTTTCCATTATCCTTGCAGTTAATGCCTTTCAGTGTTGCCTCACCATCATTTTATCATGTTCAATGTTATCTAATGCTGCGATGTGTCATCTACCAAGGGTTAATAACTCTGCCCACTTATGTAACCCTTCATAAAGTTGGGATATGTTGGTCAAAAGCTAACAATACTATTTGATGAGCGCCCAAGCTACATGACATGGACAGGGATTACTTCTGAAATAAGTAATGAAGGTGGCGTTTTTTTGCTCTTGGGAGAAGTCTGTCATGTGAGCTGAGCTCTGAGCACTGTTACAGAACGGACGCAGACACTTACACTTACACAAGTGACTTGCTGCCACTACACAGGTACCATTGTAACTATTAATATGCATATGGGAAATGATTAAACGCTGCATAGATCAACTGTGACACGCTATAATAAACGGAAAAAAATTACCACATATATTCCACATCTATTAATCATGTAATGCTGTATTAATGACACATTTATCAAATGGGTGCAAAAAAAATAGAAGCAGTAATGAAATATTAAGCCGGTGGACCAACATTTATAACTATGTCATAGATTAAGGCAATCACTAAAACTTTACAGAGACAGGAAGCAGGCAACTTTATAGTGTAGCATGACCCAACCCGCTAAGTGACTCTTATCAACTGTACGCAGGGAATTTATTTGCGTTATCTTAGGAATTCAGCCTTCTCTGTGTTGCTGTCCACATCACCCATTCTGTCACACCTCCGTGAAGCAGGGGATCTGTTTTGATGACGTCCTGTAGGTCTGATACTTGATTGGAAGTGAACTCAAAAGTAATCCTATTGGTCAACAACTCCAATTTGGAATCTCAACCTGGTCAAATGGTTATTAAAGGGTCTTAGCTTCAGTGTCATGTTCTCTTTGTTCCTGACCTGCGGTGGTGAGATACCTAGACTCTCTCTCTCGCCCTCTCCCATGAGCTATGGGCCATGGCACAAGCCATGGTTTCTTTGTCTCTCTCTTTCTGTCCCGCTCTGATCATGCCTATTATAATGCCTTGTAAATGCTTGTTAATGTTTTGTTCCTCAAGCTTTATGACTTGTATAATGTTCTCATTCTTTTTACAATGATATTGAATATCTGCCTTGATATAGACAATTCTCAGACCGTTCTTGATAGCCAATTCCTGTAACTCAACTGTGGTCTCTGCAGCAGATAGCCTAGCGGTTAAGAGCATTGGGCCTGTAGCCGAAAAGTCACTGGTTTGAATCCCAGCGCTGACAAGGTCAAAAATCTGTTGATGTGCCCTTAAGTAATGCGCTTATTCCTAATTGCTCCTGTAAATCACTCTGGATAAGCAACAGTGGAATAATTACCCAATTGTCATACTTGAGTAAAAGTAAAGACACCTTAATAGAAAAGGACTCAAGTAAAAGCGAAAACCAACCAGTAAAATACTACTTCAGTAAAAGTACTTGTTTTAAAATATACTTATGTATCAAAAGTACATGTAATTGCTAGAATATACTTAAATATCAAAGTATAACTGTAAATCATTTCACATTCCTTATATTAAACAAATCAGATGGCATGATTTTCTATTATTTATTTTTTATTTGCGGATAGCCAGGGGCACACTCCAACACTCAGACATAATTTACAAACGATGCATTTGTGTTTAGTGAGTCTGCCAAATCAGAGGTAGTAGGGATGACCAGGCATGTTCTCTTGATGTGTGTGAATTGGACCATTTTACTGTCCTGCTGAGCATTCGAAATGTAACGATTACTTTTGGGTTTCACGGAAAATGTATGGAGTAGAAAGTACATTATTTTTCGATTTGAATGTAGTGGAGTAAAGTAAAAGTAGTCAAAAATATAAATAGTAAAGTACAGATACCCCAAAAAACTACTTAAGTAGTACTTTAAAGTATTTTTACTTAAGATCTTTACACCACTATGGTTAAGAGCTAAATTACGTAAATGTACAAATATTGGAGTCAGATATTCAGTTCAATAGACTTTGATCATTTTAACCAATTCGCAGATTGACATCTTCAATAATAACAATCCATTAAATATGATTATTTTTTCAGCATAGGCTTACATTGAAAAAAAATACCTGTGAAAAGTGAAACTGTGCCAAAAAGGTAAGGAAACCAAAAATGTTTTATCTCTGCATCACAACTCAATGCACACATTTTTATGAAAAGACTAATCAATCAATCTCAAACATCAATATCTGTTTCCACTCCTTTAACCGCACGCGTTTGCCAACTAATGAAATCTGTGCATGGCTCCCCTCTTATCGATTTCAGAGAGCTCTAATTTGCCGCTTGAGATCAGGCAGCTCCAGCTCTCTCTCCCTCTCTCTCTCCCTCTCTCACACACACACACACACGCACACACACACACACACACACACACACACACACACACACACACACACACACACACACACACACACACACACACACACACACACACACACACACACACACACACACACACACACACAGAGAGAGTAGACTAGCATTGGGCAGCATATTGAATGGCAGCTGTTACAGTGTGGTTAATACCGTACTTAGGGCTACTTAAACTTGTAACAAAGCATATGATCCTGTCTGGAGCTCATTTCCTATTTACATACAGTATTTAAAATTCTTACTCCACTATCACATTGGCCATGAGCATACCACCCAGAATCCCAGTGCTGGCTTGCCTCTGAAGCTAACCAGGGTTGGTCCTGATTAGTCCCTGGATGGGATACCAGATTCTGCTGGAAGTGGTATTGGAGGGCCAGTAGGAGGATCTCTTTCCTCTGTTCTAAGGAGATCCCAATGCCCCAGGGCAGTGATTGAGGACATTGCACTGTGTAGGGTACCGTTTTTCGGATTGGATGTTAAACGTGTGTCTTGACTCTCTGTGGTCACTAAAGATCCCATGGCACTTATTGTGTAGGCATTTTAAGAGTAGGGTATTAACTATTCTCCAGGTTTTGCTGTAAATGAGAATCTGTTCTCAGTCAACTTAAAATAAGAATTAAATAAAAAACATGGCAATCCCCTTTTATTGTGCAACAAATACCCACCATGTCTATCTTGCTATCTTTCATACCGAACCATAGAGGATGTTAGTGAACCCTCCAGCCTCAGTGACAACTCAAGTCTCAACTCCGCACAGTTCAAGTGTCCCTCCTTCTGCCTTATTCCTCACCCTTGCACCAGTCGGGTGTCACCCACTGCTTCACATGTCACCCTTGCATTAATAACTTATTTTTCATATTGGCCTCATATATCAAAAGCTTTTCCCAAAGGGAACAGGCTGAAAAGGCTTTAGTCAATGGGGCTTGCAGTAATGGAAGAGAGAGAGAGATTTAAACCACACAAAAACAAGATTAGACACTATGGAACACAAAGCTTTTACTATCTCCTCCTGGAATATACAAGGTCTGAGGTCATCTGCCTTTGGCCTAAAGAGCAGGAACCGACTTCATCAAAGAAATTGGAAATACAGACATTGTCATCCTAAAAGAAACATGGTGAAAAGGAAACGGACCCACTGGTTGCCCACTAGGTTACAGAGAGCTGGTTGTCCCATCCACCAAAATGTCAGGTGTGAAACAGGGAAGAGACTCAGGGGGTATGATAATTTCGTATAGAGCAGACCTAACACACTCTATTAAATTAGTCAAAACAGGAACATTTTACATCTGGCTGAAAATTAATAAGGAAATTATCTCAACAGAGAAAAATATCCTCATGTATGCTACCTATATCCCCCCAATTGAGTCCTCATACTTTAACCATGGCAGCTTCTCCATCCAAGAGGGGGAGATCAACAATTTCCAGGCCCATGGACATGTACTAGTCTGTGGCGACCTAAATGCCAGAACTGGACAAGAACATGACACCCTCAGCACACAGGGGGACAAACACATACCTACGACAACATAACCAACAAAAATGGGTCACAACTCCTGCAGCTCTGTCAGACGCTGGATATGTACATAGTCAATGATATGCTTCGAGGGGACTCCTATGGAAGGTAAACCTATAGTTCATCTCTTGGCAGTAGTACTGTAGACTACTTTATCCCTGATCTCAACCCAGAGTCTCTTAGAGCATTCACAGTCAGTCCACTGACACCACACCCCTCTCAGATCACAGCAAAATCACACTCTTCTCGGACAGAGATTTGCTCAATCATGAGGCATCAATAATATTAAGAAATGCTATAGATGGAAGGAAAGTTGTGTGGAAATATACCAAAAAACAATTAGGCAACAACAAATTCAATCCCTTCTAGACAATTTCCTGGACAAAATGTTTCACTGTAATAGTGAAGTGAAGGTGTAAATTTGGCAGTAGAAAACCTAAACAGTATATTTGACCTCTCAGCTTCCCTATCAAATATAAACATTTCAAGCAGACAACCTAAGAAAATGAATAACAATGACAAATGGTTTGACGAAGAATGCAAAAACCTAAGAAAGACATTGAGAAACGTATCCAACCAAAAACATAGAGACCCAGAAAACCTGAGCCTTCACTATGTGAATCACTAAAACAACGCAGAAATACAGAAGGAACAGTACGTCAGAAATCATCTCAATGTAATTGAAATCCATAGAATCTAACCACTTCAGGGAAAATTGGAAAACAAACATAAACACAAAGAGTTATCTATCCAAAATGGAGATGTATGGATAAACCACTTCTCCAATCTTTTTGGCTCTAGTCAAAACTGCTCCAAGGTTTCCGCTGGTGTACAGCAATCTCTAAGTCATACTACAGATTCTCAATTGGATTGAGGTCTGGGCTTTGACTAGGCCATTCCAAGACATTTAAATGTTTCCCCTTAAACCACTCGAGTGTTGCTTCAGCAGTATGCTTAGGGTCATTGTCCTGCTGGAAGGTGAACCTCCATCACAATCTCAAATCTCTGGACGACTGAAACAGGTTTCCCTCAAGAATTTCCCTGTATTTAGCACCACCCATTATTCCTTCAATTCTGGCCAGTTTCCCAGTCCCTGACCAGTTTCCCAGTCCCTGCCGTTCTCGGGGTGATGAGAGGTGTTGAGTTTGCGCCAGACATAGCGTTTCCCTAGAGTTTGGGGAGTCTCCCACATGCCTTTTGGCGAACACCAAACGTGTTTGCTTATTTTTTTCTTTAAGCAATGGCTTTTTTCTGTCCACTCTTCCATAAAGTCCAGCTCTGTGGAGTGTACGGCTTAAAGTGGTCCTATGGACAGATACTCCAATATACGATGTGGAGCTTTGTAGATCCATCAGGGTTATCGTTGGTCTCTTTGTTGCCTCTCTGATTGATGCCCTCCTTGCCTGGTCTGTCAGTTTTGGTGGGAGGCCCTCTCTTGGCAGGTTTGTTGTGGTGCCATATTCTTTCTATTTTTAAACAATGGATTTAATGGTGCTCCTTGGGATGTTCAAAGTTTCTGATATTTTTTTTTATAACCCAACCCTGATCTGCACTTCTTCACAACGTTGTCCCTGATCTGTTTGGAGAGCTCCTTGGCCTTCACTGTGCCGCTTGCTTGGTGGTTCCCCTTGCTTGGTGGTGTTGCAGACCCTGGGGCCTTTCAGAACAGGTGTATATATACTGAGATCATGTGATAGATCATGTGACACTTACATTGCACACAGGTGGATGTTATTTAACAAATTATGTGACTTCTGAAGGTAATTGGTTGCACCAGATCTTGTTTAGGGGCTTCATAGCAAAGGGGGTGAATTCATATGCACGCACCACTTTTCCATTATTTAAAAAAAAAATATTTGTTGAAACGAGTATTTTTTTTTCATTTCATTTCACCAATTTGGACTATATTGTGTTTGTCTGTTACATGGAATCCCCCCCAAAATATTTTTAAATTATAGGTTGTAATGCAACAAAATAGAATAAACACCAAGAGGGATGAATACTTTTGCAAGGCCCTGTATCAACAAATTGGTGAGAGCCCTATAACAGTCTGCAGCACCCGGCCTCAACTTACTAGAATCTGAAGTCAAACGTTTGCTGTTTGCTGATGATCTGGTGCTTCTGTCCCCAACCTAGTTCGGCCTACAGCAGCACCTAGATATTCTGCACAGATTCTGTCAGACCTGGGCCCTGACAGTAAATCTCAGACAAAAATAATGGTATTCTAAAAAAGGTCCAGTTCCCTGGACCATGAATACAAATTCCATCCTGACACCGTTGCCCTGGAGCACACAAGAAACTATACATACCTCTGCCTAAACATCAGCGCCACAGGCAACTTCCACAAAGCTCTGAACGATCTGAGAGACAAAGCAAGAAGGGCCTTCTATGCCATGAAAAGGAACATAAAATTTGACATACCAATTAGGATCTGGCTAAAAATACCTGAATCAGTTTTAGAACCTGGGGTCTGCTCACCAACCAAGTATTCACAAAATGGGACAAAAACCAAATTGAAACTGCATGCAGAATTCTGCCAAAGATATCCTCTGTTCCTCTATCCTCAATTAGTTTATTTGCGTAAAACACCAAATAATGCATGCAGAGCAGAAACAGGCTGTAAAAATCTTATAATGTGATTTTCTGGATTTTTTTTCTCATTTTGTCTGTCGTAGTTGAAGTGTACCTATGATGAAAATTACAGGTCTCTCTCATTTTTTAAGTGGGAGAACTTGCACAATTGGTGGCTGACTAAATACTTTTTTCCCCCACTGTATATGTTTATTTATTTACCCTTTTGTACTTCAACTATTTGCACATCATCGCAACACTGTATATAGACATACTATGACATTTGAAATGTCTTTATTCTTTTGGAACTTTTGTAAGTGTAATGTTTACTGTAAATGTTATATTGTTTATTTCACTTTTGTTTATTATCTATTTCACTTGCTATGGTAATGTAAACATATGTTTCCCATGCCAATAAAGAATTTTAAATTGAAATTGGAATTGAGAGAGAGAGAAAGAGAGAGAGAGAGAGATCCAACAGCCAAGATCAGAGGGGATTAGACCACAGGGAAATGTTATTAAATAAACGCTGCAGTATAAACCACTGTCTTCTTTCATTAAGGTGGCTTTAAAAGCATTATGCAGTCTAGTCCTTCAAAGGTGGCTCAATGCAATGTGGAAGCATCACTAACTGCCAGCTGTTTGGCATTCAAGGAAGGAAAAGCCCCTCCTGCTGGGTCTTGTGCAGGTGGTTTCCAAAACAAGACATAATACTGTAACATGTCAATTGGACTATGTCAAGTATGATATTTCTATAGTGCATAATCTATTGCAATCTTTAACATTATTTCAAATGTTGTACCCCCTCTATATTTGTGCCCTACGCTTTGATGTACAGTATGTGTTAGGATACATTTTCGAGAGTATTGTCGTAACGCCAAGTGCTGTTATAGCATCTGAAGCCGTGGCCTGTGGGCTTTATGAGCGAGCGCCTGGGGGCCGCTCTTGGCCATGCTATGCCATAATTAAAGTCTAGGCCTCTGTTAATACATTCAAGTGAAGAAAGAGGTGGATTTACAGCCGCTCCATTCTCGTCACGCTAGCATGTGCTCACCATGTTCCTATGTGCTGCTATGCTTTTCAATGTAAAATGTCATATTAAAGGGTTTGTACCATCCCCAAGGCTTTTTTTATTTAGGCTAAAGTGGACATGCCTCTATGTTTTACAGTGGACTGGAATGATTGAGCGTAATGGAGTGCAATGGAAGGGGGTGGGATAGAACCTCGAACCTCGGATTGGCAGGAATGTTACATAGGAAAAAAAAAGAGAGTGATCACATTGGCCGTTCACAGGTGGGTGATAATTGATAGTGCAGGTCACAACCGCTAGCCCTGTTCCAACAGGAAACCACAATTAGAGGGTACAGTTATGTACATGGGCATTTTTGCTGCTGCTGTTGTTAATCTGCAAAATACTGTAACCCGCCGTGTTTAAGTGCTGTACATGTTTGGTAAGTGGGTCAGTGAGTCAGACGGTTCTTTTTCCATCTGTCTGCATGACATACAGCACAGGGGAAATAGAACATAGGGAGGACAAGAGGAAAACCAGCACTTGTGAAAAGGGGAGTTGTGAAAAATGGCTAGTTTTGGCTCAATTACATTCCCACCTTGGCTGTTACAACCTCTGGTTAGGCACAATGGCTGTGTTAATTACGTGTCATTTCTGAGCCTAGAGCTGTTATCAGCTTTTCTCTATGAATTAGCAGAGACAGTGATGATGGGTTTGGGGAGGTAGCAGCGTGAAAGAACAGGAGGCCGAAGCGTTGATGATACTGTTGCTCGGGTGCTTTTCACCTTTTACAGTTTCATAACTTTTCTTCTTTCCATTTGTGTGAATTCTCGTCACCCCCATTCTAGTATCTGATTAGCAGAAAACAGGTGGGTGGTGGCATAGTTGGTCTTAAACTAATAAACTGTCTTGTTTATTGCGAGTTTCAAGGGCAATGAAGGGTCATACCTAATATAAATATAACATGTCACTATCAATAGTACTCTCAATATCAATAATTGCATATGGCGCTGATGTGTTACAGTGGACATGAGTTGTTGAGTGTGGCCAATACTGATAGGCAGAATATGTAAATGGAGCCGGGATAGGTTCGAAGGGTTATTTGTTATTTGTGAGCTGAACTGCAGTGTCCCTTCTCTCTTCTCACATTCATATGATCTGTTTGGTAATTCCCTGCCACTCAAGCTCCTATAAGGTCTGAAGAGCAGAGCGAGAGAGAGAGAGAGAGAGAGAGAGAGAGAGAGAGAGAGAGATAGTTGGAATCAGTGGAGATGATTGCAAATTGTCTGTCTAATGCAGCTGTCTAGGAAGCCATTACAGGTGACTTGTTATCAGTCACGTGACATGAGACACAGACCTGCCAGGAGAGTTCCTCATCTCACATCTCTCTCAGTATGAGACTCAATTTAAGAGCTTCAGGCGATCACATGTGACCTCACCACTTAAAACTCCTCTGTCTCCCATTTTTTTCCCCCCTCCTCAATGTATTCCTTTCTTTTTTCCCCCTCATCTTCCCTGCAGTGCGGCGCTCTGGCTCCTGCACAGCAGCTGTTGTTTAGTGATAGATCAGTGAAGCAAAAAATGATGCGGGTATAAAAAATTGATCTCGAAGCAGCACTGCCTCCCCATTCTCTCCCCCTTTTGTTCTGCATTAGCAGTGGAACCTCTGGGATTCATTTAGCGGTAATCATTTGTTACTGAGGGGCAGGGTGTCTTTCAGGCACCAATGATGAAGTCACCTTTGAAAGGGGTGTAAATGAGAGAGAAATCATCTCCTCTCTCTGGATAAAAATGGATTAACTTGCGCACAATAGAAAAAGAAATGGCAAAACATGGAAGACAGTATTCAATTTATCATCCATTCCCCAGCATGTTGCATCAGTTTTAGTATTGTCGAGCTGACTTGTGTTAGTGTGACAATTATGTGTATTTTGATAAAGAATATTGCAGGTAACCACTCAAATTTGAGTGGTGTCATGCTTACACGTTCAAACTGCTATGTGCTCATTGACAATTGCCCCAATGATAAAACAACAAGATAAAACGGAGCTTATAGGTACAAAGTATAGTAGTTTCTGTCCCTGCAGTTCATTTCTACTGCCATGTGGACCACGTGCCCTCTGAATCTGTATGTACTGTATGATGTGTATCCAGACTGGAAGACACTTAGCATTAAAAGAGCCCCTCAAGCAAAATGTGCGGCTCAAACTCCCTGTCATTAGTTTGACATATCTTGTGACCCGTGAACTGAAGTCTTGTCATGCACTGGTCGTTTTCTAGGCTCTCTGCACAGGTGTGACAGCTTCTTCATAGGCTTTCTTTCTAAAAAAAAAAACGCCCTGTAGATGTGTTCACTGCTTTTTGAGCACAGCAGGAGGCACTGATTGCTCCCTGAAACCTCCTTCACTTGTCAGTCGTCTCTCAGAGTGCTCAAGGACTGACCAAGGAAACTCAGCATTAGCTACAATGACTACCAATAAGCAAAAGATGAGGAAAAAAGGAAAAGCTGGATTGCCACTTATCCCTGACCACGAGTTCTGATTTTGAGGATAATTATGCTGGTGATTGTAGTGAGTCCTCTCTAATGTTTTCTGATGTATTCCTAGTCATTCCCTTGTCTGGCAGTATGCTTACATCTCTGATACACACACAGATGACTAAAAGGAAAAGCAACAATAAAGCAATATCACCACAAGGAACACCCTATAGTTTAACATAATGAAAGACATCAAATGGTTTCAGACCAAGGCAACCACAACCCTCTTTTTCAAACTGGTGGCTGGGAATCCCAGGGGACAGTCAGAGCATGTTTTTGATTATTTTGGGATCTCCAGGCATCAGACATGTGGTGTTTGATTGCCTTGCAGCTCCTCGCAGGGGAGAAAATGAGGTTGAGGTGGACCACTCTGTATCACAGACCCATTCTGGTTGAAGTAGAACTGACCTCCAGCTGATTTCTAATGGATTTCAGGAGTCACCAGCAAACACGCAGCTGGTGTCCAAACAAACTCATCGGCACACTCTGGATTTGCCCTCTCTTTCTCCACTTTTTCTTTTTGACTGCTACCGCCTTTAACCAAAAGATCAACAATATTGCTAAATATTTTATTTTTTTTGGGGGGTTAAACCGAGCCCTTTTCAAGTTTTCTGCAAATGTGTTTTCTGATAATATTAGTGTTTTCTCATTGCTTAGGCACTATCTTTGAAACTATAGGCTCTTTTTTTTTTGCACAACTCTACACACTAACCTTACACCAAACCAGCAGAACATTAGACATCTCTTGCAAATGCCAACCATTTTTACAAAACGCTTCAAACACTTTTAAAACATAGTTTTTTTTGCATCAATACAGCATACACAAACCATCATTTGAAGAAGCACACAAAGCACCAACTACGCACTGATCGTATCAAGGAAAAACACTTGTGGCTTTTGCTTTTTCTGTGTGCAGGGCGTAGCCGTTTGCAATAAAGTTTTGTCATGCATGTAGTATATACACACATGCACACAGGTTTCCAAATGTGTAAAGCACGGATGTGTATTCCCGAACATAACACACTATCAATACAAAGGGGAAAAAGTTAGTTGTTCTTTTTTTCTTCTGATCTAACACTCCTTAAACAACAAAAGGCTCAGAAGAAGAAAATAAAAGCATTTGTGCTAGCAAAAAAAAAGAACAGAAAAAAAATTAGGCTACATCTCGCCTTTGTGGATCTGGTCATTAGACTTCATCCACATCACATGCGATGTTCTCTTGAGCTAGGCAGCGTGGAAAGTATCGCCTGCAGTGCCGTATTCAGGCCTGGCGTGACCCCTGATCGATGTCTCCGCACAGCCTCCTCCATTGCCTGTAGAAGGGGTCTGCGTTGGTGGGGCTGGCGATCATACACCTTCCAATGCCATGCAGAGAAGAATTATTCATTGGGATTTAAGGACGGAGAGTATAGGGGGAGATTGAGTGTGGTGAAAAGTGGGTGTCCTGTGAACCAATTGCGGACCACAGCAGCCCGGTGGAAACTAACATTCTCCCAGATGATAACGTACCTGGGCTGCTCTGGCCCCTGGTCATTAGGGATTAGTCTGTTGTGGAGGGTGTCCAGAAATGTGATAATGTGTGCAGTGTTGTATGGGCCTAGGATTGCATGATGGTGACGGATGTCGTTTTGACTAATAACCGCCACATTGTTATGTTGCCACCACGTTGTCCCGGGATGTTGATGGTAGCACGGTGTCCGAATATATTTTTTGCCGCGGCCCCTTGTATTTGCAAGGTTGAAACCTGCCTCGTCCACTGCATCTGTTTCTACCTCCATGACTCTCTGAAAGAGACAAGACGAAACAATGTAGCACAGTACGAAAAGACAGGGATCAGTCAATATGATGTAGCACCATACACTTCCAGATCCAGTACCAATGATAGGATAGTATAGCTTACCTTCCCATATTCATATCTCAGTTGTTATACACAGTCTGACTTGCTCTCGAAAGGGACTTTATCCTCATTCTATTGCGTTTCAGTAGACAAGACAGTGCAGCAAGACTCGCTCTGTTGACGTTTTGGAATATGGTGTTATCTGCCATTATGTGGTCCTGCAGTTTTCTGAGTCTGATGCAGTTATTTGCAATGACCAAATTAACAATGTGGGTCTCCTGCTCTGGGGTGAACAGTCAACCTCTTCCACCAGATACTGGTTTTCTTGCAGTTCTGTAAAAACATTTGAATGGTTTTAGTGATAGCTCCTCCTCATTATGAAAGTACAGTACATATTACTGTACCAGTAACAATGCAGCACTTACTTGTTCTCATTTTGAAATATCCGGTTGATTCCTGCAACAGTATAGCGGCTCAGATTTGGTTGAGCCCGTTGCCCAGCCTCCCTCATGCTCATCCCGTGGTTGACAACATGGTCAACCACAGTCGCTCTTATTTCATCAGTTATTGTGTTCCGGACTCCCCTTCCTCTTCCTCTTCCCCGTCCTCTTCCATTCCCCCACCCTACTTCACCCTACCTCTTACTTCTTCACCTTCCCGTCCTCCTCATCCTCCTCATCCTCCTCATCCTCCTCTAGTTCTCACCCTGTCCAATATTGGCCTCCAATGTTGTCCAAATCAAATGTTTACCTGTGGCCTATTTATAGTGCTCAAAGCTCTGATTTGTAAGTGAACTCATTATCTAAAAGTGTTTTCACATGTGTCAATGCGGAAAGGCAATTGGCTAAGTAGTGTAGCAATGCAGAAACCAATGTTTTCCATTTTGCTATAAGTGTGTTCTTAAATTGCAAACTGAGTGTAAAGCAGTGAGTTGTGTTTAGAGTTTTGCAAAAATGACAAACTGAGCGTAAAGCAGAGAACGTGCATTAATTTTGGCACACTTGGTAAATGCATTGGCTATAAGCGTTAATGGTTTCAGAGATAGTAGCTGATTAGATACATTTAAGAAATCCTTAATAAGCTTCCTATTTCCGGATAGCTAAACCATGCATTTACCTGTCTGGATCATCACAGTGGTGGATGTGAAATGTATTTCACTTAGACTTGTGCTAAAGAGCCAGGACAGGAGTTCTCCCTCTCTGCTTTATGATTAGTGGTCGTCATCAATCACTGTCCAGAGTGGTAGGTAGCAAGGCTGTTTCAAAGCCTCACTGGAAAGAGGTTTTGGACTGTTACTTTTCTACTTTGTAAATGTTCCTCTTGTAACTGAGAATGTTTGATTCCACTAGTTGACCTCTTCTACTTTAGGTTATATTTTCGGCATCTCAAATGTATGTTACTTCAATGAAATGTGCATTACTTCAATGTTATTACTTGTTAACAGGACAGCTGCACCCGAATGTCAACGCTGACATCTGGAGAGATGTACAGCAAATGCACAGAACGCAGATGATACATGTCTAATGAAAAAAAAAGATCAGACCCCTGCAATATAGTCTATGAGTAAAGAGTAGTACCCCCATACCCACCACAGCATTAATGACATGACCAAGGCCTTGCCTTGCCTTGCCAACCTGAGGGTGTATTGACTCATTCTGGAATGGTTTGCTCGCCCTTAAAAATTGCTACACTCAGGTGGTATTATCTTGAGTTGGATGTATTCATAGAGTACTGTACTGCGAGAGGACGTTGCAGCCAGATTGCTATGAATGACTTTGCTGCTTATCCCAGAAGCAGTGGAGTGCTGTGGGGTACTAGAGATCCGATTATCATTTGAGGGTATCAAGGAGGCTTCTTCAGCCCAAACAGTTAGATATTACCCTTTCTTATTTTTCTTCAAGCAAGACCCCTAAATCCATTGGACCTGCATTGACATCAGTTGTATCTGTTATTTAGTTAGCTGCTGGGTGCTGGTTTATCATCTTTTGATTTTGAACACCTTTTTGACAGAAAATGGGGCCCTCTCATATTGTTGTTGTTGCATGTTGCGAATTGACAAGTTTAATCAAAATATATACATATATTCTCACTCTGGAAACCTGAACAGCGGTTTCGATCGAATAGTGCCCTAGGTGTTTCAACCCACCTGATATCAACACACTAGCATGGATAGAGATCTCAAAGTGCAACATCACCATAGAAACAGATGGACTGCTCAAGGTTTTTTTTTCTCAAAACACATGAAGTGAAACAATGCCGGGTGGAGGTGGAGGGACAAAGACCTATTCTGCAGTACACAACTTGCTAAGATGTCTGCATACAGAGAGCTTCAATTACTTCGTACACTTTCCCTAGCAGAACTATTCACGAGCCACACATCCAAGACTTCCAGGCATTTCATGTGGGAGGGCACTTTGTAAAGGTAAATATGCCAGTTGTTCAGGAGTGTTGCAATATACAGACATTAGTATATTGCCACAGTCCATAACATTATGGTCAAATTATGGCATGGCATTCTTGGAGATATTATTTGTATTTATTTTTCGACAATAGACATGAATCCTTTCCCATCTTGAAGTATGATGTTTTCCATTGTAATTTGTGTGGGAAAAGAAGGTAAAGGATTAAAGGACATTTGGTGGATAATGCACACAAACAACAATGTGTGCTTTGCAGCATTCTGTACACTGGAACCTTGAACAATATGTGAACCTTAATAGCTCAATCCCCATATATGGCAAAGTGCTTTCAATCATGGTTTATGCCGTCTTTAACCCATATCCCAGGGACCCCCTGCTGATCAGGGAAAAGAAGGACTCAAGAGCCTACCGTCCGCTTTCCAGTCTCGACGTCAAATGAAGATGGAGATAAAAGCCTGTCAGGATGCACTTCAGCACCACTTGCTCCAATCAGACAGGGAGGATGTCCAATATTGCATTTCTATCTGGTCCTGACAATGTAGCAAGCTGACAACCAAGTGCCCCTTTCGTCACTTTTTTTAATAAGAATTATATTTATCTTCTTCTTGTATTCTCTTTTTCACACTACCTTTTAGTAGTTGTATTGCAGCTATAATTTAGTGATTTTTTTTTAAAAGTCTACACCAAAAACAGGAATGAAAGCTTTTGTTTCATTTTTCCGACAAAAAAACACACTCCATCCATCCATGTGGTTTCAAACTCGTGGGCATACCGAGCATTCCAAGAATTTTTACACTCCAAAAAGTCCATAAATGTAACAAAAGCATAGATCTTTTTGTGTGTGTGTGTGTGTGTTTAACTATACACAGAATTCCCAACAAGAATATATAAAAAATGTTAACAACTGGGGACAATTTGTTGGTCCCCCAAGGTCAACTGCAATTTGTAGGTGGTTTAGGGTAAAGGTTAGAATTAGTGTTAGGGTTAGAATTAGGTTTAGGGTTAGGATCTGGGGTTAGTTTTAGGAAGAGGAGCTAGGGTTAGGTTTAGGGTTAGGTTTAGGGTTAGGTCTAGGGTTAGGTTTAGGTTTAGGGTTAGGATCTAGGGTAAGTTTTAGGAAGAGAAGCTAGGGTTAGGTGTAGGGTTAGGGTTAGGTTTTTGTGTTAGGGGTTAGGGGTTAAGAAGGTTTCTGTTTATGTTGGTATCAACCTTGGGTTGCACGGGCCAATCGCAACTTTCTGCCCTGTTTCTATATTGTACATCCAACTGGTCTGGGGTTAGAGTAAGAGTACGGGTACGGGTTAGGTTTAGGGTTACGAGGTCAGGGTAAATAGGATGTTTTATGGTTACTGAATTGTGTGTCCCCAGAAGATTAATTGTACAAGACAGTGTGTGTGCCTGCCTGCGTGCGTGTTTGTTATGAATGGAGTGATATAGTATGACGTTGAGGCATTAAGATGATACTTCCTGCCCTTTCACAGTATTCCCGGCATCCACCCAAGGACGGACAGCGACAGAAAGCAATTGCTATTAGTGCGCATATATAGTGCTAGTGGATAGATATGGGTGGCTTTTAGCAGATGAGTTACAGCGCCATCAATTAAGATTAGGGCAAGTGCTATCACAGTGTCATAAAGAACACGATGATGGTGCTCCTTCAATGTCAAAGGTAAGATGAATGGTCATTTTCGAAAATCAAACAAACCGAACAGCTCACATACACATAAGACATTGCAGTGATAAACAGCTCTCTCTACACCACTGTGGCTTGATAACAGTGAGTGACAAAAGCTAGAAAAGAAATGTAACACATAGCAAAAAATAAATGTAACAAAAATAGTGCCTTGACATGAATCGGCATGAGTTATTTAGATGGACCAATCAGTCCTCTTCTCATAAAGCAACCAACATTCAAAATGTCCAGAAACTCCTCTATAGTCTCTAGGACAGCCATTGTCCCTTTCATCCTGTCCTGTTTTCAGGATGCTTGGAGAAACAGAATGGCAGTAATCCCTATGCCAGGCAAGTGGGACCAGGACAATGTTCAGCCCCACATGTCTCTGGCGGATTCCAAGTAAAGGCCATCACTCTCCTTAATTAGGTCTTCTCTTTTGGGCTGTGACTAAAATCACCTCTGTGGCGCCTTCTTCCGTCAGATCACACCTAATTTTAATTAGGCCCCTCGGAATATTAGCCGGGGTCTTTGTTCCGCTTCCTCTCATTAAGGAACCAGACAAATGAGTCTTTAACTTTATTATCCATTTTCTCTCTTCTCTCACTCCTCCCTCAACTACTTTACCCAACTAGGAGGAGGGAGAGGGAGGGATCCCCTCAAATGAGGCTGAGAAGGAGAGAGTGATATACGATCAGCCTTTGTCCTCCTTAACCTAAGGTAATTAGACATGTCAACACTGATCATACCCCTCAACATTGGTACAAAACTCCATCCCCATCCCTCAAGCTAGAACCTATAGTTGG
This sequence comes from Oncorhynchus tshawytscha, assembly GCF_018296145.1. NCBI lineage: Eukaryota > Metazoa > Chordata > Actinopteri > Salmoniformes > Salmonidae > Oncorhynchus > Oncorhynchus tshawytscha. The sequence continues at coordinate 58,074,208 of NC_056440.1, forward strand.
ACACCACGTCACCTGTTAAATACGGACCCTTGCACCCGCAAGTGATCTCACGTTTCTCTGATATGACTGAGCCAGAATCAGAATGCAGGGACAAAATAGTTTATATGGGCCGAATACTAATTCAGGATTTCTCCTTAGTTTCACGTGAAATTATGTATTGGTGTCAATGAGAGATTTGCCAGAAATCCTAGTGGCATGTAAGTCTCAACTTGGCATCATTTCTAAAATATTCCATGCTGCATTGTGTGTATATGTGTAGGAATATATTCCCACAAATAAATGTGTGAGTTGACATTGCAAGAAATACAGATTCTTATTTTGGAATTCTACATTTTATCTCTGTGATTTTGTAGAGTACCCCAATGTTCTTGTGTGAGCGTGTGTGTGGGGGGGCGAGTGTACACGAGGTGGGTGTTTGAGAAATAGATGCTGGTGTTCTGCCAGGCCTGTACCCTGGTGTTCATGAATTAAAAAGCTACGAGCAATTACGGCTTTTACAGAAATTAACCAAAGGAAGCTGTATGTGTTTTGTAATTGGGTCAGTGGTTATTTTCTGCAACACACCTGGGCTTACAGTAAGCATTGGGTGTCAATAATTAATTGAACACCCTCTGTCCTGCAGAGGGTGTTCAGTAACTCTGCCCTAACACAGCAGATCTGTGTACATTAGCAAACCCATGATGATAGTCATCAGCTCAATGATAACAGTTGAGTGCCACTTAGCCTCCTTTCCTTATGCGTTTCAGCATGGATCTGGGGGTCAAAACAAGATAGAATGCATCCCTCTTAATCTCTTTATGTATTCATTTTCAATCATGAACAGTGGGGGGAACGTCCCTGGCATTTTCATTGCAGCTTACTTTTGCTGGGAATTATTTTTGAGGGAATTTTAAATAATGTAAATGTAATCTTATAATATGGATTTGAAAGTGCCAAAGGCGCCAGAACTGTCTGCTAAGAAACATAATATTTGCAACCAAAAAAAGACTGTACTACTCACAATATTTGCAGCTGAATATACTTCAAGATCTCTATGCTTATGTTGTCCATGAGATGGCAGAAATATTTTAAGGGATAGTTCACACCAAATTAAAAATGACATATTGGTTTCCTTACCCTCTAAGAAGGAAAAGGAGATACCTTTGCAATGCAATCAATGGTTGTTTAGCCAATGTGGTCTCAGAGCATTTTGTATTATTCTGTACGAAAATCTTAGACACTCCATAAGGTATGACATGTTACATTACGTATGGTATGTATTAATTTGTGGCATTCCATTGCCATTTCATATGATATGTTACGAATACACTAAATGTACATTACATTATGAATTTAATAAACATATGATGTGTTACGAATTTGAAACGTACAATATATTACGTTTTGCAACACGTATCATATGTTACGAATTCAAATCAAATCAAATTGTATTTGGCAAATATAACCTCACCGTGAAACGCTTACTTACAAGCCCTTAACTTCTTCGGGATCGGGACGGTTGAGCTAACGTCGGCCAATGCGATTAGCATGAGGTTGTAAGTAACAAGAACATTTCCCAGGACATAGACATATCTGATATTGGCAGAAAGCTTAAATTCCTGTTAATCTAACTGCACTGTCCAATTTACAGTAACTATTACAGTGAAATAATACCATGCTATTGTTTGAGGAGAGTGCACAGTTTTGAACATGAAAAGTTATTAATAAACAAATTAGTCACATTTGGGCAAAATTTGAAACAGAAATACAATGGTTGACTGGATCAGTCTAAAGCTTTGCACAAACTGCTGCCATCTAGTGGCCAAAATCTAAATTACACCTGGGCTGGAATAATACATTATGGCCTTTCTCTTGCATTTCAAAGATGATGGTACAAAAAAATCTAAAATAACTGTTGTTTTTTTCTTTGATTTATCTTTTACTAGATCTATTGTGTTATATTCTCCTACAGTCATTTCACATTTTCACAAACTTCAAATGGTTTCCTTTCAAATGGTACCAAGAATATGCATATCCTTGCTTCAGGGCCTGAGCTACAGGCAGTTAGATTTGGGTATGTAATTTTAGGTGAAAAATGAAAAAATGGTGCCGATTCATAAGATGTTAAGAAGCCTTTGGACCTAGACTTGGCGCTCCGGTACCACTTGCCGTGCGGAGCAGAGAGAACAGTCTATGACTTGGGTGGCTGGAGTGTTTGGCAATTTTTTGGACCTACATCTGGTGCCCCCTAGGATAGAGGTCCTGAATGGAAGGAAGCTTGGCCCCAGTGATGTATGCACCACCGCCTGTTCAGCCTTATGATCGGATGCCGAGCAGTTGGCATACCAGGTGGTGATGCAACCAGTTAGGATGCTCTCGATGGTGCAGCTATATAACGTTTTGAGGATCTGGGGACCCATGCCAAATCTTTTCAATCTCCTGAAGAGGAATAGGCATTGTTGTGCCCTCTTCATAACTGTCTTGGTGTATTTGGACCATGATAGTTTGTTGGTGATGTAGACACCAAGGAATTTGAAGCTCTCGACCTGATCCACTACAGCCCCTCCTTTTCCTGTAGTCCACGATCAGCTCCTTTATCTTGCTCACGTTGAGGGAGAGGTTGTTGTCCTGGCACCTCACTGCCAGGTCTCTGACCTCCTCCCTATAGGCTGTCTGTGATCAGGCCTACCACCGTATTGTTGTCAGCAAACTTAATGATGGTGTTGGAGTCGTGATTCGCCACACAGTCGTGGGTGAACAGGGAGTACAGGATGGGACTAAGCAGGCACCCTTACCATCTGGGGGTAGCCTGTCAGGAAGTCGAGGATCCAGTTGCAAAGGGAGGTGCTTAGTCCCAGGGTCCTTAGCTTAGTGATGAGCTTTTTGGGCAATATGGTGTTGAGCGCTGAGCTGTAGTCAATGTACAGCATTCTCGCATAGGTGTTCCTTTTGTTCAGGTGGAAAAGGGCAGTGTGGCGTGTAGTTGACATTGGTCATCTGTGGACCTGTTGGTGCGGTTTGCGAATTGGAGTGAGTTTAGCATTTCCAGGATGATGGTGTTAATATGAGCCATGACCAGCCTTTCGAAGCACCTCATGGCTACAGATGTGAGTGCTACAGGTGATAGTTATTTAGGCAGGTTATCTTGGCATTCTTGGGCACAGGGACTATGGTTGTCTGCTTGAAACATGTAGGTAATTAAAGACTCAGTCAGGGAGAGGTTGAAAATGTCAGTGAAGACACTAGCCAGTTGGTCTGTGCATGCTCTGAGTACACATCTTGGTAATCCATCTGGCCCCGCGGCCTTTTGAATGTTGATCTATTTTAAGGTCTTGCTCACATCGGCTACGGAGAGCGTGATCACACAGTCGTCTAGAACAGCTGGTGCTCTCATGCATACTTCAGTGTTGATTGCCTCGAAGCGAGCATAAAAGACATTTAGCCTGTCTGGCAAGCTCACGTTCACTGGGCAGCTCGCGGTTGGGTTTCCTTTTGTTTTCCGTAATAGTTTGCAAGTGGCAGCTCTAGCCTTTAGCTCAGTGCCGATGTTATCTGTAATCCATGGCTTCTGTTTGGAATATGTATGCACAGTGGTTGCTCAACTAAAAGTTTTGAGATTATGCTGCGGGACTTAGAGGTAATTTGTGGTTTAGTATGGTATCCTGTGTCACTGCTTTATTGCCCCAGTCCAGTGCAAGGGTGAGTTAGAGCACTGATTATGCTTTTGGGTCCCAAGGTGCTAATGGGTATCTAACTGACAATGAATAGCTGACATAAACCAAATAGACACTGATAATTGTGCACAATTTCAAAATTGAATTTCAATTAACTGAATGATAAAGATGAAGAAGTTGACTGAATTTAAGAACAATAGTGTAAGAATTGCTATTTCTCTGTACTGCACGCGCACACCCAGAAAAATACATAGCGTTTTTTGGTTTCTTTGTTTCTTGCCTAGTTAAATAAAGGTCACGTTGTACAGTGCCATATTTTCCTAACGGAAACCCAGAAACCTTGAGGGTTTCGTTTTTAATTTTTATTGGAATAGAAACTCCATAATATTAATCAAATTAATTAAGCTATGTGTCTTAAAATCAATCCCATATACTATGTTCTTCGAAAAAAGTGTTTAAATTCTCTAGTACAATAACTTTTGGTTATTTGAAAACAAAACAATCTCCAAAATATAGTTATTGTTTTCAAACACTTGTTTTACACAAGGGTTGTCATTTTATTCTTGCTTTATTTAACTAGGCAAGTCAGTTAAAAACAAATTCTTATTTTCAATGACGGCCTAGGAACAGTGAGTTAACTTCCTTGTTCAGGGGCAGAACGACATATTTTTACCTTTTCAGCTCAGGGATTTGAGCTTGCAACCTTTCAGTTACAAGTCCAATGCTCTACCTTCCACCCCACTTTAGCAGGACAGTAGACACAATGTTGTCCCAAATACACCTCTCTGACATAGGGTCCAGTATATCTCTTACAAATGTCATTGATTGTCTGTGTTTAATAATCTCCAAAAGGAAAAATATGGCCACCGTCTCTTGCGCATGTCATTTTCCTTTCATAATTCATCCTTATTTACAAAGCCATTATTATTATTATTAGATAGTCTCACAATGCACATTTGTAAATCCCAAACTCTAAAAGTAATTGGAAATGTAGACACAAATTATTTGTGACATTATGGTTACAATAAAAAATGCAAACAAGATTGAAACAAGATGCTGTGTTTTTATTTACATTAGTGATGGACAGCTGGAGGCATTTTGAAAACAGGTTTTCACAAGTGTACTGTAGTACTGCAATACTGTAGCAGGTGTAGCCCATCATGCAAACAATGATTCCTATTAGCAGGACAATAGACTCTTCATAGCCCGGCTTTTGTAGGTGTGAAAATCCCCCAATTTGCAATGTATTCAATGCTTAAGTACTCTAAAGTGTTACATTTCTAACTCAAGACATCATGCAACCGCAAAATGTTGTAGAGCCATATAGATTGCAAAATAATTGGGAAGCAATTCCATGGCACATGGTTTATGAATTGACATGCAACTCTTCATAGCCCAGCTGCTGTAGGTGTGAAAATCACCCCAATTTAGCCCTACCAGTTCTTCATCAATTACTTTATGCTTTCATTAATCCTTTTTGGGGGGAAAAATACATAAAAGATGCAAATGTTTATTTAAAATACATTTTAGTTGCGCTTCCCCCCAGTTCCACGACCACGGGTGAAAGCCTTGCTGAGATAATCAATGTATTAGTTGCATTGTTGTGTCATCAATTTCTCAAGACAAAAGTCTTGATGGCCTTCCACAGTTCATTTTTTGCTTGTAAGCTTGGCAGAGTTACAGATTCATGTTTTCAGTTGATGCCAAACAAGTTTGATCAGGTTTAAATCAGGTGACCTATACATGTAGAGATTAAATGTATTATACTACATGAAGGTCTACTTACTCTGTTGGCATCTTGACCCAATTTATGCCCTCATTTGCAATGCAAACCTGGGTGGCAGTGTGTTTTGGGTAATTGTCTGCATTTGGAGAAGAAAAAATACATTTAGCCTAACAGCCAACTTTAGGTACAATACTAGAAATAGACATGTAAATAGCCCTAAACATAACAAAATATTGATATAATCCCACCTTGAAAGAAACAATGTTGTGCCATGATGCCGAGCACTCATTATCTTCATCCATTAGTCAATCGTTTGACTAGTCATACAGTAAAGACCAGCAGTCGATTTATTTAAACATAATTTTTTACAATACTTTACAGTATTGTAGCCTACTGTACCTGTTCACTTTCCTGGGCTTTCGCGTTTGGTGTAGCACAGGCATCTGATGATAGTGTTTGCGAATAGCAATGTCAGTGAACAAAATCCCCAAGTGAAATGTCTCCAGTAGATTTTCCGTTCCTCCTGAAAGCCCTAATCTGCTCACTTAAATTAATAGAGATCCTGGTCATGGTGCTACAACGAGCTGTTAACAACACTGTCATCTCAGATTTTCAAAATATGCTGTTGAACCATAGCTAAACAAGCATTTGTGTAAGAGTATTGATAGCTAGCATACCATTAAGCCTAGCATTCAGCATGAAACATTTTCACAAAAACAAGAAAAGCATTCAAATAAAATCATTTACCTTTGAAGAACTTCAGATGTTTTCAATGAGGAGACTCTCAGTTAGATAGCAAATGTTCAGTTTTTCCAAAAAGATTATTTGTGTAGGACAAATCGTTCCGTTTTGTTCTTCACGTTTGGCTGAGAAATCGACCAGAAATTGCGGTCACGACCATGCCGAAAAATATTCCAAATTAGCTTCATAATATCGACAGAAACATGGCAAACATTGTTTATAATCAATCCACAAGGTGTTTTTCAAATATCTATTCAATAATATATCCACCAGGACAATTGGTTTATCAGTAGGAGCGAGATGAAAAATGGCTACCTCTGTATTTTATTGAAGAATCACTCTGAGAGCCATCAGGTGACCACTTGCGCAATGTAGCCGCTTACACTTATTCTTCAACATAAAGGCATGAAACTACGTCACAATGCTGTAGACACCTTGGGGAATATGTAGAAAACATAATCTGGTTGATAGCCCATTCACTGCTCAATAGGGACGCATCGGAACACAGAGCATTCAAAACATGAGTCACTTCCGGATTGGATTTCTCTCAGGCTTTCGCCTGCAATATCAGTTATGTTATACTCACAGACAATATTTTTACAGTTTTGGAAACGTTAGAATGGTTTCTATCCTAAGCTGTCAATTATATGCATATTCTAGCATCTTGTCCTGACAAAATATCCCGTTTACTTTGGGAACGTTATTTTTCCAAAAATGAAAATACTGCCCCTTAGTCACAACATGTTTTAAAGAAAAAATATTTGTCCAGTTCAAGATGAGTAATCGCTGTTCTGATATCCAGAAGTTATTTTCAGTCATAAGAGATAATAACAGAAACATTGTGTACAAAATAAGTTACAAACAATGTGAAAAAACATAAAACAGCACAATTAGTTGGGAGCCCATAAACACGGCAGGCATCCCCTCCGGCGCCATTATCAGGTCTAGCTAGGTGGCTAGATTGCTAAAGTTAGCTATCTGGCTAATGTTAGCTAGGCTAGGGGTTAAGGTTAGAGTTACGTTTAGGACTTAGGTTAAAGGGTTAAGTTTAGTGTTAGGGGAAGGGTTATCTAAAATGGTTAAGGTTAGGGTTAGGGGAAGGGTTAGCTAACATGTTAAATAGTTGCAAAGTAGCTAACAAGTAGTAAGTAGTTGAATAGATGCTAATTAGCTCAAATACTATAGTTGTCCATGAGTGATTAAAACTCGCAACCTTTGGGGTCCTAGACGTTCGCGTTATACGCTCACTCATCCACCCCAACCAACCACTCTACTTTAGTTTTTGCCTTAATGTCTTATGTAACCATACCAAACCTAAAATATCATACTATTTTGAATGTCCCGGATTTAAATTACTATATTACGTCTAGTCTATGAGACCAGGCTGGTTTAGAACACCGAAAGTGTTGCCCTGAGAGTTGGAGCACTGGCAGTCATCAATTTCTAGAAATGTCATCTTCACTAGAGTTTGCATATACAGGTAACTGCCAAAACCTAAGAAACACCAACATGAAGTGTCTTAATTGGTCGTTTGCACACCACAAGCCGCCAGAACGGCTTCAATGTGCCGTGGCATAGATTCAACAAGTATCTGGAACTCTATTGGAGAGATGGAACACCATTCTTCCATGAGAAATTATATCATTTAGTGTTTTTTTAATAGGGATGGAAAATGCTGTCTCAGGCTCCATTCAGGAATCTCCCATAAGTGTTCAATTAGGTTGAGATCTGGTGACTTACGCACACACACACACACACACACACACACACACACACACACACACACACACACACACACACACACACACACACACACACACACACACACACACACACACACACACACACATCCATGTAGGATGCAAGGAGAGCAGGTTTATATAAGCTTATGGCCATTCTCACTTACACATTGAAATAATCTGTCCAGCCAAAAGCTTTTTGAAAAAACGGATTTAAATCAGATTTGTACCAACCATCAATTTAGTTGATGGTTGGTCCAAAACTCAAGGTTTGGTATTTCCTTAGGTTCTGTTTCTGTACAATACCTTGAATGATTTACCAATTACCATCACACTTTCTGAAGCATTGCATGGTGAAAACACCAATGTTGCCCAGATATGCATGGAAATACCAAATTATAAGACAGCAAAATGAGCAATACATTTCAAAGTCTGAATGACTGCTGGGGTCCGATCCAGTCTGCTGACAGCTGCAGTTATTGTTTTGAAGTTACAGTCGATTGTTCTCAGTAAAGCCATGCCCTAAAACCACTCACGCGGGACTTAATATACTCAATGGCTGTGATCTGTCAACCTTTGAGGGTTACAACATTTTACAAAGACCTCAAATGAGAAATTGATCTGACAACCATACAATGACAAATCATTTCCTCAAGTTAATTGCATTGAACAATTTACATGCATGAAACTCTGAAGCATCTGTGCTGTGCGGTGGAGCCAGGTTTCTAAAGATCAAAGAGCTCGTGAGAGTAAATGTTACTCTATTTGCCTCTGTTAAAGTATGGAATCACGTCTCAAACAATCCTCAAGTTAACCACATAGACAAACATAGCTAATATAATTTGGATGATAGAGAGCCAAACGGACTAACCAATTTCTAGATTTTTTTTGTCCGATTCAGAAATCTTGGTGGATCAATTTACAGTCCATTTTTCATTTCATTTGTGTGGTTTAATTACACTGAAGATACATATGGAAATATCCCGCAAGTGGCTTTAATTTGATCAAATTGTTCTGTTTATGCCATCCTTGAGAACAATACAGAGAGAGGTATGAGTTTTTATGGATAGCTAGTCAATAACATCAGCATGCACTCCTCTTCCTGGCTGGGATCCAACCTGTTAATACCATTAAAACAATATTGGTAAAAGGCTCTGTGCTGGCAGTGGAGAAAATCTATCAACTCTGTGTGATCAGATTGGATTCCCTGTGTATATGGGAACATGTGTTTCAACACTCCCCTGGAGTAGCTGTCACTTTCCAGACATGATGGTTCTCCCTGGGCGAAGAGCACCCATGGCTGCTTACAAAACATTTATTGTTTTATAGTGGAAGGCAGTCAGAACCCCCTCCCTCTATCCTCCAACCCCCATTAATCAGTGACAAAGCATTATTTAAGTGCTTCTTGTTGTGACCTATTCATGACTGACACTGGCATTTAAGAAATACAATGAAATGTGCACAGTATCGTCAGGGTGGAGTGGAAGAGTGGCGCGTGGCATTTTAGTCTGAGAGTGCCACTAATATTTCCTCCCAGAACATGCTGTCACCCACATGCCAGCCCCCATCTCAATGTCGTCAGTCGTGGGTGAAATGGTTGATTCATGGTTGATGAGCACACTGGGTGGTCACCTGGTCCAATGAGAGAGACTGATAATGAGAACCAGAGGTCCTATAGCAGAATGCTGCGATAGAGGCTGGCAGAGCAGTGCTGTTGTAAAGGTCAGCCCTTCACGAATTGGCCTCATGACATCTATATCAGTTCACATCAGTCAATGTGGTTCTATCATTAACACATCGCTGCCAGGCCTTTATCAAGGGGTCAAGTCAAATGATGTTCTTGCAAACAAAAGCACAACTTACCAGTTGCTAAGAGCAGTGATGGAAGGCAAACCTGAAGCATTGACCTGGAGGAGGGAGAGAGGGAGAGAGGGAGAGAGGGAGAGAGGGAGAGGGGGAGAGACGGAGAGAGGGAGAGACGGAGAGAGTTGTACTTAACGCAAAATACAAGTGTTCTTGTTCATTTTATACACATTCTTTCGAAAAAAAGTCAAGTCGACATTCTCAACTGTTGTCATAGTTGAAAATCCTTCCCTGTGAGTGATTAAGCCCACAGACATTTGTAGGTTTGCGTGTCCAACCAATATTCTACTCTCCACGTGAAGCCCCCTTTTCCCCAAAAACCAATAATCCCGCCCTTTCCCGCTGGGTTCACTTCCCCCTCTTTCCCACGGATCAGTACATCCCACATGTTGGTGTTTGGAAACCCTTTTTTTCCCTTCTAAGATCTATCAGAGTGAGTCGAGTCTTCCAGCAAGAAATTAATATTAAGAAGACATATGCAGGGGAGAAAGTGGAAGAAACTGTGCAATGAAAAAGACAGGGGAGGGGTGAGCAAGGGGAGAGAATAGCTGTGTTGATGCTTCTTGTGTCCGACTCCAAGGGGATCTTCACATTATGATTCTGTAACAGTGTGTTGCATACTTCAAAGACCTTATTACAACGCCAAATTAGCATTCACATGCCATTCAAAATGTAAGTCCAACACCTGCATGGGTAACAGGACAGAATTTGTAATGAGGGGAGTAGCAACCGTTCACAAAACAAAGGTAGACTTCTTTGGAAAGGAATTTGGGGCCCCAGAAGAATAGAACATAATTAATGCCACTGAAGCTTTCCACTCGTATTTATCGTCAGTTAAAATAGAGTCACAAACACAAGACTGTGCGTGTTTGTTAGAATTTTTTTATTATAAAACGATACAGATTAAACATACAAATAAGTCTTGGAGAAGTTTGGATGAGATTAGAGATGTATCACTACTTCGATGGTGTATGTATTTTATGGCATCTTGTTTTCTTGACTTATTTTTTGTTATTTTACTCTTTGACTCATTCATAGCAATGGATTTAGTCTATTTTCACCCTCAGGATGTAGTTTGTTCACTTAAGCATGCGGCAGCTTACGGTGGAGGGCTTTGATGCAACTGTGCTCGCCTGGTACGCCCCACAAGCTGTTTGTGGTGCTTCATTAGCTTTTTGTTGAGTTCACTGTTACGAGTTCATACTGTTGCGGGCTGTGCGTTCCACCCATCTTCATGTGCTGCCGATGGCTGAACACAGTCAGAGCTGGCTATGGTGACGCAAGTACAGTACCACTCAACTCTGGATGGTGAAATCGGCAGTCCTGAGATGTGCACGTCTACTTACCTGCAGCAACTGTTCTCAAAATAAGACAAAATGTCTGTGTCCTTGTGCACATTTGTGTGACTGAAAAAAGAAAATGTGTCAGAAAGAGAAAGAGAGAGAGAGAATAAACTCTTGATGTTAGAGCAAATTACTTCTGTAATTACGATGTACAGTAAATCTGAGGAATATCTGAGGAATTAATGATATACAAACCATGCATTCAGATTTGTTTTTTAATCCAGCCACCTTGTAAGTGGTAACCACAGACCTGGATTTCCATACCAATCAGCGCCATCCACCTAGAAACACATATTTAGCCCGGCACCAGGAACAAACAGAGGGAGGATGCCGACAGTTGGCTGGATCGGTAGGTAAGAAGAAGTGGGTATAATACATTCCTAAATGGATGTGAGATGCTTCTGCTCCAATCCCTTTCAGCGATAGTCAGTTTGGCTGAGATTGGGGTAAGAGTCTCTCATTATGCCATTCATATTAAACCCCACCACTAAGCCTTGAGTGCAAACGATGTAATACAGAGAAAATTGGTCTGTTTATCTACAGTTTACTCTGTTGATGAAAACTCATGTCTTATTGCAAAATAAGGGCTTTTTGTAAAGCTCATTAGTTGTTTAGCATTACCTTGCTGATAAAAATACAATACATCCTTAAGATATGTTGCTGAAATATTGCGGGAAATGTCCTTTAGGCTACTCGAGTGTCATTACACAGTTGAAAAACAAACCAGTGCAAGATTTAAAGTTTCGAAATAAAAGATCACAGAAATGTTCCAAAGGAACATAAATCGTTTTTCTCTAAGGTTTTGTGCACACATTTGTTTACATCACTCAAAGGAGCATTTATCCTTTGCCAAGACAATCCATCCACCTGACATGTGTGGCATATCAAGAAGCTAAATTTTTAACAGCATGATCATTACACAGGTGTACCTTGTGCTGGGGACAATAAAAGGCCACTCTAAAATGTGCACTTTTGTCACACACACAATGCCACAGATGTCTCAAGTTTTGAGAGACTATGCAATTGGCATGCTGACTGCAGAAATATCCACCAGAGCTGTTGCCAAAGAATTTAATGTTAATTTCTATACCATAAGCCGCCTCCAACATTGTTTTAGAGAATCTGGCCTCACAACCGCAGACCACGTGTGACCACGCCAGCCCAGAACCTCCACATCCAGCTTCTTCACCTGCGGGATCTTTTGAGACCATCCACCCGGACAGCTGAGGAAACTGTAGGTTTGCAGAACCGAAGAATTTCTGCACAAACTGTCAGAAACCGTCTCAGGGAAGCTCATCTGCATGTTCGTTGTCCTCACAATGGTCTTGACCTGACTGCAGTTTGACGTTATAAATGACTTCAGTGTGTAAATGCTCACCTTCATGGACACTGACAGGCTGGAAAAATGTGCTCTTCATGGATGAATCCCGGTTTCAACGAGCGGTTTGGTGACGTCAACATTGTGAACAGAATGCCCCATGGTAGCGGTGGGGTTATGGTATAGGCAGTCATAAGCTACGGACAACAAAAACAATTGCATTTTATCGACGGCAATTTGAATGTACAGAGATATCTTGACGAGATCCTGAGGCCCGTTGTCGTGCCATTCATCCTCCGCCTTCACCTCATGTTTCAGCATGATAATTCACAGCCCCATGTCACAAGGATTTGTACACATTTCCTGGATGCTGAAAATGTTCTTCCATGGCCTGCATACTCAGACATTTCACTTATTGAGCACGATTGGGTTGCTCTGGATCAACCTGTACAACAGCATGTTCCAGTTCCCGCCAACATTCAGCAACTTTGCACAGCCATTGAAGACGAGTGGGACAACATTCCACAGGCCACAATCAACAGCCTGATCAACTCTATGCAAAGGAGTTGTGTCACGCTGCATGAGGCAAATGGTGGTCACACCAGATACGGACTAGTTTTCTGATCCACGACCCTACCTTTTTATTTAAGGTTTCTGGACCAACATATGCATATCTATATTCCCAGTCATGTGAAATCCACACATTAGGGCCTAGTGAATTTATTTCAATTGACTTATTTCCTTACATGAACCGTAACTCAGTAAAATCTTTGAAATTGTTCTATGATTTCAATAGGAGAATCAACAGTATTGGTTGTCCTGAAAAACTTGGGGCCCCATTTACCAACACAAAAGTATGGTGCAAGTTCTGCCAGTACATGTGTTTAGCAGCGGCATTATGCATCAAATAGTGTTTTGTTCTGTCAAAATACCACACATAATGCAAAATGCCACCCATATTGTAACCAGTGGAGGCTCCTCAGAGTAGGAAGGGGAGGACCATCCTCCTCAGTGAATTTCATAAAAACTAAAATAGTAAAATAATTACAAAGTTATTGTTTTTTGATAAAACTATACTATACATATTCATGTCACCAAATAATGTAGTAAAATACACTTTGTTGCTAATAATGTCGACAGTAGCATCAACAGCACTCTGTAGGGTAGCACCATGGTGTATCCAGAGGATAGCTAGTTTCTGTCCTCCTCTGGGTACATTGACTTCAGCACAAAACCTACGAGGCTTGTGGTTCTCTCCCCCTTCCATAGAATAACACAGTAATTATGAAAACTACCAGAGGACGACTTCCAATATATCAGAGCTCTTACAACATGAACTGACATGTTGTCCACCCAATCAAAGGATCAGAGAATGAATCTAGTACTGAAATCTAGCTAGCACTGCAGTGCATACAATATGGTGAGTAGTTGAGTCAAAGAAAGAGAAGGACAATAGTTGAACAGTTTTGAACAAATACATTCTTAAAGCATGAAGGAGAAGCGAGAGGGTTAGAACAAGATTTTTTGTTGTTCTTTTTTCACTTTCACTTGCTTAGCATCTAGCTAGCTGAGCTTACTCAAACAGAGAGGGATGATACATTAGCTAGCTGGCTCAGGCTATCCAAAACTGTAACTTTTTCAAGTCAAGGTAAGCTTTTGATTGCACTAATTCATTGCCAACAGGGCCAGCCAGTGTACAGTGCCTTGCAAAAGTATTCATCCCCATTGGCATTTTTCCTATTTTGTTGCATTACAACCTGTAATTTAAATTAATTTGTATTATTTATTTGAATTTAATGTAATGGACACACACAAAATATTCAAAATTGGTTAATAAGTGAAATGAAAAACATTACTTGTTTCAAAAAATAAAAAATAAAAAATAATAAATGGAAAAGTGGTGCGTGCATATGTATTCAACCCCTTTGCTATGAAGCCCCTAAATAAGATCTGGTGCAACCAATTACCTTCAGAATTCACATAATTAGTTAAATGCAGTTCACCTGTGTGCATTTTAATTGTCACATGATCTCAGTATATATACACCTGTTCTGAAAGGCCCCAGAGTTTGCAACACCACTAAGAAAGGGGCACCACCAAGCAAGCGGCACAATGAAGGAACCTGCCAAACAGGTCAGCGACAAAGTTGTGGAGAAGTACAGATTAGGGTTGGGTTATAAAAACAAATATTAGAAACTTTAAAAATCCCAGGGAGCACCATTAAATCCATTATTATAAAATGGAAGGAATATGGCACCAGAACAAACCTGCCAAGAGAGGGCCGCCCACCAAAACTCACAGACCAGGCAAGGAGGACATTAATCAGAGAGGCAACAAAGAGACCAAAGATAACCCTGAAGGAGCTGCAAAGCTCCAGTTTGGAGATTGGAGTGTCTGTCCATAGGACCACTTTAAGCCGTACACTCCACAGAGCTGGGCTTTACGGAAGAGTGGACAGAAAAAAGCCATTGCTTAAAATTAAAGAAAAAAATAGGCAAACACATTTGGTGTTCGCCAAAAGGCATGTTGGAGACTCACCAAACACATGGAAGGTACACTGGTCAGATGAGACTAAAAGGTAGCTTTTGGCCATCAAGTAAAATGCTATGTCTGGCGCAAACTCAACACCTCTCATCACCCAGAGAACACCATCCCACAGTGAAACATGGTGGTGGTAGCATCATGCTGTGGGGATGTTTTTCATCAACAGGAACTGCGAAACTGGTCAGAATTTAATTAAGGAATGATGGATAATGCTAAATGTAGGGAAATTTATGAGGGAAACCTGTTTCAGTCTTCCAGAGATTTGAGACTGGGACGGAGGTTCACCTTCCAGCAGGACAATGACCCTAAGCATACTGCCAAAGCAACACTAGAGTGGTTTAAGGGCAAACAGTTACATGTCTTGGAATGGCCTTGTGAAAGCCCAGACCTCAATCCAATTGAGAATCTGTGGTGTGACTTAGAGATTGCTGTACACCAGCGGAACCCATCCAACTTGAAGGAGCTGGAGCAGTTTTGCCTTGAAGAATGGGCAAAAATAACAGTGGGTAGATGTGCTAAGCTTATAAAGGGGGGGGGGTGAATAGCTATGCACGCTCAAGTTTTCTGTTTTTCTGTGTTATTTCTTGTTTGTTTCACAATAACAAATACTTTGCATCTTGAAAGAAGTAGGCATGTGGTGTAAATCAAATGATTACAACCCCCCCCCAATTTTTTTTATTCCAGGTTGAAAGGCAACAAAATAGCAAAAATGCCAGGGGGTGGGGGGTGAATACTTTCGCAAGCCACTGTAACTGCTTGCTACTGACTGTGCTGCATTGCATATTTAAAAAAAAAAACGTATTTTACCAGTTAAGTTGAATGAGAACAAACATTATCATTTACAGCAACAGGAGAGGAGGGGGATGATTAGGTGGCCATGATGGTATAAGGGCCAGATTTGGAATTTAGCCACGACACCAGGGTTAACACCCTTACTCTTACAATAAGTGCCATGGGATCTTTAGTGACCACAGAGAGTCAGGACACCCGTTTAATGTCCCATCTGAAATACAGCACCCTGCTCTGGGGATTTGGGATATTTTTTTAATCCAGAGGAAAGAGTACCTCCTACTGGACCTCTAACACCACGTCCAGCAGCATCTGATCTCCCATCCAGGGACCGGCCAGGACCAACCATGCTTAGATTCAGAAGCAAGCAAGCAGTGGGATGCAGGGTGGTGTGCTGCTGGCCTATGCTGCTCATGATTGTAGGGGGTTTACTAATGCATTAGTAAAACAGGGACAAACATACTTGAATTTGTCCAATATAAACTCTCCTTTACAACTGTTGGACTAACGATTACACACTAGATCAGCTAGATGCAGACTAGTGTACAAGGCAGTATTGAATGTGTCAATGTCTGTCACCTTGATTACTCAAATTTCTCTCGACCTGTGCACCTACATTGTCAACTTTCAATCATAGGCTAGGTTGGAGCAACCTCATGATGGGTATATGGAAAATTTGAGTATCATGTAGTAACTTAAACCTATCAATGTAGTAACTTAAACCTATCAACCTATCAATGTATATTGAGCTGGGTGAATGGAATAAGAACGACAGTCAACCAGTGTGCTGTAATAGAAATAAGGCCATGCTCATTAAAAAACACATTTTCCTACCTCATCCTACGCGTCACCAACCGCCACTGATTGTAACCCATTGATATTGTAATGTTATGGTAGATATTATCAGCAATCATGGGTGATACAGTGCAGGAGGAGCTTTGGACCTCAAAAGTTTAACCATGAGTGGTTGAACAACACTGTGATCAGAGAGCATGAGACAACTCAACATGGAGAGGAAAGCAAGATAAACAATGATCAAAGTGAAGAGGAAGAAAACAACCTGAACGTTAACACAAGATGTATTGCAAATGAGAGTGCTCTTAATTAGTGCCAGAGGATATCGATAATTACCCCCCTGTCCCAATTTCCCAAAATGGCAACCTCGTCTCAAGGCATTACTTATTATTATATATGTAAATCCGAGACCTTCCACTTAGTATGATATGTTACCTTTCATATGATATGTATTAATTTGTGGATTACATCATCCATTTTTTGATACGCTACGAAATACAATTCGTATAATATGTTACGAATTTGCAAAACGTACAATATGTTACAAATTTGCTAAATGTATGATTATGTCTTGAATTCCTATTGGTTGTTATTCTTAAGGTTAGGGTTAAGGTTAGGAGTTAGGTTAAAGGGTTAAGGTTAGGGTTAGGAAAAGGGTTAGATAAGGCTAGAGGAAGGGTTTGCTAACATGTTAGTTGAAAAGTTGCTAATTAGTTAAAAGGCTAAACCTTTCGTTTGCTACAAGTTTGCGTTATACACCCACCCATCCACCCTGACCAACCACCTCCCTTTCGCTATTGCTTTAAGTAACTTTCTGTCTTATGTAACCATAGCAAACATATCGTATCATACAAATTTGAGGATCCCGGATTTACTTTTACTATGTTATGTCTAGTCTATGATACCAGGCTGCAAATGGTTGTCATTAACACATGAGCAGATAGACAGCCCTTGGGACCTGTGCTGAATAACTGCTTTCTGTGGCCTCAATAGAAGACCACAGAACTGTGTGCGTGTGTGTACCTTTGTACCTGTGTGTGTGTGTGTGTGTGTGTGCGTGTATGTGCTTGTGTCTGTCTTGCACTTGTGTGTGTGTTGCTCTGGTACCTATTAAACACAGCTGTAGCCAAGGTTCCATGGTTCCTTGAGCTGTAGGCTTTGCCCCGGTCACTCCATCCGGCCACATCTATAGTGCACTTCCTGATCAGTGTAATAGGTAGTACTGTAGGTGTGTCAGGAAGAGAGAAGCGACCTTTACTGCATGTTTTGGTCAGAAATGTATGGTAACTAGGAAGTTGTTTATAGTTGAAGAACCTAGTTCTCGTTCCATACACGTTTAAACATTCTCAAAGACTATAAAAGGACGATCTGCAGTTGAAACAATAACAAAGCATACTCTCCGCCCCTGTTTTTGGTATATTTTCAAGTCTCCACGTTTATTTGTCACATGCACAGGATAAAGCAGGTGTAAGCTGTTTCTCTACAATGCCGTATTCAATATCAAGGTGAGAGGAAATATATGAACCAAATAAAATGAAGTAATAATATAAAGCAAGAAAGCATGAAAATACGAAGAAAAAAAGCATTCAAATGCAAGCTATATATAGTGCCAGTACCATAATTGCAATGTACAGGGGTATTGGAGTAATTGAAGTAGATTTGTACATACAAACAAGGATATAAAGTGATGGGTAGCAGGATAGATAATAATGGCATAATAATCCATTATAATCAATATAGCAGCAGTGTAAGTGGGGAGTGGGTGTGTGAGTGTAAAAAAAGATGAGAGAAATCTAACCACTCTCAAAATCATAAACAAAGCTATGGATGCAATGACTGACCATCCATGAAATCAAAAGTATAGCTCAGTCGAGTACAGACAGAATGCAATATGGAATTTCATTCAATAGTTTGGGGTATGGCCTCGTCTCCGAGGAATGCTTGTCGGAGCCAGATGCCAATGACAGGTAGCCTGTTGCTTTGCAGCTGGCATATATTGTATTGTTTACCAGAAGAAGTAAACATTTTTCTCCTAATGCAGGAATGCAGAAATGCCCATGCATTAAATATATAAAACCTCAAAAGGGAACATAGCTGAAATATAGAGTGCTAGAGCATCGTCTCCCATAACCACAGGTGCTTAGAACGCTTTTTACATACATCACTAATTTAGACTCCATGGCATGTTTAATGAATGTCCCCTACTTTGAACTTTGACATAAAACATTAATCTCAAAATAAGGAAGAATAATTTCTTTACCTGAGGCAACCCTAGAGTTAATTGTTATTGACTATTAGCAATTGTAAGGATATTCTAGTTTCTTAGACGAGAGTGACACATTTGATATGTTTTGAGTTCTCATCTTTTTCACTGGACACATATCCCTTTGCAATTGACACAATATCAAGGGGGTTAGCAGGAATGTGTTTAATTCTAAACAATTTGGGGTCCATGCAGTAGAATAACCCCCTTTCTTTGTTACATTATGTTAAGCATTGACGTTGTAGATTGGGATTTAGAAGATTCGGGTTAAAGCATTTAAAGTCAATGTCACACTCTTATTTTGGCAATGGTAAAATGGAGAAAAGAAATTGCATTTCATTAGAGCAGTCTTTCAAAATTATCAGTAGACATGCTTTAGTAGTTATTTTTTCACTGTTTGACATATCTGTCTGTTTGGATGTGATCATTTTGGCTTGCTAGTGCTTGATGGAACCTGAGTTTCAGAGGGGACAAGCCCTCTGACTTTGATGGACTTTATTTACCAGAGAGCATGTATACTTATAAGCTGTGGTGGAACTGATCGAGGTTGACCAAATAATCTGCCAATTCCCTCCACAGAAATGCTGAGCCAACAAAAAAAGCTAAGTCTCCCAACCTCTCATCCCCAAGAGCTGGATCAGCAGTTAACAGTAACACTGTTGGAGACGAAGATGAGAAGTTTAAAAGGTAGCAAGTGAGGAGTGTCTGCTTGCATTGGTACACGTGCCTTCTCTTAATGTTTCGCTATGTAATCATGTTTCTCTTAATATTTTAATCCAGAAAAGTGGTATCATTCATATGATTAATTAACTATGACCCATAGTCTATAGCATCCTTCAGTTGAGTGGTTATGGTAGAACACTGATTTACTGCAAAATCATTCAAATTTTATATAATTGTGTAGCAGGTGGAACTATGGGAGGTCCATCACTGTGTGGCAATATTCCATATGCTGGATCCTTTCAATGCCAACCATACAGTATGAACAGCTCTCTTGTTAAAAGCATTGGAGTTGTTTCCAGTACAAATCAATTTATGGATTGCTTTCCTGCTTTGGGAGCAGCCATACTAACGAGTGTGGTTGTCTGTCAGGAAAAGAAATGTGTGTCTCTACTTCACACACAAGCTTTCCTTTCCAACAGTGTGGAAGAATATGCTGCTCGTTGCCGCTCTACTCACATCTAAACTCGACACTTCTAATTAGCACAAGCTTCTCTCTTCCCCCTCACCTGGCTTTAATGGCTCACAGTCATGGCCAATGTGTTGTTCTGGACACTAACAGCACATGGAAGGACATTCATTTCTGAACACAGATTTTCGGGTTATCTCCCCTTTTTATTTATATTCATAGTTTCCCTTCTCTCCACTCTCTTGCAACTCCAATGAGACATTACCCATCTAACTTAATTTGAATAAAGGGTGGGGCTACTTGAGCTGATCTCTCATCAAGCACAAAGCTTTCGTGGTTTGTGAGCGAGGTGTGTGTGTTGATGTGCATGCAAGCATATCTGCTACCCTTATTTCCCGATTCTAACCTTCCCCTCATCCTGCTGCCAATTTGACTGAGACAACCAAGTGCAGGCTGGGAAGTGTTCAAGGAACCTTTCTAAAGCACCTGAATACTTATCTTCATTACAGCATCATTACCCCAGCACACTCCATTGCTTATTCCTTTTAACACAGAGCAAGTAGTCCAAACAGAGGAGGTCAGACACAGAGAGGACAGGGATATGTTAAGGTGCATATTTCCAACTTGGTCTCAGAGCATTTTGTATTATTCTGTACGTAAAAACTAAAGACAAAGAGGGTGGTGTGTTAGATAGATAATAAGTGTTGTCTCTGTTATAATGAACAACAAAGACCCCACTCTTCACATTGAGAGAGAGGGGTGGCTGAAGGGTTGATGTAACTTAGTAGGTGAGGAGAAGTAATGGTCGGAGAGAAGAGGGTTAGCGGTCAATATGAACATAGACGTGATCTCATTGTGGAGAGAGCCAGGTTCCCTCCTTTATAATTAATTGTGCTATTGAATGAACAACTTTGAACTTATAGTTGGGGTTCAGGCCAGAATATATGGAGATCTTATATGTGTCCCTACATGTTGGTTAAGCTTAGATGAGTGAAGAAGAAGGGATGAGGAGGAAGATAAATACTTCTGTGTTTGGTTGACCTTTTCCTCTAGATGCCAAATCTAAATGTCAGTTAGTTGTTTTGTCTTCTCAGTTTATAGGCACTCGTAGGATGTAAATCAATCATGATCAGGAATGAAGTAGACAGCTGGAAACAGTCAGATAACGGCATCTCATCAAATTGAGATGTAAATGATCATAGAATTTTTTATACATTTCCACAATCAATACATCTGTAAAAAGAAGACTGTATAACTCAGTTGAGAACGTGTTGGGAGGTGGAAACAGGTGGTTTAAGGGGTGAAAACAGTCTATCTTAAGGCATACGGTACATACGCCTATGGGTGAAAAAGTTGTATGAACAAGAGATAATTCCATGCAATATTTCCTGACTCAAAGCAGGCTATGCTAAAGTTGGCGCTGAATGTGAGCAGTACATTAACAACCTCCACAGAAACAGGGTCTCAGAAGCAAACACTTACAGCCAATTACAACATCCATTTCTTCTGTATTATGTCTAGGAGGCATTGGCATGGTGAGCTCAAATTCAGTGATGCCTGTCAGATTGCATGTAGGGTGCTTAATCAAATGTTCCAGCGGGGTATTGTGATTTGCTTACAGTTTGTTTTCGCTGCAATTTCCATTATACAAGAATAATAAAATAAATAATGTTCGGCTAAATATCCCAAAAAGTACTAGCATTAGCATAGTGTGCACATTTCATAATGTGTAGGAGTACCCATTTGCATATGAACAGGGTATTGTCGGTTACTCTCTAAATGTAATCTGTTATAGTTACTAGTTACCTGTCCAAAATTGTAATTAGTAACGTAACTTTTGCATTACCCAAACTCAGTAACAGAATCGGATTACATTCAGAATAGATTCAATCATCTAGTTTTTCAGAAATTTCTGTAATCTGATTACAATATTTTTACTAGTAACGTCATGGATTACAGTTATCTTTTTTGTTGTTATCCCTAACATGTAACTGATTACATGTACTCCGTTTACTTCATATACAACCATGCATATGAATATGTGACCGACCTGCTCGATTTGGGATCATGTAGCAACATTTGAAATTGAGTTTTTTTTTACATTGGATTAAAATCAGACACTGAGCTACAAAATAGCATATCATACACTGCATTTGAGGAACAATGGGAAAGTAATTATGCTTTGAATGTTGCTAAACTTGTAACCTCACTTTTGAGAAAATGGCCTTTGAATGTTTTGGTACCTACTGGAGAGTTATTTTTTGTCTACGCCCAATTAGCATTGTTCACACAGCCATGTGCTAAACATAGTGAGTACGGTAGTGTACTAAACAATCAAAGATTTCAAGACTAAAGGCTGGTTGATACTATGACTATCAACATGTCTGTAGATATTTGTCTCTGTGACATCATGAACATTCTATTGTCATCCGGCATCAAACTTGTCATTGTCGTTATGAAAAAGTATAAACACAAAAAGTGGTGGTCCAAAATAGCATAACTGGTCTATTTTAACACCAATTAACAAATCACTTTAAAGATGAAAGTTGGTATATGTCAGTCTAGCAAACCAGGCAACTAAAAGCAACTTTCTAAACAATGTTTTGGTTAGTTTCTAGCGAGTTAGCGAGTTAATTATCGTAAAGTTAGCTGGCTAGCCAGTTCAAATAATGACCATATCCTATAGCTGACATACAGTAGTCTTAATGTTTGCTAATTTGTATTTATCTTATTTAACCTTTATTTCTATTCATTATAACAGGAAAATAAACTCACAACATGATCATTATTTACAAGATAATGGCGAGCAAGTTACAGAAAATATCTTACTGTTGTGAGTGTGATGAAATAAAAGAAGGGCATTCTACTGGAGAATTTTTTAACTTGGACACTGTCTCATCGGCCTAACATTATATCCTATTTTGACTTTGGTGCAGGTCATGTTCTTCTTCGCATTACCGTCTCTGGTAAATACACACTATATGAAATATAATCAAAGTTTATTTGTCACATGCACAGGATACAGAAGGTGTAAACAGTACACTACAGGTAGCTAAAGCTAACCAACTAGATTCAATGTTAGCGAGTTAGCTAACATTAGGCTATAACTAGCAATGAAATTGGCTCTGAAATACGAATAATATTACTACACAAATCATACACGTAACATTAGCTAACGTTAGCTGGCTAGCAGTGGTGTAAGGTACTTACATACAGTTGAAGTCGGAAGTTTACATACGCTTAGGTTGGAGTCATTAAAACTAGTTTTTCATCCACTCCACTCATTTCTTGATAATAAACAATAGTTTTGGCAAGTCGGTTAGGACATCTACTTTGTGCATGACAAAAGCATTTGTTCCAACCATTGTTTACAGACAGAATTTTTCACTTATAACTCACTGTATCACAATTCCAGTGGGTCAGAAGTTTACATACACTAAGTTGACTGTGCCTTTAAACAGCTTGCAAAATTCCAGACAATGATATCATGGCTTTAGGAGCTTCTGATAGGCTAATTGACATAATTTGAGTCAAGTACAAAAGTATCTATATCCACAGTAAAACAAGTCCTATATCGACATAACCTGAAAGGCCGCTCAGCAAGGAAGAAGCCACTGCTCCAAAACCGCAATAAAAAAGCCAAAGATCATATTTTTTGGAGAAATGTCCTCTGGTCTGATGAAATAAAAATAGAACTGTCCATAAACTGGCCATAATGACCATCGTTATGTTTGGAGGAAAGGGGGAGGGCATGCCAGCCAAAGAATACCATCCCAACCGTGAAGCACGGGGGTGGCAGCATCATGTTGTGGGGGGTGCTTTGCTGCCGGAGGGACTGGTGCACTGATGTGGATATATTGAAGCAACATCTCAAGACATCAGTCCAGGATGTTATAGT
Organism: Oncorhynchus tshawytscha; assembly: GCF_018296145.1. Lineage (NCBI taxonomy): Eukaryota > Metazoa > Chordata > Actinopteri > Salmoniformes > Salmonidae > Oncorhynchus > Oncorhynchus tshawytscha. The sequence continues at coordinate 58,098,009 of NC_056440.1, forward strand.
TTGGTTGCAAATGGGTCTTCCAAATGAACAATGACCCCAATGATTCTTCCAAAGTTCTGGCAAAATGGCTTAAGGGCAACAAAGTCAAGGTATTGGAGTGGCCTGAAAAAGCGTGTACGAGCAAAGACGGCTAGAAACCTGACTCAGTTACACCAGCTCTGTCAGGAAAATGTACCAAAATTCACCCAACTTACAGTGGGAAGCTTGTGGAATGCTACCCAAAATGTTTGACCCAAGTTAAACAATTTAAAGGCAATGCTACCAAATACTAATTGAGTGTATGTAAACTGAAAGAAATTAAATAAATAAATGCTGAAATAAATCATTCTCTCCATTATTATTCTGACATTTTACATTCTAAAATAAAGTGGTGATCCTAACTAACCTAAAACAGGGAATTTTTACTAGGATTAGATGTCAGGAATTGTGAAAAACTGAGTTTAAATGTATTTTGCTAAGGTGTATGTAAACCTCCGACCTCAACTGTAAGTGAAAATACTTTAAAGTACTACTTTTAGGTTTTTTGGGTAACTGTACTTTACTTTACTATTTGTATTTTTGCCAACTTTTACTTTTACTTCACTACATTCCTACAGAAAGTAATGTACTTTTTACTCCATACTATTTTCCCTGACACCCAAAAGTACTCGTTACATTTTGAGTGCTTAGCAGGACAGGAAAATGGTCCAATTCACACAGTTATCAAGTGAACATCCCTGGTCATCTCTACTGCGGCTGATCTGGCGGACTCACTAAACACAAGTGCATCATTTTTAAAGGATGTCTGAGTGTTGGAATGTGCCCCTGGCTATCCGTAAAACAACAAACTAAAAAACAAGAACATGGTGCTGTTTGGTTGGTTTAATATAAGGAATTAGAAATAAGTTATACTTTTACTTTTACTTTTAATACTTAATTATATTTTAGCAATTACATTTACTTTTGAAACTTAAGTAAATTTTAAACCAAATTCTAGTAGACATTTACTCAAGTAGTATTTTACTGGGTGACTTTCACTTTTACTTGAGTCATTTTCATTTTGGTATCTTTACTTTTACTCAAGTATAACAATTGCATACTTTTTCCACCACTGCTAGCTAGCAAATAGTACACTTTAACTTGCAATGGCAAAAATGTTTATGTATAATATTTGAAAATGTAGCTAGCTAGACTCTTACCAGTATACATGGATGGACGCTCCTCCCTCTCTGTCACGGATGCCATGATTGCCCTTAGTTTGAATATGTAATTTCGGAGACAGGTGTTTTATACAACAGCCTTCTGAGTGTTCTCATTTCAACTCCCTCTGCATATTTGCAATCAAACACCAGAATTTTCTCCATCTCCTCCATTCCACTGATTTCCAAACTCTGTTCTCCAGAAATTGGAGAGGTTTAGCAACACTTTTGCAGTTCTTTATGATATCTTTCAAAAAAGCTGCGTTAGAAAGGATTACCTACACATACTGAGGAGCTCATGTTATAGACAGAAGACTGCTACATGGCAGACCAATCCAAACTCATCTCATGGCATGTCCTGCCCAGCCATTATCTCAGCCAATCACGGCTAGCGGGAAGGTTCCTGTCTTTTCTGTCGCTAAACCAACTAGGCTCTTAATTGTATTTGTACTTACAGATGGCATACACGTTTATTATTAAGGCACATGAAAGTTCACATGTTCCAGAAGGAATTTCTAGAAGAAAAAGAAATGCACACCTATTAGGCGAGGTGCTGGCTAGCGGAGTAGAAAACTTGAAATTGTGTGACTTTGCCATTGTAATTGTTTGTAAGCTTGTGTAGTCGAAAATGAATTTATGATCGTATGCTATCCATTTGTTGTTTGTATGCTGTTCTTTGTATGCCATTTTAATATTTGAGAATTAACCAATGATATTAGGCCACTCTTGGCCATGATTACAGACACCTGTGTCTTTTGACACTATATAAACGAGTCATCCCGCAGTGTTTGTGATTATACCCTGATGAAGACAGCCTGGCTGTCGAAACGTTGGTAATTACACTTTTGCATCTGAGCTCCTAGAGTGTGAGGCTCTCTTTTATAAAAAAAACACATTTTGATTTTAAAAAATATATATATTTATGTTCAAATGCCTCTCTGGTGAAGTAATGATGCGCGACATACAAGTCACATATGCTTGCTGAGGTTGTATACTAACTTAAATATTGTATGTGTGTATCGCACAGTGTTGCACAGCCATGATACTTTAAAACCCTGACTTTAAATTAATGTAGAAGCAAGGAAGCATAAGGAATATATATAAAACAGGATTTTACAACAATGGTGTGGCAGGAGCAATTAGGAATTATACATCCATATGGATTACAGTTACTATTGTAAATGTTTCTCTAACAAAATCATTGTCCCCTCAAAGTATTTTTTTAATTATAAAAAATAAAAATAAAAGCATGATTTAAATTGTCTGTGACAACCGCCACTCAAACTGAGCAGGCCATAAACTGAGCAGGCCAGAACCAGTCCAGACACATTATTTACACATCTCAGAAATGGCCAGTTTTGCAGTAAAGTGTGAAGGAATAAGGGAGAGTGGATTTTACCCCAAAGCCACTTATGACCTCAATGTTCATCCATTCTAAACAAACATAGCCTGAATCCAAACGTAACACCATCCTCCATATCCCAAACAAGCATGTATTTCAATCATTGTCACAAAAAATCTAAAGAAACATACATTGGAATGGTAGTATAACCGATTCTTTGAAAACAGTACCCTACGGTACATTTTTGCATTTGCATTTTTGTAATTTAGCAGATGCTCTTATCCAGAGCGATTAACTAATTAGTCCATTTACCTTAAGGTAGCTAAGAGAGACAACCGCAAATCACAGTCGTACAGTGGTAAGCAAAACATCTTCCTCAATAAGTAGCTATCTGCAATTTCAGTGCTAGTAAGACAAGAAAGGGAAGATTCATTTTATTTTTCATTTTTTTCAGTTAATTTTTTGTATTCTGTTGTTCATTTGGAATTATGTGGGTGGTTGAATTTCTCATGGTTGTTTCTACAGTAATTTAAATTCTACAAAATGATTACTACTGTTTGTGGTCTCCGTTCCTCAGGTGATGGAATGTGTTCTTCATAAATTTAACCCCTTGCTGTACTGACTATTTGAATTTAAATAGCCCTGTTCTATAATCCCAAATGATTAACAAGATTATTGAATACAGATAGCTAAGTGACAGTTTAATAAAGATAAATGATGCAAGATGTAATCATTTTGCATTATAGTCAGTACGTTGGTCAACAATAATTGCACCATTTACTCTCAAATGACCAAATTGAGGTACTGTTTAACAGCTGTCAAGGATGATCAGCATGACACTGTGGCCTGCAGTCTGAGCCATGTTAGTATTGGATCTGATATGCCCTTGACACCCAGATAACATATCATGTAAGGAATCTGAAGAATAAGTGCCCACATCACAATGCCCATGTCATTCTCCTCCTTTTTCTTTCTAAAAAGTTTCATACAAAAAAACAAACTCATATTTTGCTTATCTTACACTGTACCTCACACAACGTAAAGGGCTCAATTAAAAATGTCAACAACACTCTAACCTTGGAATAATATTGATATAGGAGGGGTCTAGATTTGCAGTGATAGAGTCCATTTGCTTGATCAGTTGTGAGTTTTTCACAATTCTGAGACAAACACTTGTTCTTTTAAACACTTTGTTCTTCAAAACTCCTTAGCATCCAGGTGTTAACAGTATAAGTAGTAACATCAAAGGGTTTTGATGATTAGTTGAATCAGGTGCGACACCATGAATAGTACTGATGTAACCAAATCAAATCAAATCAAATGTATTTATATAGCCCTTCGTACATCAGCTGATATCTCAAAGTGCTGTACAGAAACCAACAATAATAAGGAAATACATAGATCAAGATAAAGGATCACAAAAAAAAACACTACTAAATACTTGGCCAAGATTAAACACATTACTTAGTTATCAACCGAGAGTCCATTCTTCTTTTTGAGCAATACTCTGAGATGCCACTGGCACTGCAGTTAAATCCCTTAAAGTTAAGAATGATAGAAAATATAAGAAAATTAAGAAGGATAATTTATGTTTGTTAGATATGTAATGCTCATTCAGTGAAAGGCCTCTAGAGTGCATTCCCTTAGTATCACACTTCCCCTGAAAACCTGCCGCTGCCTCAATTACTTTACGCCGTCACAATAAAAGATTAATGAATGAAGTAGATTTTGGTTCACAGGGATTAATTATGTCTCATTTTACTGCTCCCCCTAACAGATGAGATATTCACAGCCGTAAACCTGGTGGCAATTTTTGTCAACACACACAGAGGGAAATTAATAGACTTTCAACAAGCAATCTCGACCGGAGAAGATGTCTCTGGACTTGGGCAGAGGAAGGAGATGGTCAGAATCTGGTTTAGTTTAGCTCTGAGATATTCATTGTTTTTTTCTTCTTCACATTTTGTTACTGTGGTGACAGTGTGTCAGTGTGTATACTATATAGATGCTAGTTGTCTGATACTGCCCCAAAGCAATGCATGATGCCCCCTGATGCCTTCTGCATGATCTACTGTTTATAAAGAAGTTTTCTCAGGAGATGTAGCTACCACAGCTAGCATTTAAATTCATATTCGGTACTAATGTAAATATACATTAGCATTTACTGTATATTCATATTATTCATACTTCCTAGCATAACATAATTTGGTAAATATCATACTGCTTGTATTATTTAACCTTTACTTTGTTAGAGAGAACAGGCAGAGAGGTCACTAGAGAACTAATTCTCATTTGCAATGACAACTTCGCCTAGAGGCAAAAACACAACAAAGATAAAATACACAAAAGACAAATCTACGTGCCTCTATCTCAGCAGATATGCAGTACATATGTACGTGAAGGGACTGATGTGTTGAAACACAACATCATATTCGTTTGAGTTCATGTTTCTCTTTTTATAATGAAACTTGTTTTATAATAAAGCAGTGCTCCATCAAAGGCGCACACGGTTGAATGGACAGGGTCCTTGGCATAACTCAATCTCGCTCCCGTGAAAGATATCATATTGTGTAGGTTAGAGCTTATGGGTGTAAATCTGCCTGTGTCTGTAGTTGAGACCATCAGGTTCCCACCTCTTTATATGTCCACTACTTGTTCATTAGTGTGGTGGATTGTCAAGGGCCATTCTAACCATTTTGAATGTTCAGTGATGGATATTGGCAAACAGCTTGCCTCTGTGAGTAAGGATAACCTTCCATTTGATCAATCTTGCTCCCGTCACTAAGACTATACCCCCCAATAAATCAATATCTAGGATTTGTTTGTCCTAGCACTTTCTATTCTTCTCAAGCTATCTTAATTTGTTCACATAGTAAACTCCTATCTCTTCCCATCCGCATGTAGCTATAATTATTGGTTTATGTATCAAACATGGCACAAGGCCTAGATGTGATATAATGGCCACAGTAAAGATTAATGCTAGAGCAATTATTTCCATTTGTTTTTAAAGGAATATTTTACTTGGACATTTCATGTCCAACATGTATAATGATGGGATGAATTCATATTGTTAGTTAAACAGTGACTGTTCCTCAAGGAATGCTATTATAAGTATGTGTACTGTGTGCAGACACTTATTCATCATATGCCTAAATTATTTCAGCAATTTTGGCTGCATGGTTCCTCTTGGAAATGTTTGTGTCTATGATTCTTGCCGATGAAAACCACAATGTAAGTTTAAATGCAGGCAAGGATGAATAGCATTCAAAAGTGAACACTAGCAGAAAGCAAAAACTGAGGTACTGATGGCATTTGAGTGAAAGTCAAGAACAGTGTTTTTTTTTTCAATCATCAAACAATTTATATAAGACTCAAAGTAAAGCAGGACTATGAGCTTTATAATGTTGTTCCATTAATGTTATCTCAACTCAAAGAAAAGCTTTTTTCCCCATTTAATTTCATGTTAGAACAGAATCATTATATTGTAATACTCACAGGAACACGTTTGTAGATGGTGTCATTACATTTCCAGAACAAAACACTTTAGGTGCGGTGGTGCAATCTCCCTGGACCCTTGGGCTCCTTCATACTAGCTGTATATGAGATTGAGGGTGTATTTTCGAATGACTTCAAGTAATCTTTTGGGGTGTCATACACATACACCAATTATTAATTAGAGTGGTGGTATCCCATTGGGATAACTTCTTGGTAAGAATGTAAGATATGCAATCCCCCAGATACCAAGCAAATATAAGTTTAATCTTCAAATGCAGGATTTGGTTTAAGCACCACCATGAGCTCGGCATACAAACATTTTGCGGTTTTATACATAAGTAATAGTGTGTTGTTGAGTGCAACCGTGACCTATCTTTGAGCTTGTCTTCAACTGCATTTTGATTGGAGATCAAGCAGGCACTTATACAGGGTCATAGACTTGGATGTTGTGAGCTAGTAGGTAGCTAGCTAAACGTCCTCTCACTGTCAGCTGCGCTTATTTTCAGCAAACGTGACGTGTAAATATTTGTATGAACACAACAAGATTCAACAACTGAGACATAAACGGAACAAGTTCCACAGACATGAGATGAACAGAAATGGAATAATGTGTCCCTGAACAAAGGGGGGGTCAAAATCAAAAGTAACAGTCAGTATCTGGTGTGGCCACCAGCTGCATTAAGTACTGCAGTGCATCTCCTCCTCATGGACTGCACCAGATTTGCCAGTTCTTGCTGTGAGATGTTACCCCACTCTTCCACCAAGGCACCTGCAAGATCCCAGACATATCTGGGGGGAATGGCCCTAGCCCTCACCCTCCGATCCAACAGTTCCCAGACGTGCTCAATGGGATTGAGATCCGGGCTCTTCGCTGGCAATGGTAGAACACTGACATTCCTGTCTTGCAGGAAATCACGCACAGAACGAGCAGTATGGCTGGTGGCATTGTCATTGTGGAAGGTCATGTCAGGATGAGGCTGCAGGAAGGGTACCACATGAGGGAGGAGGATGTCTTCCCTGTAACGCACAGTGTTGAGACTGCCAGCAATAACAACAAGTTCAGTCCGATGATGCTGTGAGACACCACCCTAGACCATTTCTTTTATTTAACTAGGCAAGTCAGTTAAGAACAAATTCTTATTTTCAATGACGGCCTAGGAACAGTGGGTTAACTGCCTGTTCAGGGGCAGAATGACAGATTTGTACCTTGTCAGCTCAGGGGTTTGAACTTGCAACCTTCCAGTTACTAGTCCAACACTCTAACCACTAGGCTACCCTGCCGCCCCATGACGGACCCTCCACCTCCAAATCGATCCCGCTCCAGAGCACAGGCCTCGGTGTAATGCTCATTCCTTTGACGATAAACGCGAATCCGACCATCATCCCTGCTGAGACAAAACCGCGACTTGTCAGTGAAGAGCACTTTTTGCCTTTCCTGTCTAGTCCAGCGACGATGGGTTTGTACCCATAGATGACATTGTTGCCGGTGATGTCTGGTGAGGACCTGCCTTTACAACAGGCCTACATGCTCTCAGTCCAGCCTCTCTGAGCCTATTGCGGACAGTCTGAGCACTGATGGAGGCATTGTGCGTTCCTGGTGTAACTCGGGCAGTGGTTGTTGCCATCCTGTACCTGTCTAGCAGGTGTGATGTTCGGATGTACCAATCCTGTGCAGGTGTTGTTACACGTAGTCTGCCACTGCGAGGACGATCAGCTGTCCATCCTGTCTCCCTGTAGTGCTGTCTTAGGCATCTCACAGTACGGACATTGCAATTTATTGCCCTGGCCACATCTGCAGTCCTCGTGCCTCCTTGCAGCATGCCTAAGGCACGTTCACGCAGATGAGCAGGGACCCTGGGCATCCTTCTTTTGGTGATTTTCAGAGTCCGTAGAAAGGCCTCTTTAGTGTCCTAAGTATTCATAACTGTGACCTTAATTGCCTGCCGCTTGCAAGCTGTTTTTCTGTCTTAACGACCGTTCCATAGGTTCATGTTAATTAATTGTTCATGGTTCATTAACCAAGCATGGGAAACAGTGTTCAACCCCTTTACAATGAAGATCTGTGAAGTAATTTGTATTTTTATGAATTATCTTTGAAAGACAGGGTCTTTTTTGCTGAGTTTAGTTTAGTTTAGTTGTAATTAATTTCAATGTTACAGAATTCAACCAAATTGGATATTATACATTTGAGGCTTTTTTGTTAACATCTGTGCCGTATTTTGTCACTGTTCATATTGCTTTGGAGAAAAAAAGCTTCACCATTTTCCACACCTTTCTTTTTCAGCTTTTGTCCACAAAATAAATTGACAATAATCTCCCGCACTGCCTGTAGACACGTCCCATCCTCCATAATCGAGTGACTGTCTCTCTTAATGAGTGCTATTAAAGGTAACGCAAGTCGTTATTACAGAACCTCTTCTATTTATTACGACCATCAATGTCTACTTTTAGAACAAATCTCAACACTCAGTGTCACATAAAACCCCATTACCATATATGAATGTCCAATTACTTCCTAAGTCCTAAATCTGACTTCTGTAACCGTAGGCTGTACAGTAGGTTGTCATCTTCATCAAAAGACAGATTTTAACATGGATATGTACCTCTAAGGCCCACTTTAACTAGTCTTTAATCTGATTCAAACCAAAGCACAGTGTGTTTTGGTTTTAGGTTTGGTCTAATACAGCTCTTACACTGCACCTCGATAGAAACCATTTGATGGGTAACAGTTTGCGTGCGTAATAGTATGCAACTACATATTAGTTATTGTGCAACACACTATCACAGATGATCATGAAATAGACACAAAAAAAGTAAATTGTTTCGTGTGCACCACACGATTTTTGAAATAATGCCTTCATGTCCCGTAAACTATTCTTCATGTCCACCACACCATCTTCTTCTGAACTCATTTGAGTCCAGGACACAATTTTCTTGTTGTGGCTAACGTTAGCTATGTTATATAAGTTGCTAACTTTAGCTAGGCTAGGGGTTAAGGTTAGGGTTTGGGGTTAAGATTAGGTATGAGGGTTAGGGGTAGAGGTTAGGTTCAGGGGTAGGGCTACGTAACATGCTAGCTAAATAGTTAAAGGTTTAAGGTTAGGGTTAGCTAACATGCTAGCTAAGTAGTTAAAAAGTAGTAAGTAGTTGCTAATTAGCTAAAATGCTAAAGTTGTCATCATGTGATTCGAACACGTAACGTTTTAATTGCTACACCTTTGCGCTATACACCCACCCATCCTCCCCGACCAACCTCCCTCCTATCATTTCTGTCTTAATAAGTATCCTACTGCTTTCATCTGTCATTGAAATCCACCGTCTACAAAATCGTGTGGTGGACATTAATTATAATTTTTTTTGCGTGTCTGTCACAAATTTTGCAAAAGTAATTTGTGTCTATTTCATGATCATTTGCAATAGTGGGTTGTTAATGTTATTACAGTAGGTAGACATGTCATCTCATTGCCACAATAGCGTACACTGACTGATGAGACAGATAGGAAAGTCAATGTTGGCCACATAATTGGGAAATAAGTGAATAGATATGTGGGTATTAATAAATAAGGGACATGTAATTAATATGGGGACCAACCTAAAAACCCATGATAATTAAATCTGCTGTGTTTTTCAATTTGCATGATTAAGATGTTAGTTATGTTGTTCATTTACATTACAGGTAGTTCATTCCGAAAATGTCATCTTATCAAAAATCTCAACACTGCACTTAATTATCTGTGGGGCTTTACAACCATCAACGCAAAAGCAATTAATTTGAATTTGCTATCAATTAAAATGTGACTTTTAAGAATGTTAATATGCCAAGCATTATGCTATACCAACGCAGCTTTTTAAAACATGCACGTCACCCAAAAGCCCTCTGTGTGAAAATGCAGATATGTGTGTAGGAGGGAGGCACTTCAACTAGCATAAATATTACTCTCATGCAGTGTTCCCTTTCTCGATTGGGTGTTTTTTGTATCTTGTTTTGGGTCAGGTGAAATAGAGAGTACATTTGGCACTATGCACTGGTAGGTTAATGGGTAAAATGATGTGAGTGATTTGAGTGGGACTTGTTGAGCACATTGTGCCATGTTTACTAATAAGAGTTTCAAAAGCGGTTTCACATTTCACACTCAATATTCGAAGTTGCAGTGCCGAGCACTGAAACGTATGTTGACAAATAAGCAGAAAATATCTAAAGAACGAGGGTAAGGTTGGTAGGAAACATACATGGTTTATACATGGTTCAACAACCTGCAAGCAACATGTGGAGTATTACATTAGTTAGCAATGCATGGTGACAAAATGGCACAGCAATAGATAGCTGCCGTTTTACGGGCTCCTTTTTAAGCCCTGATTTTAATGTTTTTTTTGTACATAATGTTTCCAGTGGTGTAAAGTACTTAAGTGAAATTGCTTTAAAGTACCACTTAAGTCGTTTTTGGGGGTATCTGTACTTTACTATTTACATTTTGTACAACTTTTACTACACTGCATTCCTAAAGAAAATAATGAACTTTTTAGTATTTAGTTTTTACAATTTTCCCTGACACTCAAAAGTACTCATTGCTTAGCAGGACAGGAAAATTGTCAAATTCATGCACTTATCCCTACTGCATCTGATCTGGCGGACTCACTAAACACACATGCTTTGTTTGTAAAGTTTGTGTTGGAGTGTGCCCCTGGCCATCTGTAAATAAAAATTAAACGGTGCCGTCTGGTTTGCTTAATATACAGAATTTGAAATAATTTATACTTTTACTTTTGATACTTAAAGAGTAACTTTCATGAAGATACAAATAAATTATTGGAAAGCAGATGTGAAACACTCAATTCTGTTCAAGTCAATTCTGGTATTCATTTGACAGTTTGTTGCAAAAGTGATATACCCTGAGTTTACAAAACATTATGAACACCTTCCTAATATTTTTTTATTTTTTTTTATTTAACCAGGTAGGCAAGTTGAGAACAAGTTCTCATTTACAATGGCGACCTGGCCGAGATAAAGCAACGCAGTTTGACACATACAACGACACAGTCCGAGTTACACATGGAGTAAAACAAACATACAGTCAATAATACAGTATAAACAAGTCTTTTTACGATGTGAGCAAATGAGGTGAGTAAGGGAGGTAAAGGCAAAAAAAGGCCATGGTGGCAAAGTAAATACAATATAGCAAGTAAAACACTGGAATGGTAGATTTGCAATGGAAGAATGTGCAAAGTAGAAATAAAAATAATGGGGTGCAAAGGAGCAAAATAAATAAATAAATTAAATACAATAGGGAAAGAGGTAGTTGAAAAAAACAAACATGTAGACTATGAGGATTATTTGTTCATATTCATAGCTACATCCATCATTACAAGAAATCGTTGACATTTAATCTATTAATCACTGGTAGCGGAGTGGAGAAGGGTGCAATTGCAGCCTGCAATTTGGGGCATTCCTGTATGTGGGCATTCCTGCATCTGCAGGAACCTCTCTTTATACTTCTATTGGTACATTTTTAAGCTAGGAGGTGGGGGCGCTCCAGTACAGTAGATGGCGTTAATGCAGAATAACGTTGGATGCCAGCCGCCAATGAACTACACAGAAGATGGGGCGATAGCGGTAGTTAGCTAGCCGTACACCGGTAGACAGTGTCCTTCGTCCCAGCCCGTTGGGCACTGTTTTCCCACAGTTATGTTAACGACGGCGAGGGCAGGTGTTCGAAAGGTGGGAGCGAAGGACACTGTGTGCTAGCTTAACCAGCTAGTCTGGTACACAGTTGATGGGAGGCAGGGACACTGTCATTTAACAAGCTAGCTAGTTAGCTGGCACAGGTTTCCGCCCTAGCCTCCGACCTGCTGTGCTAGCCAGTAGACAATGTCCTTCTCCCCCTCTTATCGGGCACTATTCTCCCACAATTCTGTTAACGACGGAGAGAGCAGGTGCTCTCCCAGGCGGGAGCGAATGACACTGTCTACTGGTGTTTAGCAAGGAGAACTCTGGGAAGAGGGGCTGAAAAAACTAAACTCCCCTTTGACCTAAATTCAAATGTGTCACAAGCATGATGATGTTGTACGTTCATGCAGGAACCAATGGGGTGCTCGAGGGGTGATGTTCATGCAGAAAACCAATTGGATGCTTGAGGGGGGGTTTCATGAAGGAACCAATGGGATGCTCGAGGGGGGTCTTCCTGCAGATTCCAGAATGCCCACATGCAGGAACGCCTCGAATTGCAGGAAAGTGGTACCGGAGCACCAAGTCTAGGTCCAAAAGGCTTCTTAACAGCTTCTTCTATCAAGCCATAAGACTGTTGAACAGCTAATCAAATGACTCCCCGGACTATTTGCATTGTTTATTTATTAGCCAACATAATTTTTTCAGGGTTCCCACATGTCGGCCTCTCTTACTCCATTTGATCCTTTTCCGTCTCTCTGGGATTATGGCCTGGTCCTGGGTGAGCATTATGTCATGCGCTACTTACTCATTTAAGTAGAAATCTTCATCCAAATCCATGATAGTGATTGCTGCTCTGATGTCCAGAAGCTCTTTTTGGTCATAGGAAACGATGGCAAAAATATTCAGTGGTGGAAAAAGTATCCAATTGTCATACTTGAATAAAACTAAAGATACCTTAATAGAAAATGACTCAAGTGAAATTCACCCAGTAAAATACTACTTTAGTAAATGTCTAAATGTAATTGATCAAATATACTTAAAGGGTAACTCTCAACCCCAATTTCAGTCTTTACCCAACCCCTTCAAATAACATAAAAATACATTAAGGTGAGAAGTTGTGGGTGGGGGGGGAAATGCTCATCAATTTTCATTTTGTGGGTGGGTAAACCTAGTTGTACCTGATCCCAACACATTCTCACTAAAGAATACTTGCCAGAAGTCCACTGGCACATTTGAAAAACAGAAGTGGTCCAATGAAGCAGATGCTAAGCCGCAGGACTGTTTCGCTAGTACAGACTGGAATATGTTCTGGGATTTATCCGATGTGTTTATTAGCACATCAGTCACTGGCTTCATTAATACTGTAAGTGCATTGAGGATGTCGTCCCTATGGTAACCATACGTACATATCCCAACCAGAAGCCATGGATTACCTTCAACATCTGTACTGAGCGGACAGTAATCCAGGTGTTCATAAGAAATCCCGCTACAATCTCTGATAAGCCATCAAACAGGCAAAGCATCAATACAGGAATAAGATCGATTTCCTACTTATGCTCGTATGAAGCTAAATGCCTTCTATGTTCGCTTGAGGCAAGCAACACTGAACCATGCATGAGAGCATCAGCTGTTCCAGATGACTGCGTGATCACTCTCTCCAAAGCCGATGTGAGAAAGACCTGTAAAGAGGTTACATTCACAAAGCCGCAGGGCCAAATGGATTACCAAGATGAGTACTCAGAGCAGCTGGCTAGTGTTTTTACTGACATTTTCAACCTCGGCTTGACCAAGCCTGAATGTACCTTGTTTCAAGCAGACCTCCATAGTCCCTGTCCCCAAGAACTCCAAGGTAACATGTCTAAATGACTATCACCTCGTAGCACTCATATCTGTATTCATGAAATGCTTTGAAAGGCTGGTCATTGCTCACAAATACCAACACTCTGGACCAACTACAATTCACATACCACCCCAACAGATCCACAGATGATCCACAGATGATGCAAGCTCTACTGCGCTCCACATTTCACTTTCCCATCTGGACAAAAAGAACACGTACGTGAGAATGCTGTTTATTAATCTAACAACCTCCCACTGCAACTTGATCCTGGACTTCCTGATGGACCTCCCCAGGTAGTGAGGGTAAGCAACAACACATCCTCCATGCTGACCCTCAGCACAGGGTCCCCTCAGTGGGGCATGCTTAGTCCTCTGCTGTATTCTCTGTTCACTCACGACTGTGTGGCTGCCCACAATTCCAACACCATCATTAAGTTTGCTGACGACACGACAGTGGTAGGCCTGATCGCCGATGATGATGAGACAGCCTGTAGGGAAGAGAACAGATCCTTGACAGTGTGGTGCCAGGACAACAACCTCTCCCTCAAAGCCAGCATGTAGTGAATTGGATCGAGAGATTCAAGTTCCTCCGTGTCCACATCACTAAGGATCTATCATGGTCCCCTCACACCAACACAGTCATGAAGAGGGAACAACAATGCCTCTTCCCCCTCAGGAGCCTGAATAGATTTGTCATGGGTCCTCAGATCCTAAGAAAGTTATACAGTTGCATCACTGAGGGCATCTTTGCTGGCATGCGGCACCGCAGTGTGGCAACTGCTTGGCATCTCAAGGCACTATAGAGGGTATCTCAATTCCCTTGTACCCCTGCACAACGACTCGGTACTGGTACTACGTGTATAGGCAAGTTATCGTTACTAATTGTGGATTTATTATTACTTTAATTATTACGTATTATTACTTTTCTATCATTTCACTATTTCTTTCTCTCTGCATTGTTGGGAAGGGCCCCCAAAAGTAATCATTTCACTGTTAGTCTAGACCTGTTGTTTACAAAGCACGTGACAAATAAAAATGTATTTGATTTGATAATCAAAGAATGGTTTGTTTCCTGTGTGCTAATGGAGCCTCCCAATTAAGGCCTGCAGTGGTGACATGCTAAAGTCCCCGTCTAGGATGCCAGTAGTACACAAAACAATGGCTCTGTAATTAATTCCTCTGACAAAGCAGTAACTAATGATC